>NC_132844.1:64835790-65147576 GCF_048164855.1 Canis lupus baileyi | reverse complement strand
TCAGGAGTGAGTACAAACTAGGCTATGATCAGGAACCTTTCCTTAACTCTTAATAGTACAACAGAATCTGCTGCTAATGTAACAGCTGCCTAGTGAAAATCCTGAAATTCTCTGGCCAAAGTTGCCTGGGACAATAGGATAGCTCTTGATGAACTTTTCGCAGAACAAGGAGATGTCTGTGCTGTGTATCCAGTATCACCTGCTACACCTGGATTAACACTTCTGGGGAGTTGAAACTCAATTACATAAGATCACTGCACAAGCCACTTGATTTTTAAAAAGTGACTCCATCAGTGGGGTCTTTCTTTTGACTTACTTAATTTTGATTGGTTTGAGTCTTGGGGAACACACGTCTAGAGTGCACTCCAGACACTAGGAATTATCCTGCTTATAAAAATCATAGTAATCTCCCTGGTGCGCTGTATTCTCTCAAAAGCTTTAAATACATGTTCTCAGCCATTAACTACCAAGCAAATGATCTCCCTAAGGCAGGAATATTAGAAAACAAAAGAGAAGAATGACTGACTCAAAAATCATAAACCTTAAATTGTGACCTGTGAATAATAACCACAGAGATTAACCAAAAAACAGCATGGCCTGAGTAGCAGCTGCAAGTAGCACTTAAATTTTGGTTACATTTCAGTTAAGCTGAGAGTCCGATCAAAAGGGGGTAAAAGATGACACAAGAGGCCCAAGATGGAGTCACTTATGTTAAGCCCATATCCCCAAACCAAAACTTAATACTGAACCTAACTGCAATTTCAAGCTCCCCCAGGAATGGAAATTGTAATGGGTCAGTCTAAAATTCCCTGGTTGGCAGTAGAGGTAACCTGCCTGATACATCCCTTTTATCTCCCAAAGAAAGATGAGATAGTCCACTTTTTCCTTGTCCCTGCCCTCTTCTGCTGACAAAAGCCTTCCATTTTGTATAGCTCCTCTGAACTCCTTTTCTATTTGCTAGATGGGATGTTGCTTGATTCATGAATCATTGAATGAAGTCTATTAGATCTTCAAATTGACTTGGCTGAATTTTGTCTTTTTAACAGTATACACACATGCACACAATGTTTAAAAAATATATCTTAATATATGTACATTTATAAAGTATACACAAAATTATGATAACTATGTTGTGACATATATATCATATAAATTCTTTAAAAAAATTGTTGGTAAACAAATAAACCAGAGCCAATGTGCACTTTGCTCATTAAATTAAATTAGATTGCCTTTTGCTCATGAAATTAAATTTAAATTCTCAACTTGATTTTATTCACAAAGTAAAATTGTGCCACTGCATATAAAGAATTATGTGATGATACAAAACACTGTGAGGAATTGACAAATTGTGTTTGTAGGTGTCTTTTAACCTAAGATAATTCTCATCTAGAATTTAATCTTAAAAAACAATGAGAAGCTTCTGCATTTTTAACCCTTAAAAAATTGTTCAGTTTGTAGACAAAACTTCCAGAGTTTAAAACAACAAAGCATGTTGTGACCTAACAATCACTATGAATAAAGGGTATTTATCAACAATTCCAATGAGTGAAAATGTTCCTTTCTCTGGCACTCTGGAGGAGCCATGTTTAAGGAGGAAGAATTATTTATGCCTACAGAGAACTGTAACGGGCAGTTCCAACATAACACATCACAGTAGGATGGATACACAAGCTACCATAAAGGTGTTACCTGGTTTTGACTTACTCTGCTCTGACTTCCAAGACCATACCAAAGCCTTGAAAACAGCAGGGGCTTTTGGTTTTTTAATTATTACTGAGAGTCAATGGCAATAGAGCTGTGTTGATAGGGTCTTCAGGCAGGAATACTGAGGCTCTGCTGAAAATGAGCTCTCACCAACTGCCAATACTAGTGATGTCAACGTACTTCCATGTTTTCTCCCTCCTTTTAAGTGTTTATAGTAATTTAGTGATTTCAATTATTACCACGTTTATTTTGGAATAACAAAATAACAGTAGGAAGCTCCTATCACAATGCATTGCAAAGACAAGTTTCCAGAGGGGAAACAATCTAATCAGTTTTGCTACCAACCATAGCTGTCAGTATACTGAAATCAAATTAACCACAGAAATAGCAGGGAGAGGGTGGAGTGTGTGTGGGGCAAAGAGCAGGGTTAAGGGGAGATGGGCACTGAACCAAGAACAGCCCCAGCCAGAGGGAAAGCTCTTTGCAGTCTGATCATGCAACAAAACAAGGAAATTTGTTTTAGTGTTTTTAACTTCAATTAGTCACATTAATTAATGCTAAAAACAATGTTAACAGTATATTATTTTCATCTAGTTAAATAAAGGATTATACACATTTGAGTAAATTACACAGCATTAAACATTTAAATAACTTGAAATGAAGCCATTACTGTCATTCAAACAAGTTTCTACAGCTAAAGGCTGAATGTTAAGTATGAACTGATTTGGCATTACAAGAATATAAATCCTTTATCTTTTTAGTGAGAAGAACAAATGAAGAGATTTGACGACTTCTGATTTGAGTAAGTGGTTTGCAGTAGCACAGCGCCCTCCAGTGGTCAGAAGCTCAAAATGCAATTTTCAAAGGATGAAGTGTAGCAGCAAATCTTTCCATCTTGAATGGTGATGATATAACGTTAGCTCCTTTTATTATTATTTTTGAAGACAATGGCTTATCTCACCACATATTTTCAATATCAGACCATCTTTCCATTGCCAATTTCCCTCACTGACCTTACAGATTTTTACTCAAATCTAAATTGCTCCAAAAAAAAATGTTCTGGAGAGGGGTGCCTGGGTGGCTCAGTTGGTTGAGCACTCTATTTTTTTTACTTCAGCTCAGTTCATGATTTCAGAGTCATGGGATCAAGCCCCATGTGGGGCTCTGTGCTCAGTGGGGAATCTACTTGAGAATCTCTCCCTCTGCCCTTCCCTCTGCTCATGTGCATTTTCTCTATAAAATAAATAAATCAATGAAGGAGGAGGAGGAGGAGGAAGAGGAAAAAGAAAGAGAAAGAAAGAAAGAAAGAAAGAAAGAAAGAAAGAAAGAAAGAAAGAAAGCAGAAATAAAGAAGAAAGAAAGGAGGAAATAATAATATTCTGGAGAGTTAAAAAAAAATCAAAGTAAAACAAAACCAAACCTTACACAGACACAGTTACAACAATGAGTGAATTATTTTCTATAAGCCTAGAAAAACAGCTGGAATGTCAGCACTACAGTGGTATTAACTATTTTTTTATGTGTTAAAATCTAACCTAGAGTGAGATTTTATAAAAATCATGGAACTGTTGTACAAAACAATGAGTACAAAGAGCAACTTCAAAATTATAGAAATATCTTATACTATTTTTTTCTGGATATGAACAATTGCTTTTAAATAACGGTTTAAAAGATTCTTCCTATGTACATTATTTTTTCATTATCACAACTCCTATTAAAATGGATCCAAAGTTAAGAGCTCCAAATATTATTCTAAAGAAGCAGGGAAAGCTATTTACCCTTAAAGGTTATCAAAAAAGCTCCCTTAGGCCAACCTATAATACTTCCATTCCTGAAAGTACACTGATTTCCCATATGAAAGAGATAATTTGAGCTATATTAACAAGTGAAAATAGAGTTAAGTGATTATAATATTCCTGGTTTTCTACTCTATAAACTGCAAGGTATGGAAAGCACTGCCCCAGACCCTACAGCAAATAGTTACTAGGCAGAGTAAAGTAATTATTTTCCAAAGAATGATAATCATTTATTTTTTTTCTTCTTCTGCCTACCCAAAAAGCAGAAAAGTTAAACATGTTTTTGAAAAGATCATTCATTTCATTGGAACCTATAAAGCAACTCCATAGTGGATTTTGACTCCACCACTGCAGAGCAACTGAGGCAAAAATACATCTCTGTGCCTCAATTTCTTCCTCTGTGAAATGGAGATAATTATTCTCATTTCATGGGAACACTGTGAGGATTCTATGTAATGATGCAAGTAAAATACTTGCCCTGGTGCCTGCACTCACATAGGAGATCCTCAAAAAATGCTGGTTTTCTTATACTCATCCTTACTAATGAAAGAATGCAAAAGACCTATCCTCCCTATAAGGAGGACTGGAACCAGAGTAAGAAGAGACGGAGGCACATGGATAAATCAATAAAACCCACTTAGAATTTCATCCATGAAAATTCTGTCCTCTTCTACCATCATACATGAGAAGACCCAAAGATGATTCTAGAAGCAAAAACACTGAATTTTGGGGAGGGCAGGCAAGGGAACAGAACTAACATGTTCTGTGTGTCATATGCTATCATTGCACCAAGTTTTCTATACATTATCTTATATTTAAGGCATCACAAGTGTCTATCCAGCAGAATTATGAATGTGATGGGAATCAATGGTGCTGGATTACTTTTGTCCAAGTAAGACTGCAGGACCAGGCCCAATCAATCACCTGGCCGGTAGATATGGAGGTGGTCAGACAGTAAAGAGGAGGAGCAATCATAGAGACCCTTGGGGACAATGGCTGAAAGACAGGGATGTACTCATGAATAAGAATGTCTTACTTATCCCAGCTTAATTACTTTCATCTGTTTTTCTCTTTATAGTTAAGTATTTAAAGTAGTGAGGTGGTGGGAAATGGCACAGGAGTCATACCGAAATCTTTTTCTGGGGAAGATGGGCACATGTGTAGTCTGAACATGCATTTTCAGAATAACATAGACCATTTGCAAAGCAGGCTCTCTTGCCTTGTGTGACCATGAAAACAAAGCAGTTGAACAAGTTGATGTGAAAGTTACCTAGGCTGTGCTTTATCAATAGAAAGAAGAGGAAAAAATGCTTGTGGCAAACAAGCAGACCTCATTTTCAAACTGACCTCATGTGACTGAAGTAAAAAAAAGGCATCATTCTAAAAATGTCATTGCCTTGATTCTTTTGTTGCAATTCTCACTTTTTTTCTTTTTAAAGATTTTATTAACTTATTTGACAGAAAGAGAGAGAGAGAGTACAGGCAGAGGCAGAGGGAGGAGGCTCCTTACTGAGAAGGGTGCCCGACGTGGGGCTCAATCCCAGGACCCTGGGATCATGACCTAAGCCAAAGGCCAGATGCTTAACCGACTGAGCCACTTTGGTGCCTAGCAATTCTTACTTTTTAATGGATATTTTAAATAACATTAAAGGAAGCATAAGATTTGGAAGGCATCTAGGTAGCGCAGTCATCTGGGCCTCCAACTCTTGATTTCAGCTTAGGCTGTGAGATTGAACCCCACATCAGGCTCCATCCTGCTCCACATTCAGTACGAAGTCCGAAGTCCGCTTAAGTTTCTCTCTCCCTCTGGCCACCCTCTCACGTGCTCTCTCTCAAAAATAAATAAATGCATCTTAAAAAAAAATAATAAAGGAGGTGTAAGATCTCTTATGTTTATCAAAAAGGGCATGAGTTTTAAAATGTGGAGAAACATTTTCTTTTAGAAGATGCTAATCAGCTTCAGGAAAATGAGAGGGTAAAAGGGAGAAAGGGCTCAAGGGACAATTTTTAAAATTCGGACTTTAGGCTAATGGTCACGCCAATTAAAATGCAAATGGTGAGGTTTCTGGCTTTTGCCAGCTTGCCAAGTACCCTGATGACTTACTAGCAGCAATGGCCAATCTGCCTTCTCTTGCTGTGTCTGAGTCCTACACAAGGCCCTAAAATCAAGAGAGAGCTGATGCCAGATCCCAAAGTGGGCCTAGTGACACAAACACACACACCAAGATCCACCTTGAGGGCTAAAACTTTCAACCAGGGCAGCAAAGGGACCACATGTCCTCCCCCATACTCCCATCCATCCACGCAGGAAATACCTTTTTCTCAAAAGGGAAAGCTCACAATACAGAGCTAGGACCATCTAGTGAGCACATGACAGATGGGTCTGGATGCATAAGGTAAAAGATGGAATTGGTTTTGGTGACTCTCTGAATATTCATAGAATCTATAAAAGTCCAATCCTTTTAAGATGCAGTCTGTTAGAAATGAATATATAACTGTACTAAATAAAAACACTGTACTTCTCAAAATGTACACACAGAGAACTTTTCCCAACCTCCCATTGCTGTCACATATAATTTCTGGATCAAGAATTATTATCTGAACTTTATATTGATCTGTGATTTATATTCTCTAATGTAGGTCCAAGAATATGCTGTCCTTTTTTTCTTCAAATTACATTCCCTCTTTTATCATTTCACTCATCACCAAAGATGCCATATTCAGTAAGATATCTCCTAAGTATAGTGACAGAACTGGCTAGCTCTTCCAACTGAGCAGGATTCTGGACCCCACACATGGCAGCAGAGTGGGGGTCCCATTCTTCAGGTTTCTCAGTTCATTATATGAGAAGAAAGAGGGAGAGAAAGGGGGGGGGGTAGGGGACAGGAAAGGAATGAAGTATTCAGTAAGAACTTCCATTGAAACAGATGACTACTCCTTACAACTAGACCTATTAAAATGAAAATCATCATGTTCTAAACCTTGTTGCTACAAAACTCCCGCCAACTAGCTGAGCAGCTATTGCAGCAAGCAAAGGTTTCAGATCTACCTATTTTCTCAAATCCCAGGCAGGGCTAAAGGTATTTTTCCAAGTCTTAATTAAACAAGCTTGGCTAGAGCCGAACTACAAGCAAACAACCAAGGTAGCAACAGCCAGGTATACAGAAAGAGGCATTCAGTGAGAATAACATGGGTTAGGTATGCTAAAAACAAATGGATTTAAAGCTGAGGTGTCCCTTGGTCTTAACACTACTATGTTTGAGTTTTGTTATCTTTACAAAAACACTTTACTTTCATATTAATAAAAATCTTTACTGAGCTCAACATTTGAGTGATTCCCAGAGAAGCATCAGAGACAAAAGTCTGATCATTTATAAAAGTGGTTCACTGTATGAATTTGACTAAGGCACTTGTCTGTAATATCTAAAACCAAATCCAACCTATCCCAGTGCTTTCCTTGGTGTGGGCTTTCCAGGGCCCGTATGAAGTATCAAGGATCACACCACAATACCAGAGCTAGTCTGTCATCCGCATTCCATATTCATGGAGAAGAGAATGCTATTATGCATGCTTCTAACAGCAGACTGTGCTAAATAGATATATGTTAACATAAGCTGAATTTCTGTCACTATTTAGAGGCACATACGTATTTCAAAATTTGTATGGTTCTATTTTGTTCTGTTATCTAATACTGAAAAATACAGGGCAGAAAGTAAACCTGAAGGGGTTGGAAGGGGGCACGCTGGCTTTTAAATGCTTTGGCTGGGAAGTGCCATACACCCCTTCTGCCCAGAGCCCACTGGCCTGAACTAGTCACATAGCCCAAGCCTCACAGCAATAGAGGCTGAGTCGCATAAGGGACATAGAAAATAGCTGATGGGCACCACTGCTTCTGCACATCATCCATTTAAAAATTTTTTTTATTCTAAAAATCAAGAAGCCCCTCATCATTCCTCTTGTGAGTTTCACTCTCCATAAGAAGGATACAATGTGCATTTCGTTTGGTAATTCACCCGTTATTGATATTGGGCCAGTTCTCGGTTCCATGTTGATTTTCTCAAAAAATTACATCCGAAACCGATGGGGCCCAAAGGACATAAATTCTACACAACAAAAACCTGTACAATCAAGTTAAATTCCCACACGTTTTTCTCCAATCCAATTATGTACCATATATTTTTTTAAAAAACACAAAACACATTAATGAATGATCTAGCACATTTGGAATCTTAAAACAATGCCTGTCAGCAACGGCTAGAGGTTCAGTTTTTACACTTGGCCTTCTGCCGAGCCTGTTTTCTGTCAGCTTTCTTATTTTCTTTTTAATTTTGCTAAGTGAACACTATTTTGACAAGGGGTTAAGCAATACACAAAAAGCAGAGAAAAAATATTAACAAATTAAGCACTTTTGTCTCATCCTCCTTGGAACACTGTGCCAAGTACTGCCCATTCCACACTGCAGGCTCAGAAAGCACTACGCATGGGGACCGTCTGCTCTGCATGCAGCTCACAAATCACTTTGACTGTGATCACACGCATTTATCTTTATTTTTAAAATCTCCTCATTGTTGCCAATGGCACTTGAACATTATTATTACTAATCCAGCTACTCCTAATAATAGTGTTTAAGTAACTTGTCATCTTGGGAACTTTATAGACAATAGCTAATTAATTGTCAAGCATTTAATGTAACAGGATTCTAATCTCCAACCTCTGAAGCGGGGCATTTATTTGTTATAATGGTAAAACTTTTGTTTGAATTGCTTATTTATGCAATATATATTCTCTATCACCTCGATTCTAATTTTTATATCTAGTTTGTAAGTAAAATAAAGAAATGCATGCTGAAAGACACACAGTATACTTCACAAACAGTAATGAATCTCTTGTGACTTCTTTTATTCACACTACAATAGATTCTATATTGCCATGCAGAGAAAAACAAAACAAAACACCATAGATTATTTCCCTTGTTTGCAAGATATGCTCACAGTGTTCTGATAGGAACAAGAATGTGAAGGTGCAGCTCCCTATGTTTTAGGAGTATGAGTAAATACAATATTCTGTTGACATCTTGTTCCTGCTTTCAAACAACCAGGTATGTTACATATGAACTGTCATAACAGCTAAATAAGTTTCCTGTCTAAGTGTGCCCATGTTCTTTCCAGAGATCTCATCTTAAGCTGAGCTCCCTTAGTTGAACACTGTGGCAACAATTTCTTAACTTGGAACAGTCATTTCAAATCAGTATTTTAAAGGTATAAACAGCACCACTTTTATCTGGTAACCTTCCCCTCACACATACCATACATACTTTCCATGTGACAATGCAAATGGTCTGAATCCTGTAGAAAACAGAAAGGTGTCAAAGAAAGAGAGATAGAATCCCTTTTTCAGACCCTTAATGAGGTCTCCAGAGCCAAAGGCAAACCAATAACAAATTGTACTGTCCACATATTGAGAAAAAAAAAAAAGGGCAAAGGGAGGGGTGGTGAGCTTGTCATGTGAAATTAATTGAACTTAGCCATGCCAAGAAAACACTGGTAATAAACCCTCCCCATCTAAATTAAGGTTTTTATACCATGAAAAAAAAATAAAAATTTATGGCAGTAATTTCATCTGGGTTTTTCAAGAAGTGCTTGCTGATTTTCTTGTACTCAGTAGAAAAATCCCCAAGGAGCAATGCAGACTACAATAAGGCAGACTTCTAAAAAGATACCATTTAATTTCTCACTCCTCTCCTTGCACTATTACCACACTTCCCACTTTTCTCTAACTCAATATTAACTCTCTCAATACAATTCTCTTCCACAAGCTCTCAGCAACATCTCACAGGGCAGGGGAGCCATGCTCAATCTGTATGTGCCCATCCACTGCTCTTGGCAAGAGAAGTGCAAACGAAGAGAACCAGAGGCTCCAGAAGCAAAGGCATTTGTCTTTGGCTTTCCTTTATGACACCCAGCCATCTTAATGAAAGGCACCAAAAGTCATGACAGTTTCAAAACAACTCCAAAACAACTCTATCACTCAACACCTTTAATGCTGATGACAAGAACTGATGAATGACTTCTGGGGTGGAGGGACCACACGTGGAACCATGGTTCCCAGCCTGGGATGACAGGTGGTGGGGGCAGGTACACAGACCAGGCACAGTTATGCGCTGGGGTTTGGCAAATCCCTGTGGACTCCAAGCACTACCTGGAAACCAACTGTATAATGTATGAAGACAGAGACATGGTATTCATTTTCTCATATCCATAGACACCGTTGTGATGATTACTATAGAAATTTTTTTAAAAAGGGAACTACATTCATAGTAGCTTTTTGTTATTTTCTCAGTTAATGGACACTATAGGTAAAATAGGTAACTTAAAACCCAAAAATAGTTTTCGCATTGACGAAGACAGGGTACAGTCGATGCGAATGTGCGAATTTTCAGGGCTCTACATTCAGGCACACGGTAAGCACTCAATATTTGTTCACTGCGGGTGTGAGCATATTTTCCATCTGCCCTTCTGTAACTATTTTTTTTTCTTTGATTCCAGCACCTGACAGTCTACTTCATCAATCATCCCATCTGCTGATGTGCACACAATAGTACCAGTTCTTAAGTTATGGTTTGGTGACTCCTACGGGTCCCAGAATCTCTCAAGAGGTGTATGAGGTCAAACTTTTTTAATTCTAAGAAGTTATTTGCCTTCCAGTACGTACGATTGAGCTTGCCACAGGCTACGTGATCTGTGAAATCACAACAGGCTGAATGAGAAACAGATATGAGAATCCAGAGGTCTTCTACTTATCATAACAAACACTAAGATTTGCAAGGCCACTCTCCTTGCTAAATTTATTTTGTTTTGGAAAATACATAGCTATTTTTCATTAAAAATATTACTTATGTCGACATGTAATAGGCTTATTATCACTGCATTTTAAAATTAATAAATAAATACTAATAGATGTACCCTACATAAACAGAAACTCTTTGCGGTCCTTAATAATTTTGAAGAGTATAAAGGACTCCTAGACACCCAAGTTTTGTGAACTACTGTTACAGACATAGCAACGTTCTAGTGTCAGTGCAAAGCGTGGTTTCTGTTCTCAGAATAACTGCCGATCCTCAGAGGTATACAAGTAAATGCTGGGCACCTACCTGGTAGGCATGAAGAGGGCATTCAAATATTGCACTGGATGGCTGGACTAGCTTACCTCCATGGTCCCTTCTCACATGTGATTCTCTAATTCTATCTTGGAGGGAACCTAAGGAAGCTTCCTTCCAAAGTTGTGGCCACTGACATGGAATATGCATAATACTTAATGTACCTTCATTTTCCTACCCACAAAACAATATGAGCATGTTAATGGGCAAATTAATATTTTTCCATGGTTGTATGGTCTTCATGTCACTACAATATTTCCAAATTTTGGAAGCAAGGTGACTTTTATTATTTTGTTTATTGGCTTCTTTTTATAAGAAAAGCTCTCTTTTCCATGTTTAGCCTCCCACAGCTTTCAAATCACACAGTGCAGTACCATTCAATCAGAAGAATATGGACATTCACTACATTCTCCAAAAAATGTCCTTATAGTCAAAGAGTAAGGTCAATAGCAAGGCAAACAAAGATTCTGTTGACATAAATTCTTCAGGTAAATAAATTCATGCCAAACCTGTGGAGACTAGTGGGATACCTTAATCTTCTGCACAGGTCTTGCTCTTGCATGGCATGGCTTACCCTTAATGTGCACAGTGTGCCCACTGAAACCAGTAAGTTATTTAGAATATATGGTGTCAGATCAATGAAGGAAAAGAACTATAAGAAAATGATTATACTTGTGTAATTCAATTCGATTCAATAAACACTAACTGAGTGCCTGCTATGTTCTCATCATTATTCTAGGTGATCATGAAGAGAAGATAAATGAGACATAAGCCCTACTATCAAGGAGCTCACACTGTGAAAGGGAAAACAGGTAAATCACTGTAACACAATATGATGAGTGACATAAAAGTAGGCGTTTAACACTATGGAAACACAGATGAGCAAGCAAATTCATTCCGTCTGATGGGAACAGAGTAAAATAGACATTACATATGTAAAGGGAAGGGTGAGAGGGAGAAGTTTATGCCTAACTCATAATCTCACCATCTCCTGAAGATCCTTCCACATCTCATGTCTATTCCTCTACTCTCCACAGCTGCTATTTCAAACCTCCTCTATTCCTTTCAGTCTCCTACAGCCCTACCCTCAGCAGCTGTTCTCACTACCTTCTATGGTAAATAGGAAGAGGCACCAGCCTCTAGTTACCCAACCCACACCCAGGCTTGCTGCCCCTCTAGAAGGAGGCCAAGGCCAATCTTGCCAGTAAGACTACAGCCCATCTTTTCTCCCTTCTCAGGAGCCTCTGCTCTCCACCCTGTCCCTCTGCCTTCTCCCTTCACTCCTGATTCCTTATCATCAACATGTAAATATGCTTACCCCGCATCGCTCACAAGAGAAGACTCTGTTTCTTTCAATGTCCCATGAGTCCCAGGGCCAGGAGGGAGGGGAGGCAACTATTCCCCATTACTATCCTACACCCACCTCTTCCTCATTTGCCTACAAATCTCTCTGCTCTTTCAAAGCTCAGGGCCACCTCCCACCCACGCTGCCACAGTTGTCTGCCAACTTCACACTTGCTCCACCAACTGGAAACTTCTACTCCTGGCTCACTGCCCCTCTACTCTCACTCCTGTCACCACATGTCAAGAACGGACACTATGCAAACAATATCTCCGTCTGTTATGCCCTTAGTATCCTCTTTCAGGGATCCCACTTCTGTTATTCCTCGGTGACCCAAATTCACAGGCAACTCCTTGACTTTCTCAACAGAAATCATACCTGAGCCAAAATTCTAAATTCACATACCTCATATTCCAGTGCCCCTTCCCACCCTTCTGTTCACATGCCTTAGCATCTTCACTGCTAAAAAGTCTGTCTAATGCATTGACCCTGTCCCAATCTCACAACCCCTTCCTATCACCTTTTGTTTCCTTTTTTGTTGAGCTGAGACTATATGGTCTATGAATAATCATTCCCTTGCAGTATACCCTCCTTCCCTTATCCTTCTCCCTTTACCATACTTGCCTGGCAAACTCCAGTGCTAGTTGACCACAGGTATCCATGTCCTCTGAGCACAAACCCAACTGACAGTAAACAGCTAGAGAAAATTCACACAGGCAGGCTTCACTTTAATTCATCATGGCCCACCAATCTTACTAGACACTATTCTCAACTTCCTAGTAATGATTTTGGTTTTTGAGCTTTCCAAGTTCCAATTCTCTTCAATTGGTGATTCCATATCTTATTTCACTGAGACTATAAAACTTCCTCATGTTACTACCTCCCAAACTATAAAACTATGGACATCTCAAGCCTTTTTTTTCTCCCCCATTACAACGGAGAATGTGGCCTTTTCCTACCATAGCCCAGTGCCTTCACACATGCTTAAGAATCCATCTCTTCTTACCCTATATAAAAACTTTGCACCTTCATGTAGATCTCCTTTCTCCTGTATCATCAAACACTCATAAATTGCTGGAGAAATGTGAATCTTTCCAGCTTTTTAGGAAAGTAATTATCAATACCAGCTAAAATTACATAAAATACATATATATTCTTCAACCTAGTAATCTCATCCCTAGAATCTTTCCTATACAAATAAATTCACCAGTGTGTAAGGATACAACACACAGAGGTGCACATGCTTGTGTGAGATGAGGTTAGCAGAGGGAAGAATGTTAATGATAGCCTCATTTTCAATTGCAAAAACGAAAATAAGGCAAACGTTCACTGATCATAAATGGTTGAATAAGTTACAGTAGAACCACACTATGGGCCATCATATAGCCCTTAAAAGAGTGATTAGATAGATTCTAATAGATCCAGTGTGATTGGTATAACTTTACTTCCTCACTTGCTCTTTCTTTCACACATCTTCTGCCCCCACCATAACACTGAAAATGCTTTTGCAATGGTAAACATTAATCTACATGAGGCCAAATGTATAGTCACTTTTCTGACCATTGTAGAACAACTCAAGAATCACATATTCCCTTCATTCCTAAAACACTCCTCTCTCAGCTTCTGCTGGACCATGAGTTTCCTACTACTTCTTTAGCTGTTTTCTCAATTGCTTTTGTAAGCTTTGTCTCCTCTTTCTGACTCCTAAATGCTAGCATTCCACAGGGCTTGGTCCTGCCTCCTCTTCTCAAATGATCCTGTCTATTCTTATGGCTTGAAACACATTTATATATCAATAAACTTTAAATCTCTAGCCACAGACCAAACCTCTCCTATAACCTCCACATATCTACATTCGAGTGCTGAGCTAAAATCTCTTATGTAATTGAATTTTAGCATGTATAAAATAGGAACTCTTAATTCTGCATGTTCTCCCAGCCCCAACCCACACTGAAAATCTGGCCCCCTCTCAGTTTCTTCCCCCTCAGTAAACAGTGTCACCATTTATACAGACACTAACCACACAGTGAAGTGCTCCCTCTTCCTCCCTGTCCCTCTATCCCTCAAACAATCATCAGGTAAATCATGCTGATTCTATCTTCAGAACACATTTTGCTAGTCATCCTCTTTTCTCTACCCCCACCCTAATCCAACCAACCACTAACTGATATCCCTGCTTCTATTCCTGCCCTTCCTCCATTTGTTACCCACTTTCCACAAAACAGCCATCATGACTTTTTTAGAACTTAATCAGATTGTGTCATTCTAGTTCTTCCAATGGCTTCCCACTGCTCTTGAATAAAACATAAACTAATACATGTGTACATGGCCTAACTCATACTTCTCTCCTCAGCTCACCTCACTGTGGCCATGGAAACCTTTTGTTCCTGCTGGTTTCTAGAATGCACCAAGCTCTTTCCCATCCTAGGACTTATGCACTTAATACTCTCCCTGAATGAAACACTTTTGCTGAGGTTCCTTCCATCCTGTCTCCTTCTCACCCATCAGATTTCAGTTTAAAAAGACACCTCCAGGGATCCCTGGGTGGCGCAGTGGTTTAGCGCCGGCCTTTGGCCCAGGGCGCGATCCTGGAGACCCGGGATCGAATCCCACATCAGGCTCCCGGTGCACGGAGCCTGCTTCTCCCTTCTGCCTATGTCTCCGCCTCTCTCTCTCTCTCTCTCTCTCTCTCTCTGTGGCTATCATAAATAAATTAAAAAAAAAAAAAAAAAAAAAAAAGACACCTCCATAGGTGTCCTCCTCTCCTGACTGCACTATCTTAAGTAGGTCCTCTCACAGCATCCTGTTTATTTCCTTCCTGATTAGTTTTATTTGTTTGTTATTCAATTACTAAGAAATCATTTTATTATAATTAAGATCCATGGGAACAAGGATCTCTTCCCAGCGTAGAACACAGAGTCTGATTCACAGAGGGTCTTCAATGATCCATCACCCCAGAGGGGTAGGGGATGGTGGCAACCAACAGAAAGATCAAACTTCTATCTCAACAATTCTCCTTCAACTTTTCTGCCTCTAGGAAAGACCATTCATCCTATCTCTGTTGTCCCTAATCTCTTGAAACAATTGTCTACTCATGATTATTTTTCCAGTTTTATTGAGATAAAATTTACATATAACACTGTATTGACGGGATGCCTGAGTGGCTCAGTGGTTGAGCGTCTGCCTTTGGCCCGGGGCGTGATCCTGGGGCCCTGGGATCGAGTCCCACATTGGACTCCTTCCATGGAATCTGCTTCTCTCTCTGCCTGTGTCTCTGCCTCTCTCTCTCTCTGTCTCTCATGAATAAATAAATAAAATCTTAAAAACAAAACAAAACAAAACACTGTATTGGTTTAAGGTGTTTACAACACGATGATTTGATGTAACTCATGATTATTTTAGCTTACACCATTGAACTTACTTCTCCCTATGCCATGCAACTGTTAGAACATTCCTGTTGTTAAAACAAATGGGAATTTAAAAAAATTAATCTCCTAATGATACTTAACCCTGTTGGTCATGCCTTCATTCTTAGAAAGCTTTCTTGCCTTATATGACAGTTCATCCTCTTGATGTTACTCCTACCTTTACCATTCCTTTTCAATCTTTCTAAGGGTCTCCCTTTTCTTCTCCTTTCCTAAAATGTTGGTGCTCTTAAGCGTTTTAAACCATTAGACCCAGAACTTTCTCTATATATACACACTGAATCAATCATTTCACGAACCCATGCAGTTTCAGTTACTGTTGATATGCAAATATCTCCCAAATCTTTATCTTTAGCTCAGATCCTATTCCCATGTTTCAGGCCACTTGCCTAAATACCCAGTTGACACCTCTACCTAGATGTCCGACTGGCACCTCAAACTCAGCGTGTTTAAACTGAACTTATTACCTCCCTTCCCAAATCTGCCCCCTTCTCTTGTGTTTTTATCTTAGTGAATGGTACTTTTATCCATCCCATGAGCCCAAGCCAAGAACCTACTCTTTGATATACTGATGTCTCTCATTCCCACCTCCAACAACACATTTAATATTAACCAAGGTCAGCATATTCTATCAACTTAATACTTTTTTTGTAGGTGATTTACTTTTTTTTTTAAAACTAAATATTCCTTTAAATTGTCCACTGCTCTACATCTCCACTATTTTAATTCCAGCCACTTCTGGCCATTTTCTTGTCTAGATATCTGCAAAAGTCTTCCAATTTTGTTCTAATCTCCCTCTCTTATTCAATTGTCTTCAGGATAAAATTCAAATTTCTTACCCTGGCTGACAAAGCCCTGAATGACTTGAACTCTGTTTGCCTCTCGAATCATCTCTCACTATTCTTGCTTCTTCTCTTCTCCCACCACAATAAACTACCAATTTTCCACACTCTCTCATTCTTGCAGTCCATACATGTTATTCCCAAAAGCCTGCGAAAGGCTTTTGCCTTCTATTCTGCACCCCTCCCACCAACCCTGATCTTCCAAGACTAGGTTGGGTGATCCTCCTTTGAACTCCTGAACTATCCTGTATACCTCACTTCAGAGAACTGTTAATTGCCTATTAACTCATCAGTTGTCCTACCTACCCACCTCAGAACCACTGAATCAGAATCTCCAGGGCAGGGGCCTCAGCATCTGTGCTTTTTAAAGGCTTGTATGTATAGCTAATGCACAGCCAGGGTTGTGAATAACTGCTGTACCCTCCCATAGGACAAGGAGCCTGATGTTTACGATTGTAATCCAATACCAGCAGAGTGCTGGTGCATTCAAGTTTCTCAGTAAATATGTGGCAAAGGAAAGAAGGGAACAAGCAGTGGGTGGATGAAAAGGAAGGGAAGGGCGGGAAGGGAAGGGAGAGGAAGGGAACAGATGAATTTAAAATAATCCTCTAGAACAGGTTTGAATGTTCTCTCACACATGCATAATAGGGCATATTACCAGGAGTCCAATTCTTAAGAATAAAATTTCTATTCTGCTTTCAGTGTTATTCAGTTTTTCTTTGCTACAGTTAAACTATATTCTTTTTGCATCGACTATAAGTAAAGAATGGCAGCTACGATACGTTAGGCCTAAAAGGTTCAGTACAAATCAGCTTTCACATCTATAATCCTGTATGCTCCGCCTTCTTGACCTTATAAATGCTGGCTAGAAAGGCACAATACACAGAAAAATGCCAGCCATTTGAATGCTTGTACTCTCCTCAAAATGCAGAGTGAGAAACTCCTGAAATAAAGCAGTGGAGTGGGTTAAATGGTTTTGAACCTTTTGGAGAGAGCAATAATATACAGTGCTTTAGCTTTAGTAGCAAGCATGCATAAACCATAAAAAAATGGCACAGAATTAACACTTCTCAAAAGGAAAATCTAATAAAACCCTGTATTTGGGGAAGAGGCATTGCACAAACAGGGCAGGAGCATCTTTATATCTCCCTTGTTGCTCTAAACGCAGCAGCCTCAGTATATATTTGTTGAATGAATGCCTGATGAATGATGAATGAATATGGTTCTTAAAGGATTACTCGTATTTTCCTCCCCTGATCAAAGAGCCAGCTCCTCTTAGCCTCATGTTTCATCAAAAAAAAATTTATCAAGTGCCTTAAACAGCTGGTAACATGCCAGTACACAGCATTCTAAAAGAACTGCATGCGCTTGGCTTTTGTATTTCAGAGCTTATCATACAAATCTTGTTGGTTGCCATTGTCTCCCAGCACCAGCATCACCAGATGAACGTGCACAGCATGCAGTCCAGCACGTTCCCCAAAAGGCCATGTTCTTTCATGATGCCATAACTTTTCATATACACTATTCCCTCTGCCCCCAAATAATCTTCCCACCTGGGCAACTCGGACTCATCCTTGAAGACCTAGATAAAGATTATTTTCTTTATGAAACATTTTCTGAATTCCCCAAAAATAATTAAACATTTCCGCCTGTGTTCTTCTTCCACAGTATTTTGTAAATACCTTCAGTGTATTTGAATCCCATTTGAATGATAGTGATTAACTACATATTCATTAAGTACAATTCAAACAAAGGATGAAGGGAAACCATCAACTTGTTTTTCACATAGATCTGGAAAATTGTCACACAAGAGAGTAAAAGATTTGCCTGAATAGATGACAGGAAGGACAGGAGGTACGATTCTGGGAAAGATGGAACCTCAGATATGTGCAAGCAGAAGAAAGGTAAATGAAATGGGGTGAGGCTCTTGTCCAAGCTCAGAGTGGGGATACTGAGCTTGAGCCACAGAGCACTGAAAAACCAACACCAAGTGTAACTGAAGAAAGAGATGGGGTGGTTCCCATAACCCGTGTAATCACAGGGTGCACACCAAACACCATATGGTGACTATCGGTGAGGTGCCATCAGCTGAGATGACCCCACATAAAACTCCCTCTTCCAGTAAACTGTGAGCTGTTTAAGAATAGGGATGTGGGTTCACTGTCTGTCACTGTCTTTGCAGTGCCAAGCAAAAGGTGGGAGTTCGCTTACTGAACTGAAATGAATGCTTCTTTAGCAACTTTACATAACATGCTCTGCAAAATCCCTACCAGCTTCTATAATAGAGCTGATGTGTTGCTGGGATGTAAATCACAAAGCCTGATCCTTTCGCAAAGCAAAACAAAACAATCCTTTTAGAGGCAGTAATCAACAGATTAATAAATGTCAGGAAATACCATTACTACCCCTAAGAAGTGAGCTTTTAACTACGAAGTGGTAGATTTTAAAAGTGAATCCGTATCAATATAAACTATCAATATAAACTATTTATTCTGTCAATAAATGTTTAAGGATTTTTTAAAAAAGATTTTTATTTATTTTTTCATGAGAACTATATAGAGAGAGGCAGAGACATGGGAAGAGGTTGAAGTAGGCTGTGGTGTGAGCCCAGTGTGAGACTCGATCCCAGGACTCCAAGATTGTGACCTGAGCCAAAGGCAGATGTCCAACCATGAGCCACTCAGGTGCCCCTATAAATACGTTTAACTACTATACTGATAGAATTTAAACTAACCACTGTACTAT
Organism: Canis lupus baileyi; assembly: GCF_048164855.1. NCBI lineage: Eukaryota > Metazoa > Chordata > Mammalia > Carnivora > Canidae > Canis > Canis lupus. The sequence goes on along the minus strand of NC_132844.1, from coordinate 65,128,566 downwards.
ACACATGTTTAACTAACTACTACAGTGATCTACAATATCGGTTGAGGCTTAAATATTTCCATGTAGCCTAATGTTAAAGTTTATGATACATGTAATATAAAAGTAACAAGTTTCTAAAATATTCCTAACCTAAAAACACCAGAATTGACAAAGATATAACAACGATTCAGTCAAAAAGCAGTGTTTTTTGACTGGGCTGGACAATGCACTCCAAGTATAAAATTCTGAGGAATTCATGGTTCCCTATCCTTAACCCAATGCCTAACTCTGCAACTCATTAAAGCCCAGGGAGCTTTGGGGTTTATCTGGCTTATAGAATTTTTCTCATAAGGTTGATTTAATAAAAGCATGTTTTAAGAAATGTTCCCATTGTGCTTTCAAAGTCTCATGATGCTTTCAACTACCCTGATATAAATGAAAGAGAAAAAAATTCTTCATGGGCTGGTATTAAAATCATATTAAGAGTACTGCTCATGAAAATGAACTGAAGGAATGACTACTTGGAGAAAAGAGATCCATATGAAGACACACACACACACACACACACACACATACAATGTCTATTTATAGCCATTCTTACGCACTACTATTGATTGTTTAAAACTATCAGGAGAAGTGGGGTAGATAAGGAGAAGTACTGATGCCAGTGACTAGACACATTCAGGTTGTGGCTTTTGTTTTGTGGGGAGGAGGCAGCGTAGCACATCAGCATCAGGGCAGTGCTCATTCAGATGATATTTTTATTTTTGAAGGCTTAGTAACATCCCAGGTTCTGAAAGTATATGAGCCTTGACTGTAGAAACAAATTGCCAGCTGTCTCATAAAGGACAACCTCATTTAGAAGAAGGCAAATGCCAGCATAGAACAAAAGTAAAGAAAGATGGCTACATCTGCTTCAGTTTCCAAACTGGAAAGTGACAGTGATGAGAGAGGCAGAAAAGGGAAAAGAGGAGGCACAAAGAACGGCTTCACCAATAAGAGACTGACTACTCAAGCAGTTCAATAATACAATGCAGCAATCATCCCGATTAAAATCATTGGTATGAAGATTTAGATCCAGGGATTTTAAGTCTAAAGAAACCACTTTATACCCTGCTACCTGCTATCATAGAAGGCCACGTGAAACTCAGATGAAGAGTGCTCTGTGAACTGCGGTGCTCTATAGAAGTGCATGGTACTGCTATTGATCCTAATACAGGTCTATTCTTTTAGTTGTAAATTTATCAAAAGGCCTAATTCCTTCTGCAATTTTTCATTTCCGATACACAGAATTGTAGTTGTTAATAGTATTATTTTACTTTTTATTGCTTCAAGAACCTTCAAACGGTATACACTACCCAAACGGACTTTCCCATGGGTGTGAAGCATGAATGGAATACATAGTTTATATGAACATGAAGCATGAATATGATCGGCAACACCTCATCTCCATCCATAGAATGCCACTTATACCTATCAAAAGTCTCACATGTCCTGGGAGCCCCCATATCTTCACAGAACCAACCACTCATTAAAGGTTAGGGCAGAAAGGGGAAAGGGAATGGCTGGCCTTTCCTGACAAAGAAGGAGGGCTCAGTGCTATGCTTTCAGTGAGTGGAACAAAAGAAAAAGGTTTAAAAGGGTCAAAAGGAGAGCATGAAGAGAAGCTTAAATGTCTGATTTCACCACCCACCTTAAAAGGACTACTTCATCCAACTGAACTAAAATAGACCACCACTAGCTATTAGAGAACCCCTAACAAAGAAAGACTTTCTACAAGTGACCTCTGGTTACCCTTCAACACTGCAGCCCTTCCAAACAAACTGGCACCAGAGCAAATGTAGCCAAGAGGAACCTAACATTTATATTTTATGATTTTATTTCAATTTTTTGTATAATTTTTAGTAGATCTACTTATGAGGATATAATTTAATTCTAAAGTATTTGGGAAATGCATTTAGTCCAGTTGTGCCTGAAAAAAGAAAAAGTAATTTTCTAGTTTTACAGATGCTTCCAGAATTCTGTCTGAAGATGGATTAATCTATGGTTACTCAGCTGCAGAATATTACTTCTATTCCACAGACTTTGTATATGAACTATTAAATCTATTAGATCGATAGCAATTCCTCCCACCTACTCTTAAAGAGCTGATTTAATGAGAACATCATTTTCTTATTCAAGGCTTTCTTTCTTAAGGGAACACAGTCCTATGTGAATACAGTCAACATTTCCTGTTACATCATGACAACTTCATATAAACAGAGCCTGCAGCAAGGCAATGAGGCATAATGTTGGGTGGTGAATAAGTGAATTTGTTTACAAGACACCATTATGGAATCTGAGCTTAGAACTGGACTTAACTTACAAAGGTTAAGATACAAAAAAATCAACACTATTTTCTTTCTCAAAAACCTCAAAACTACCTTTCTCAAAAACTACCTAGGCAGTAGTGGCATCACAAAATAGAAAAAGGAACTGTTATTTTCATACTACTAAGTGTAGAACTGTTCACCATTAAGTATTTCAATATTCTCTCTCTTCACTCCATCTCTGTAACCAAAAGATAATAGTGGAGAGAAATTTACCCTTTTGTTCTCTTTGGACCTGCCTATTAATAGAGATGACAGGGATATTATGCCTGTTGTTCTGGGTTTAGACAATATAAGCAGTAGGGACCTCAAGATTTAGTCATCTGCTGCTAAGCTCTCTCCCCTTTGAGCCTTTATACATGAAAAGCATAGAATAAATCATAAAGTACTACTTAATGCACCAAAAATTAAAAATGGAGACAGAGGGTGGATCAATGTGCATTGTCTCACAAATATAGTTTCAAAGATAATTGGTAATGTTCTCTTTTTCCAAAGAAGTGAGGGTTAAATATAGTCACTCTGTACAGAGACTGATGATCTTCAGGATGTGTAAATTATACATTACAGTTACATAACAGACTAAATCACAGTCATCAACAAAAGAACATTTGGCACAATTCTTGAATTTTTATGATTCTAGCTCATAAGCAGAGCCTCAAAAAGGAGAAAATATCTCACCTTAAATCAGCCCTACAAGTAGCCTCACACTCATGGTTGGTAATAAGTGTCCAAGATGGACAGAAGAGAAAGGCAAACATCTTCACTGGACTAGAAAATGGAGGGATGTATTTTTTATTTGCAAGATTATCCTACATCAAGTAAGTAATGGTCATTCTACGAATTTTTTAGAATAGGAAGAAGGTCAACTCACCAAATACACGTAGAACTGTGTCTTAATGCTAATATAGCTAATGTGACTTTATATCCCTAGGTTAAGTCTAGACATAAAGCCTGGTGAAAAAAAAAAATCCTTTCAGAACACTTTCCAAAATCCAGATAGCACAAACCAAAGGCTGCTGGCAAAGGATTCTCATGCTTCCAATGCAGCTTCCAGAGCTACATGGCCTCCCAGTGTCATGCCAGTGCCATCCACTGTAGCCAATTCAGAATGGGTCAAGAGCATTCGGCTACAGACATGCTGAGAATGTCCAACTGCTCTGCCTTAGTTCCTATGACGACACAGAAGCAGGAAGTCTCCTCAGGCTTATTAGATGCACCCAATTAACATTCATCTCTGGCAAGCTCATCCTTTAATCTCCCACACAAAAACAGCTACCATCACTCTGTAATACCTATTAAGCAGACATGGTGATCTGAGTAAAGTACGCTAATGGAAAAAAACAAAGATCTTCCCCCCAAGAAAATGGAAGAAATATATGAAGAATGCAAAAACCAAACCAACTCAGAAAAGACATTCTTTCCTTTATTCCATCAAATTGTGCCTCTTCTGTCACCAATTCAATACAATTTTCTCTCTGCAATCTGAATAAAAAGCAAAAATTGCTCTCTGAAAAGAAGGTGGCCTTGTAAGAACTTTCAGAATTCAAAGCCAATACTTAGAGGATTTCCAAGTGTCTAGAGCTCCAAAGAGCCCATCAATCTTGATAAACTTGGAAAGACTAGACAATCTCAGGGTGCCCAGAGCTACTCCATTCAGTCTCAGTCATATTTTAGGATGACTATTGAAGAAGTTGATGTTGACCTAGATCCACAACAACCAATATGATTTGTGAGCTCTGGAATACCGCCAACACTTCTTAAAGTGATTCCCAAACCAGAGACAAGTAAAACATTTCATAAGATGCTTATCTTAAACTTTATAGCCTGCAATAGCAAAAGCAGTTTTTGGCTCATTTTCTGAAACTAGTATGTTTCCAAATAATTAAAAACCAAAGTACAGGAGGAGCCTGCCCCATCTATGGGGGATACATTCCAGGACCCCAGTGAATGCCACAAACCACAGAAGGAACTGAACCCTGTATATACTGTCTTTCTAATCATACATACATATTATACCTATGACAAAGTTTAATTTACAAATTAGGCACAGCAAGAGGTTAACAACAATAGCTAATAACAAAACAGAACAATTATAACAATATACTGTTATGGAAGTTATGTGAATGTGGTCTCTCTCTCTCTCTCAAAATATCTTATTGTACTGTACTCACCCCTCTTCTCATGATGATGTGAGATGATAAAATGCCCACGTGATGGGACGAAGTGAGGGGAATGACAGACATTATGACGTAGCTTTAGACTACTACTGGACTTCTTATGATGATATGTCAGAAGGATTATCTGCTTCCATATTGCTGTAACTGAAACTGTGGAAGGCAAAACCACAGATAAGGGTGGGGGGGGGACTGCTGTAATGCTATTATAACAAGTTAAGTTCAACTTTAATCTTCTTTAGAATATTAGGATACAAACCTGCATACTTTCTCAGATACCTGCAACCATCTCCCTCTCCTTCCTGCCCACTCAGCTGGTGCCTCATCCAAGTCACTTTTGGACACGAATGAAATCTCACTCTGCAGTGCATAGGATCTATCATCCTGAATACCCACAAAGGACCTAGATGATACAACTTGGGAGTGCAGAGGAGTCAGGAGTCAGCTCTCCAGGGCATAAACTTCCAACTACTAGGAACAGGAGACAAAAGGAAACCAGATAGGTAAATTCCCCCCTTTCTTGATTTTTTCCAAGGACTACTCCATGTATAGTTCCTCCTTGATACCCTTTCAGAGAAATTCTGTTGGCAAGTGAACATGCCTGCTTAGTGACCTACTGTGTCTCTTTACAATTTTTGAAGCAAGAGCTAGCTCAACAACACATCAAATCCATTTCTTTGCATCTTTGTTTCTCTCCCTTTTGCTTTTACCCTTGCAGACCTGGATCTATACCTCTCAAAAAAAAAAAAAAAAAAAAGCATTAACACTTAATCCTTGCCTCAGGTTCTGTTTTCCTGAAACGGAGGCTTATAGGAATTAATTCCAGGTGAAATTAAGAAGAAAAAATGAAAATGCATATTTTCAATCAGAGTCAAGCACTGATAAATCCTAGGAAAAAATATCACGCACCTAAAACCTAAAAGACCAGGGCCAATACAGATCAAATGTCCCTATGAAAGCATTCAGATAGCAACAAGAGTCAAATATAAATTTCTTCCACCTGTCCCCCCCCCCCCCCCAACTTCATAGGACAAAACTAGGCATTTCCATTAAGTAATAATGCTGTCAAATTGCACTATATTTGTTGCCTTTTCAAAATTCCTTCCTTCTTTCTAGCAGAGTCCTGACTGTATCAGTCAATGTCCCTCTCAAGTGAAAAGGGGATGGATGCTCTATCCAGGTGTAAATCTTGATCAGATATCACCATTGTTCCATTATCTTCACCAGTGACTGACTCAGTTGATGATTTCAACTAGTTCTAGCCAATGACATGTGGAAGTTGGCTAGTGGGCTTTTGGAAAAGGTTTCTTAGATCTTTTGAGGGACAAGAAAAAAGAGATACTAATGTACCTAGATGTGATGCCTGGACTTTTTTTTTTTTAAGATTCTATTTATCTATTTGAGAGAGAGAGTGTGAGCATGAATGGGGATGGGGGAGGGGCAGGGGAAGAGAGAGAAACAGACTCCCCGTTGAGCAGGGAACCAGATGCGGGGCTCCATCCCAGGACCCTGAGTTCATGACCTGAGCCAAAAGCAGACACTTAACTGAGCCACTTAGGCGCCCCAATGTCTGGACTTTTAAGAACCGTCTTATGATCATGAAAAGATACTGTCTGAGGACAAAGCTGACATAGTGTGTTGGCCTAAAGCAATGAGAGCCTAAAGACAGAAAATCTTAGGTCACTGACAACATCCTTAAAACACAAATTAAGGCCAACCCTGAAGCTGGCCAATCTCAGCATTTTACATAAGGAAGTATGCTTCCTTGTTATTTAATCCTCTTTGGATCACGGTTTCCTATTACATGCAGCTAAAAGCATCTTCAGTGATGCATAAAGGATCTGGCTGGTTGGAGAAGAATCTGAGTACCTACCATTACATGCCATTATACAAAGGGTAAGGTTAGATTTGGAAAATAACCGGTCTCTGCCCACAAGAGCTCACAATCTATTTTTTAAGACATACGTGATATTATCAATTAAAGAAAAAATGATGAAGCACAAATACACAGAATAAAGGAATATTACTCTGGGACAATACAGGCAGCTTTCTGAAGGAAAAGAACCCAATATACATTCTTTAATATAACATAAAGTCATGCTGTCTAAATTCAATTAGTGTAATTCAATTTCCAGAAAGCTCTCTCCTGTAGATATCTATAGTTCTATCTGTCCAGCATCCTTTGCATGTGGGAAATGGTACCTTTTTCACTCTATGTGAGCTTAGGAATGGAAGCCAGGCCCAAAGTAGGCTAGTCAGAACAATTTCCTGGGATTTTTTACATCTTAAGATCATAAAAAGTGAGCATAAGGATGTGAGTATGGATTTGTCAAAAGTCAGCAAATTTAACTTAAAATGTGTATATTTCTTTGTATGCAAATTTCACATCAGAAGAAAAAAATGTAAATAAATATTGAACTCTAAGTTAATGATATGATCTTGAAGTACTCAGAAGAAAGTATACTGGTATCTGTAATTGACTTTGAAATGTATTTTTAAAAGATGCAGGGATCCCTGGGTGGCGCAGCGGTCTGGCGCCTGCCTTTGGCCCAGGGCGCGATCCTGGAGACCCGGGATCGAATCCCACGTCGGGCTCCCGGTGCATGGAGCCTGCTTCTCCCTCTGCCTATGTCTCTCCCTCTCTCTCTCTCTGTGTGTGACTATCATAAATAAAAAAAAAAATTAAAATAAATAAATAAATAAAAGATGCATTACTGGATAACAGGATTGATAGCTATGTGATAAAGCAAATATAGTAACATACTCGTACAGTAAATCTTTTTGTTTGAAAAACTTTATAATTCTCTTGAGAAAAGCAAGCTGTGGTCCCACTCGGCTGCCAATGCTGGAAGCTATGGCCCAGGGGCTATCTGTGGTCTCATTTCCCAAGGTATGGGGAGAAACTGTTTCAGAAAGCAAACATGCAGACAGAACCAAGAATGAGCAGTGAGGGTTTTGAGGCATTTGGGTTGACCTTGGCTCTGGCTACCCCAGGGCCCCAGCGGCATCCCTGATAATTCCAGCAGTTATAGCCAAGCCCAAACATTGTTTCCACCTCAGCTAGTTCAGGGTGGGTTCCTATCATTGACATACCAAGAAGTCCTGAGTAATACAGGAGCCCAAGGTAATAATAAGAACTGTAGACAAAGAATGATGGTCCCTGTAACATTATTTGTAAGAACAAAATACAGCAATGACCCAGTGAAATTTTGATGGTATGTTTGATAACATGAAATAATACTCGATAAATTTTTAAACATACAGATATACTTGTGTACACATACAATGATATAATTTTATAAAAATAACAAATAAACTTGGAAAAAAGATTCACAAAAATATTAAAAATTGTCAAAATAGGCTATCTGCGGGTTTAGGATTATTTTGTTTAAATGAATACTTTTCTTTATTTTCCAAATTTTCTTCAATAAGCATATATTACTTTTAGAATAGCCAAAAAAGAAGTCATTTTTTAAAAATACACTGCTATTACAGATTGTAAAGAATATATCTTACAGTTTGCTTCCTAGGCACCATTCCCACTATAAATGTCTTAAATGTTAACAAATATTCCAAATTAGTTACTATAATAGGTTTGTTTGAGAAATAAATGAGATAGTTTGTGTAAAACACTTATAATGGTGCTCAACACAAGGTAGATGCTAACCAGCATTGTTAACATCCTCAGGAATATCTTGTCTGATGGTCTTGTTTCCTATCTTAAAATAATTTAACACATTAGACATTATTAACTCACTTGTTTTCACCTATTTCTGAGTATCTGTTTTTATAACTAGCCCACCTTCTTCCTTTTATATGCTGTTTCCAAATACATGCTGGGGATCCAGCCTTGTGTGATGCACAAGATCCCAGGTCACTGCCTAAGAGTGTGGGCTTCCTCCTTTGTGAGGCTAAGCCCACAGGTTCCACTGTGTCCTTCCCATCTAACTCCAGCTCCTTGCCAGTTTACCACCCTCCCCCAAATCTGTAATCTCTCTTTTCCCACTGGCTTCTCTCTCTCTACCTGAAACTGTACACATCTACCATTTTTTGAAAAAATCTTAACTTGAGCCTATTAGAGCCATCCTATATTTCTTCTTCCTTTCACACCTACTTCTCAGACAGAAGTCCCAAAATCTGGCTTCTTGTACTCTCCTGATACTTCACTTACCAAGATTACTAATGGTCTCCTTATGACCAGATTCAATTACAATTTTAGGTCTCATCCTGTCTGTTCTGTAGCCTCTGACGCTGATGAGTAGGCACTGTTTGCAAACTCTTCTTTAATGTGAATCATTAACACCATTTTGGTTGTCTCCCAATTCTCCGGCTGCTTTGCCACATTCCTTTAAACCAGATGTTCCTCAAGGAGTTGGCTTAGCTTTTCCTATTTTCTTTCTTAAAGATCTTGACTCTTCTCATGGCTTCAAATATTAGTTTCAAGGAGATCATTGCCATGTTTCTACCTCTAGCCTTGACTTGTCTCCTGAGTTACAGTCCTTCATTCCAACTGTCTGTCAGACATTTCCAACCTTCAATCTAAGCGTGTCCAAAAATTTGATATTCCATCCACAGATTGCTTCTTATTCTAATTTTCTCTCTGTAGTTAAAAATACCATGAGGGTAGAGCACACCCTAGACAGGAGGAAACTGCTCAAAAGTTAAAGGCAGGCAAAGCCTTTCAACTATCCATGACAATGCCTCTTGCAAACGTCTCTTCTTCTCTGCTTTTACTGTACCCATCCCAGATCAGATCTGTGTGATGGCTGTAATGTCCCTGGTCACCATTCTCACCACTTGTCTCCATCAATCCGGCAAACTACCTCTTATTAGAATTAAAATATGCTTGTACCCTCCCCCCTACAAAGGTCAAATGCAAACTGCTGACAATATACTGAAGGTCACAGAGTTGGGCATAACTCTGGGCCTTTCTGCCCAGCCCTCAAATCTCATGGTTCAGACAATCCCATCCCAACCAAACCAGTCCAGTCAGTGCCCTCTATACATCCTGCAGTCTCCCTGACTTGCCTGGACAGGGCTCGCCCCTCCTCTAAGATTAATCAAATCCTGTCTGTCCTTCAAATATTCAGCTTACTCTACCACAAAATATTCCAACAGCATTTTGGTCTAGAATGTTTCTTACTCCTGTTATTATTACTACATCATGCTTACTATGTATCAAGCACTGTATTAAACACTATATATAGTGCCTGTATTAGTGTGTGTGTATACATATATATATATATATGTATACACACACACACACACACACACATATATATATGTAAACTAATTTAATTTAAATCTTACAATGCTGTAAGATGGGTACTATGAGTTTTAGTTTTGGTACAGCTGATATTCATTTTGGTGGCATTTAGACAAAAACTTCAATTCCTTCATAAAGCCACTCTTACTTGATAACACTATATAATAAAACCACAAAGATGGAGCACCTGGGTGGCTTGGTCTGTTGAGTATCCTAACTCTTCGTTTCAGCTCAGGTAGTGATCTCAGGGTCCTGGGATTGAGCCCTACTTCAGGATCTATGCTCAGTGTAGAGTTGGCTTTCCCTCTCTCTCTGCTCCTCCCCTCATTCACATGTGCTTTTTATCTCTCTCAAATTAATAAACAAAATATTTAAAAACAAAAACAAAAAGAGACAGTCTCTGTCCTCTAGCTACAGTTCTCACAACTCATGGTGAAGACATGAGTTACCAAAGATCCCAATTAGCCATTCCCTCCTTGGGGAGAGTGTTGTTATCAAACAAGGGGAAGCCAGCCAAATCTCACTCCCTTGTCAGTATCTGGGTGATCAAGCCCTTAGAAATGGACTCGCCCTTAGTAAAATTCACTTAAGACTGAAGTAAGCACTAGAATGATTTATTAATTTACAATATACAATACTTTGTCATAAGTATTTGACATGTCATGTCAAGAATACATACTGGCATGATCAGCACATCCCATTCCTGTAGTTAAACCACTTCAGTATTAGTAAAAATGATAGTCAGAGACAAATTTCTGTGAGAAGGAGGAGATATATCACTATGATTTCCAACCACTTCTTTTTAATCATGAGAAATCACTGCCTTAGAAATCAGAAATATTTATAGATTGCATGATCTTTCTCTGAGGAAAGAATGGCATGGGGATCAGGAAGGTGCCTGATGAGTCTGTACTACTCCAAAAATGTTAGGATTCAAATGAACAAAGGCATCAGACCAACAGCCTTACTTTTAGGCATAGAAACAACTACTCTCTTATAAAGTGCTTGGATCTACTCTCTTGGAATTTATCTTGGTGAATTTCCTTTTACTATCCCTTCACAAGTGGCCAAAAGTCCTTCTGAATGACTTTTTTGGGGGGATATGTAAATACACACAGATTGTCAAAGACCCCTGCAGGGCAAAGAGCAATTCTTTCCATTTCTGCTGATTTTGCAGATCTAATGTATCAGGTTAATCTTCCATTTTAACACAAGGGCGAGCATATCTCTCTGACAGGATAGTTTAATCTATACCCTTACTGATACAGATATTGGTAAAATTAAACATCAGAGTTGCCTATTAGAACCCCAACCACTCGTTGCACATTCATAGTAATGAGGTACCAATTTAGCAGAAAAAAACACCTAGTTTAAATCTATTCCTAAACAAACTTGATACCTAGGAATTAATTAATTTCTTAAAATAAAAAAGTAATGGTTGAGTCCATAGTATTAAACCCAAAAGATGAGAAAATTACAAATTACTTTGGGGAAATTAATAGTTCCTTAGGAGCACGTGCATCATCAATACTAACAATAAAAAGCAAATGGAAGTGGGAGAAGTGAGAGAAATGATAAAAGTATTCCTTCTGATTTTAACGCTGAAATCCAAATATATTTTAGGAGTGACAGGTGTTATCTACATAACATTTTTTTAAACATTTCTTATATATAAGCAAGAGTAATATCAATACCCCCAAATTATTATTTACATCACCTGGGGGGCTCATTCGGTTAAGTGTCTGCCTTTGGCTCAGGTCATGATCCCAGGGGCCTGGGATCAAGCCCTGCGTGGGGCTCCCTGCTCAGCAGGGAGTCTGCTTCTCCCTTTCCCTCTGTCTGCCGCTCCCTGGGCTTGTTTACTTCCTCTCTCTCTCTTACTTTATCAAATAAATAAATAAATAAATAAATAAATAAATAAATAAATAAAATCTTTTAAAAAAATTTACTAAGTCTATAGCCCTTTGTTTACCAAATTTTATTTTATTTTATTTCTTTTTTAAAGATTTCATTTATTTATTCATGAGAGACACAGAGAGAGAGGCAGAGGGAGAAGCAGGCTCCTTGGAGGGAGTCAGATGTGGGACTTGATCCCTGGACCCAGAATCACGCCCTGGGCCGAAGGCAGACGCTCAACTGCTGAGCCATCCAGGCATTCCTGTTTACCAAATTTTAAATCACTTATACCACATTTAACTAATATCAACATTATCAACAACTAATGTAATATTAACTTTTTGTAGTTCAAACAAATAATATCAATACCAGCCTTATTTAAATGTATTTATTCCTCTAACCAAATGAAATCAAGGTTAACACTAATTTCCATGATGGGTAGAAGTGAAGTAAAGAATCTGAGACTCTGGTGTCTGAATTCCTTTAGGACAGATGGCTGGTCTTGAAAGTATTTATTACCAGATGACCACTGCTCCGTTCAAGAATTACACTGTGCCACAGCCAACTTCTGATTATTTATGTTAACTGAAGGCAGAAGCACAGATGATCAAAAACAATCTGCAAATCATTTCTAGTTGGCTTTGAAAATGTCTATTAATTTTTAAAAGAGATTTATTTGATTATCTTTTTCCCGGGATACTATGAAAAATGACTCGTGTTTCCTGGGTACAAGCCAAATGATGGGAGCATAATTAGAAAGCTGGACCAATTCAACACAGGCATAACAATTTACCATAAGTAAAATGGAAAGCATAGTAATTATTAAAAGATAAAGGAGATTTGACTACAGGTATTAAAAATAAAGTATTTTAAAGTATGATTCCGTATTAAGCTCTATAGGGGATTAGACTCATAGAAATATGACTAAAGAAAAATTTTGTGCCATATTAGAGTACACAAGCTAAGGGAAGTAAGTATATCTAGAGACCCCGTGGTGGTTGCACTGCCAGTCTTAAAGGTTTCTCACAGAGTGAGGGGCAGAGATGTTGATGTCATCTTAATGTTTAAGAGGAAAGTGCTTTCCTCTTAAAAGTTAAAGTTCTTTATTAATGCCTATAGTGAACAGGACATGTGAATCACAAGCAAATTTTAAATGGGACTGAAATAGTTTAGGAATCAATAGTATAGTAGGGGCATGGGCATCAAAATAGGAGCATCACAGACAAGCAGGACTTCCCTTCCTCTACCTTGCTCCTGTGCCAGTATGCCAAACAACTTCTTGTTCCTCTATCAGATTTTGTCAAGTTCCATCATCTGATTTTGTACAGTGTCTAAGAAATTTGGGGCACTTAAGAAGTACTATGTAATAATAATACACATAATGCAGATATAAAAAATTAATATGGAATAAATTAATATGGAATGTGGGGCATTCCATATCAGGGGCCCATTTTATGAATTAGGCTAGTAACCCATGACCATATTTTTGAGAGACTGGTTTGCAATACAATAAACCTTATTGCATTGCAACAGACTCACTGACCTACAGCATGTTACACACTTGCAAACACCAAACCTATAAGGCCTTTATTTTTTAAGATTTATAAAATCATGTCCATCTTAAGATGTCTCCAGGTGCTCATATGGTATAAAAGCAGATACAAAATTCTAACAAAAAGAAAAGCCAGGCTCTGTTCAGATTCACTTTTTGTTCTTTTTTTTTTAAAGCACCAAACAAAAGCAGTATGTCTTATATCTGAAGGTCAACCTAAAGGGCCAACTTTATAAGGATTTATAAGATAAAAAGTCTAACCTAAGAAAACGTTGCTATCTCTGGACACCAAAGCTTGGTCCAACTAACAGGAGAGCTTCAGGGATGTTTCACTGGAAATGAATGTTGAGACATCTAAAGGTTTAAGTATAAATTTTTAAAAAATAAAATTACTACTCTGAATTTAACTCCAAAGTAAAGCAGAGCTGTGATTTATTTCTCCTGCTGTGTTCTAAGATGCCAAATCTTAGAGTGGCAATACTCTGCACACAGCATCACCCTCACATAGTCTGTGCTAAGCAGGATACTTTTCTTTCACATACATTCACAGCTTGATCAGAAGGAAAGCAAGCCAAGAAAACACAATAGCTGTCTTAATGTTGCACATAGGTGAAATGGTAAATTATAGAAACTTAATGACTATGTTTCTGGAGGTCTCAGGTGAAAGACTCTGAAAGTGAAACATGTATCATTCGTATTTATTCTGATTTTTATTTTTAGGCCTCTCATGCTACCCCCTCCTGTATATAAAAAAAAAAAAACATGAAAAATTTTAAAAAATGAACGTCAGGATAATAGAATATTTAAACATATATTATTGCTTACAATAGATGATAAGTTTCATGGCTTGTTTTTTGTTTTGACTACTATGTTACCTATGCTGATATAGTGCTTTACATGTAGTAGGTGCTCAAATATTTGAGGAAGGTGGGAGGAAGGACAGGAAGGAGGGAGGAATTCAAATAGGATGGAATTTTATAAGTGGAGCATGAACACAGAGTGTAACTATAAAAATTTCATTCTGGGACTGACCTGCACTCTGAAATTTCTACTGAGAGTTAGTCAAAATGCTGCTTTTCCCTCTGCTTCTAGCAAGTATAATATAAAACCAGCCATTTCTTCTACTTGCATATGAGTAACTCCTTATGAGTTTGAATTCCTGAGGTTCCTAGGATCATGGTTAACAGTTACTAAAAAGATAAAAGCAGTATTTATTTTCTCAAGTAGGAAACATAATTTTTATTACTTGTTTAACCCCTAATTTTATATGAAGAAGAGTATAAGAAGAGGGAGAACACAGAGGATTATCACAATGTAACAGTTATGACTCTCAGGCTAGACACACACTGTCTACTCTCTCAATCCTTCACCCTAGCTGAGCTCATCTACTTTCATAGCTTCAACTCAACTGTATGTCAGTAACTCCCAATTTGTACCTTTAATCAAGACCTGTTTTCCATGTGCCAGTCCTTTACACACAGTCTCTATGGAAATCTCCATTTTGATGACTCACAGGCAGGCATCTCAAACCCAAAAACTGCTAATACCAAATGTTGGGTGTTCCTGTACTCACGATATGCCTTTCCCCAGATATCCCTATCTCAGTAAATGAACTACTTACTATTCATCCGATTGTTCATGTCAGAAATCCAGTGTCAAGGGTGAGGCTTCCCATTCTTCCACCTCTCCTGTATCTTCCACATCCACTCTATCATCATGCTTGTCATTACTACTTTCAAATTATATCTCAAACTCCTCTGTTGTTGGTTTTTTTTTTTTTTTTTTTTTTTTTTTAACATATCCACTGCTATCACCCTAATCCAGAGATTGCAAACTGTCATCTCTGGAACCCTATCCTACCTGCAAGGCTGTTATGACTGGCCCACAGGATTTTTATAAATTACTTACATTAGTTGCTAATACTTATGAATTAAAAAGTTTAACAAAACAATTTGGATTCCTCTCTCTCTTTGAAAATTAAAAGACTTGGCAACATTTCCATATAATTCCACTTGCCTTAAATTTGGTCGGGCTCAGAAGAGGCTATGGTTACTGATATAGGGCCTAATGTCCTCCTGGTTTGTTTGACAGCCACCTCTCCACTTGTCTCCCAACACTTAGGCCAAAGGTGAGTTGCCATTTATCAATGCAGTTTCACTATCATTTTGTTTATATAAGTCTGCTACATACTTTTACACTGCATGACCAGTGAAAGCAAATGAGTATGTGAATCCATTCTAGTACAAGTTCATATTTAAACTGTGAATCAGAGTATTACTCCCCTAGCTAAACTTTCTAATGACTCCACAGTGACTTAAAGTAAAAATACAAACTCTTGTTTCGATACATTAATAGTGAAGTAGCAGAAAGAGAAATTAAGAAAACAATTCCACTTACGATTGCACCCAAAAGAATAAAATACCTAGAAATAAGTGTAACCAAGGAGGTAAAAGACCTATACACTGAAAACTATAAAACACTGATTTAAAGAAACTGAAGATAACACAAATGGAAAGATATTCCATGTTTGTGGATTGGAAAAATATTGCTAAAGTATCCATACTACCCAAAGTGATCTACAGATTCAATGCAATCCCTATCAAAACACCAACAGCTTCTGTCATAGAACTAGAACACAGGACACTAAAATTCATATGGTACCACAAAAGACCCCAAATAGACAAAACAATCCTGAGCAAGAAAAACAAGGCTGGAGATCTCACAATCCCAGATTTCAAGATATGTTACAAAGCTGTATTAATCAAAACAGTATGGCACTGGCACAAGAGACACATAGACTAATGGAACAGAATAAAGAGCTCAGAAATAAACTCATGATTGTATGGTCAATTAACCTATAACAAAGGAGGAAAGAAAATACAATGAGGAAAAGACAGTTTTTTCGATAAATGATGCTGGGAAGACTGGACAACTACACGCAGAAGAATGAAACTGGACCACTCTCTAATACCATACAGAAAAATAAATTCAAAATAAGTTAAAAACCTAAATGTGACACCTGAAACCTTAAAGACTGTAGAAAAGAACACACGCAATAATTTCTCTGACACTAGCTGTAGCAATATTTTTCTAGATAGGTCTCTTAAGGCAAGAGAAACAAAAGCAAAAATAAACTACTGGAACCATGTTAAAATAAAAAGCTTTTGCACAGCAAAGGAAACGATCAAGAATACAAAAAGGCGACCTACTGAATGGGAGAAGATATTTGCAAATGGTACATGTGATAAGGGGTCAATATCCTAAAATAACTCATATAAATCAACACCAAAAAAACAATCTGATTAAAAAATGGGCAGAAGAACTGAACAGACATTTTTTCCAAAAAAGACACACAGATGGCCAATGGATACATGAAAAGATGTTCAACATCACTAATCATCAGGAAAATGCAAATCAAAACCACAATGAGATATCACCTCATACCCGTAAGAATGGCTAGATTCAAAAAGATAAGAAATAACAAGGGTTAAAAAAAATAAATAAATAAAAAATAAATAAAATAAAAAAAAAAAAAAGAAATAACAAGGGTTGGAGAGAACATGCAGAAAAAGAAACCCTCATACTCTTTTGGTTGAAATATAAATTAGTATAGTTACTGTGGAAAATAGTATGGAGGTTCTTCAAAAAACTAAAAATAGAATACCATACAACCTAGTAATTCCACTACTGGGTATTTATCTAATGAAAACACTAAGTCAAAAAGATATACACATTCCTATGTTTATTATTTACATAGCCAAGATACGGAGGCAACTCAAGTGTCCATTGATAGATGAATGGATGAAGAAGATGTGGTGTACACGTACACACACACACACACACACACACACACACAGAGAACTATTATGCAGCTCTAAAAAGGATGGAATCTTGCTATTTGCAACATGGATGGAACTAGTGGGCATTATGCTAAGTGAAATAAGTCAGACTGAAAAAGACAAATATCATATGATTTCACTTACATATGGA
Source organism: Canis lupus baileyi (assembly GCF_048164855.1). Classification (NCBI taxonomy): domain Eukaryota; kingdom Metazoa; phylum Chordata; class Mammalia; order Carnivora; family Canidae; genus Canis; species Canis lupus. The sequence goes on along the minus strand of NC_132844.1, from coordinate 65,111,340 downwards.
ATCTGAAAAACAAAACAAATGAAAAAATAAACAAAAAGCAGAATCAGACCTATAAATACAGAGATGTGATGGTTGCCAAAGTAAAGGGAAATGTGGGGATGGGCAAAATCAGTGAAGGGGAGTGGGAGATACAGGCTTCCAGTTATGGAATGAGTAAGTCATAGAAATAAAAGGCACAGCATAGGGAATATAGTCAATGATACTGCAATAGCACTGCAATATTGTATGGTGACAGATGGTAGCTACACTTGTGGTGAGCACAGCATAAGGTAGAAAAAAGTTGAATCACTATGTTGTACACTTGAAACTAATGTAACATTGTGTGTCAACTATACTCAAATAAAAAAATGTTAACAGAAAAAAATATGTCCACACAAAATGTCCATACAAAATCTCGTGCATGATTTTTTAATTTTTATTTATTTATTTATGATAGTCACAGAAAGAGAGAGAGAGAGAGGCAGAGACACAGGCAGAGGGAGAAGCAAGAAGCAGGCTCCATGCACCGGGAGCCCGACGTGGGATTCAATCCCGGGTCTCCAGGATCGTGCCCTGGGCCAAAGGCAGGCGCCAAACCGCTGCGCCACCCAGGGATCCCAATCTTGTGCATGATTAATCATAGTAGCCTGAAAGTAGGGACAACCTAAATGTCCATTAACAAAGACAAACAAACAAACAGAAATAATATATATACACACATTCTTAATATATACATTCTTAATATATATTCTTATATATACACATGGCTTAAAAGGCCCTGCATGAGATAACCTGTCCGGCTTCATCTCCTGCAACTTGCCTTACTCACTATGCTTCATTCTTTCTCTTCCTTGTTACCAAGCTTGGAAGGCTTCTCTCACAGATATCCACAGGGCTATTTCCTCCTTGTCATTCAGGTTTTACCTCCAGTGTCACCTTTTAGCATCTTTCTGATCACAGAATATAAAGCAGTGTCCTCTGTAACCTATCTTTATTTTCTTTTACCTTGTCTTTGTCTTATTTTCTTCATAGCAATCATTGCTACTTAACATCATAGTGCTTATTTATTTACCGATTTTATATCTCATCCTTCTAGAATGTATACTCCACTCCAGCAGGAACCACAAATGTCTTCTCTGCCTTTATAATTCCACTGCCTACAACTTAATTATAAATACTCGTCAAATAAATAATGTACTACCATAATAGCTCTTGCAACTTTAAATGGGCTCAGTCAACCCTATTCCCTACCCCTTTTCTCATTCCTACTGATCTAGGAAGAGGAGGCCAGCCTCTGTTGCCCACTGGGGTACCATATAACACATTTTAGTCACTCAGCAAATTTGTACTACAAGTGTTCAAGATGCTGGGATCAAACAGTCAAACAACCTTGCCCTCAGGAGTTCATTTAGCAGAGAGAGACAAACAATAAACAAAATAGGTTAGCAACTTCCAGTGTACTGGAAGGTGATGAAGACTAAAAGGAAAATGGAGTATGAAAGGGGTAGAGGTTGGCTCCCTGGGTGGCTCAGTGGTTTAGCGCCTGCCTTTTGCCCAGGGCATGATCCTGAAGTCCTGGGATCGAATTCCGCATTGGGCCTCCTGCATGGAGCCTGCTTCTCCCTCTGCCTATGTCTCTGCCTCTCTCTCTCTCTCTCTCTGTGTGTGTGTGTCTCTCATGAATAAATAAAATCTTTAAAAAAAAAAAAAAAGAAAGGGGTAGAGGGAGAATGGCAAATGTGTGTTGGTGGGTATGTCAGCGCGCATGCATGTATACACAGAAGGAGCTGCAATTTTAAGCAGAGTGATCAGGAAAGGGCCTACACTGAAAGGGTGACATCAGGAGAAGCTGGAAGGCGGTATAAGGGAAGAAGCATTCCAGGCAGAGGGAACAGCAAGGGCACAGGTCCTGAAGGAGCAGCACATCTGGAATGAAACAGTGAGAAGCCAGTGTAGTCATAGCAGTGGTGAAGGGAGGCTGCAGGAGATAAAGTCTGAGAGGTGACGGGCAGCCAGATCATGCAGGCCTTGCAGGCTGCTCAAGAATGGTGCTTTTGCCCTAAATGACACAAGGAGTTCCTAGAATGCTTTAAGAAGATTTTGACTTATGTTTAAAAAAGAACATCCTCTGGGCTTATACTGTTGTAATGACTGTACAACCCCATGAAAAGACTAAAAATCACTGAATTGTACACTTTCTAAAAGGGCAAATTTTATGGTATGTGAATTATGTCTTTTAAAAAAGCCCCCAAAAACCCAGAGGCTGGGAATCTATAGGCAAGAATGGAAGCAGGGAGACAAGGCATTAGGCCACTATAATAATCTAGGAGATGCTGCTGGCTTGGACTAGTGCAGCTGCAACACATACAGTGAAAAATGGTCCCAATTCTGATTTATTTTGAAGGTAGGGCCAACAGGATTTGCTGCTGGAGTGGATGTGGTATATGAGAAAAGAAATGCAGGGTGACACAAAGATTGTATAGCCAATGAGCTTTTTTTTTTTTTCTGGACATGGGTGCTGCTCCTTCCTGCTAGTTTTCCTTCTTTTTCCTACCTAGAATACTAACAAGGGCCTGGAGGTAGGCCTGAAGGTAGAACAGACATTTGGTGACCTACAGAGACAAGCATGAGGACAATAACACACTAAGGATTTCAGAATGGAAAAGCAGAAATAAGAAATAGCTTGGCTCCTAAATGTGTTGTTGCCCTGCATATCAGACTGCCAACCTCCAGTTTTCTTTCTTTTCTTTTCTTTTCTTCTTTTCTTTTCTCTTTTCTTTCTTTTCTTTTCTTTCTTTCCTTTCTTTCTTCTTTCTTTCTCTTTCTTCTTTCTCTTTTCTTTCTTTCTTTCTTTCTTTCTTTTTCTTTCTTTCTTTCTTTCTTTCTTAAGATTTTATTCATTTATTCACAAGAGCCACAGAGAGAGAGAGAGAGAGGCAGAGACATAGGCAGAGGGAGAAGCAGGCTCCATGCAGGAAGCCAGACACATGGGACTCAATCCCAGGACTCCAGGATTACACCCTGGGCCGAAGGCTCTAAACCACTGAGCTACCCAGGGATCCCCCAACCTCCAGATTTGTAAGAAAAATAAGCACCCTAATTATTTAAACCATGATTAATAGGATCTTTTGTGATTTGTATTAAAACGCATTCCTAACTGATACGCATGGTAATATTTTAAAAAATATTCTATGTTGGACTTTGACTATTTTAACAATTTTTAAGTATACAATTCAGTGGCATTAAGTGTATTCACCATGTTGTACAACTGTCACCACTATCCATTTCTGGAACTTTTTCATTATCCCAAATAGAAATCTACCCATTAAATAATGACTCTCCGTGCACCACGACCTTGAGGCCCTGGTAACCTTTATTCTACTTTGTCTCCATTAATTTGCCTATTCTAGGTACCTCATTTAAGTAGAAAAGTACAATACTTTCCTTCTGTGTCTGGTTCATTTCACCTACCATGTTTTCATCCATATGGTGGCATGTATCAGAATTGCATTTCTTTTTAAGGCTTAAGTAATATTCCATTGTATGGATAGATGACATTTTGTTTATCCATTCAACAGCTAACGGACACTTGAGTTGCTCCCATCTCTTAGCAACTGTGAATAATTTTGCTGTGAACATCAGTATCCATGTGCCTAAGTCTCTGCTTTCTTTTTCTTTTGTTTTAGACTGATTAATTGATTTGAGAGAGATAGAGAGAGCATGAGCCAGGGGAGGATCAGAATGGGGAGGGGAAGCAGACTCCTCACCAAGCACGGAGCCTGATGTGGGGCTCATGGCTCAATCCCAGGACCCTGAGATCATGACCTGAGTGGAAACCAAGAGTCCAAGGCTTAACTGACTGAGCCACCCAGGTGCCCCTAAAATCTTTTCAGTATATACTTAGGATCACATGGTTTAACTTTTACTATTTATATGTTTAACTCTTACACATATTTTGAAATGATAGTTTTTAAGTAAAAATTTTAAAGGTTTAACTATGTTTAACTTTTTGAAGAACTGCCAAACTCTTTTCCACAGCAGCTGCATATTTTACATTCCCAACAGCAATGCACAAGAGTTCCAATTTCTCCATATCCTTGTCAATACTTGCTATTTGCCATTTCTATTTGTTTTTGGTAACAGCCAACCTATTGGTTGTAAAGTGTTATCTCACTGTGGTTTTGATCTGCATTCCCCAACGGCAAATGATGTGGAGCACCTTTACGTGTACTTATTGGCCATTTGCATATCTTCTTTGGAAGGACGTCTACTCAGGTCCTTTGCCCATGATGATCTTCTAAAAATGCAAACCTGCTAAAAATACTTTAATAGCTTCTCCTTGCTCTCGGAATAAAGTTCAAAACCTACAAGATGACCTACGAGGCATTATGGGACTTATCCTGGGCCCACTACACCAGCTTCATTTCGTGTCTCTCTGCCCTTGTTCAGTTGCTCTACCCACACTGCCTGACTCTGCTTCTCTCAGTTCTTTGAACTCCTTGCACCTCCTGATTCCTTGGTTACCTCCTTGCCATTCTGGTCTCAGCCTAAAAGTCATTTCCTTTGGGAGGACCTCTTTGCATTCACAGCCTTTACGGTGTGGTAAGTGAAATGATACAATTAGCTATATGGTTGTTTATTATCTGTTTCCTCCTCTAGAATATAAGCTCCTTAATGGCAGGAGCCAGCCAAATTTTTTTGTTTTATTAATAATATAACCTAGCATACTGCAGGCTTTCAAAAAATACTTGTTAAATGAATATATATAGGAAGTTTCTTTCCCATTGTGAAAAATTTGCTAAGTTCTAAAGAGTTTTTTAAAAAATTGTTCCTAGTCACCAAATATTTCAAATTTACAAATTTTAGAGTGCAAATTATATAATACACTATTATACCCTTCTTTTTGATATTTAGTTACATCTCATTCAGTATTATGTGTCCTGTAGCAAATCTATAAGTACACTATTCTCTAGAAACATACCACAACATTCATATGTTTTATTTTCAGTAAGGAATGATAGAATTATTTCAATTTCACTCATTTTCACTCCACCAAAATGGTACAGATTTGCCAGGCTGAAACAATTCATTTCCCTTCATTTACACACTTATCTGTGAAGGCAGCATGAAGTATGCCATAGGAATGATCTCTCTTCGAAGCCTATTACGTATGCTTTGTAATTTACTGGAAATTGAAATCATTGGTAATCATTTCTTCCTGTTCTCTGGTCAGGCTAGAGACTTTTTTTTTTTTTCTTTCAAGTTTTGCCAACACATGTTTTAAAAGTCATTTTGCTTCTTCTTTTAAAATGAAAATGTGCCTACAAAGTTCAAAATTTTAAAATAGTATATTCCTAGATTGTACCTTTAAAAAAAAAAGAACAGAGCCATTTCAAAGCAAAATTTATTTTTTGTACCATTCAGGCATTTATCTTTCCCTAGAGAAATGTAAATGAATAAAGAGGCAAGGTCCATACATAAAAAGAAAACAGTATACTAAGATGTTTACCAGAAAACCATCCTATAATTCAAATATTAAGGGTCATTGTCAACATATTTAGGCCAGGAGCACAATCTACTTTTAAATTGTTGGAACCTGATGGAAGGGATAAAAGTTTGACACAGCATTCCTCTAAAGAGAGCAGGGTAAAAAGATGAGCAATAAATCCATAAGGAAGTGGATACAGCCAGGCAACGTTATAGAAAAGGCACCAGGAAAAATCAATAACTGCAGAAAGGGACCTGTAAATTCTAAGGATTTAAGATCTTTTGGAAGATTTTCATGGAATTGGGTGTTTTTCCCAAAATCTAGCTTGTCAGTTAAAAAAAAAAAAAAAGGTTATCTTCTTAACCAGAAGTTCATAATCTTTTTTAAAAAGTAACCCATAGTGTAACTCCTTTTAATGCGTCCATGCCCAGTTCCATAAATGTGCCTGGCACTTCAAAGTCATTCATAAAACATCCCTGGGCATTCCAATGAGCTATCAAAGTTTGTAAGATAAAACAAAATGCTAAGAGGGTTGTCACAAATCCTGATTATTTACCTGTAAGCTTTTCTTTATGAAGTTCTATCACTCCGAGTAGCTATTATGGTTAAATGGATAATGATGTAAAACACCTAGACTGTGCTGGCACAGAGGAAGCACTCGATAAATATCAGCTCTTCTACTTGGTGCGAATGGCATTGTACCAAGTCTTAGGAAATGCTGTGTTTCCAAACTGACACTCCTATTAAATTGATTTGGAGGACAGTCTCTGTTTCCAAGCAGGGGCTGGCTCAGGATTTTTGCATCCCGTCTGAGGATTAGAAAGCAAGATTGTAGTAGGTCCTAACTTAGGTATTGTCAAAGTAAAGGAGGGAAGCAACTCGAAATGACAGCTGTCAGGAGAGGGGGAAAAATCTTAATGGTAATAACTAGGTTTCTGCAAAAATAACTTTTCCCAGACAATTGATAGCAGGAGTGAATATGTAGCTAAGCTTCAGGGAACCACTACCCCCTACTTCTTTTCTTTCTTTCACAGTTAAGCTTCTCGAAAACATTGTCTAATCCACACTGTTATTCCCCTCTTCTCGTCCCTTATGAACCTACTCCAATCAGGTTTCCATCCCACCACTCACCAACTACTTCCCAAGGGCACAGGACCTTTGTGTTGCCAAATCCAGTCATCAAGCATCAGTCTCCTTCTTATATGACCTCTTAGCAGCACAACACAGTCACTCCATCCCTTGGCTTCCAAGATTCCATCCTTGCCTGACTCTGCTCTAATGTGCTGGATCCTTCTTCTGTCCTCACCCTCTTACCACTGATGATCTGATCCAGTCTCGCAGCTATAAGACACATCTTATGCTGATACTTCCTAAATGTATAGATCTAGCCCAGATTCCCTTGGACTTTAGATATAATTCAAGTGTCTTTTTAACATTCCCACCTGGACATCTAAAAGGCATCTTAAATCTAAAATGTTCAAACTGTTCTAAAACCACCTCTTCATAGTTCCCTTTATCTCAGTTTACCACAATTCCATCCTTCGGGTTGTTGAGGCCAAAAGTCTTGGTGTCACCCAATTCTCTTCTTTCTTTCTTATCCCAAAATCTACTGGTCAATGTCATTAGCTCTATCTTCAAAATATATTATAATCTAAAGCACTTTCCCCTACCTCCACTGCTCCTACCCTCATTCAAGTCACCACCATCTTTTGCCTAAATTATTTTTGCTACTTCTGCCCCTCTCCAGCCTATCCTCCACCCAGAAGTTAGAATGATCAGATCACAGGATTCGTCTGCTCAACATCCTCCACTGGCTCTCCATCTCACTCAACCAAGCCCCACAAATCTGGCCCCTTTTCTCTTTGACCCCATCTTATACTACTTTTCCTTCTGCTCAAGCTCTAGTGGCCTCCTAACCATTCGTAGCACATAGAAGGCATATTCCCAGGTCAGGGCCAGGTGCTGTTCCTTCAGCCTGGAACATTCTTCATCCATATTGGCTTATTTCCTAATCTTCTTGGGGTCATTACTCAGATGTCTCCTTTAAAATGAGGTCTTGCCTATCCGAAGTTGCTAACCCTACCCCATAAATATCCTAGTCCTTCTTCCTTGCCTTACTTATTTGTTTACTTCTCTACCCATTAGAACATAATCTCCACAAAGACAGGCATTTTTGTGCAATTTGTACTTTGCTGAATCCTCAATGCCTATAATACTCAGGTTGTTCAGATTAGCCTGGGATATTTCCACAAGGGAAGGCAATGCTTAGTTATCAGGTAGGGTGAGTTCAGTCTGGGCAAAGGAAGATGTTTAAGGATGCAGTATAATGAACTAATATAGTGTACACTTGGAACCCATAAGCAAGGGTTTGGTTGGCTTCAGGTTTCAGCAGGACATGAGGCTAGAAGACAGCACAGAGGTCTAATACTTACTAAGCATGTACTACGTGACAGGCATTGCTTTCATTCCTTTATACTGTTTTTAAGCAATTCAACCATCACAGCAATCCTTCTCATACAAAGAGGCCACTACTGTTCTCTCCATTTTCAGGTGTACAAACTGAGGACAAATAAATGAATTGGCTGGCCAAAGCCATTCAGCTAGAAAGTGAAAGCCAAACTTAAAGCCAAGTAGACAGACGCTAGAATTCTACTCCTAACCCTTACACCATACTGCCTCTGCGCTGAGGATCTTGGATTTCATGGTATAGACAAGGAAAAACGACTGAAAGTCTTTACACTGGGGAATAACAAGATTAGTTTGTACTGTAGGAAGATAACTGATTGCAATGTGGAGGATGGACTAGAGAAGGTCAAAGAGAAGGATTTTTAGCTAGGGAGGTCCAAGCTAAAGATGCTGAAGGCAGGATTTAGGGCAGGAAGGAGAGAAAAGGGAGGGCAGGTTTTAGAAGTACCCATTATGCAGAAATTATTAGGCGTTTTTAGCATTATGGCTGAAGACATAGGAATTCCTGTTCTACCATTCACCATTCTCTCTGTATATATTTACATTTAAAAATATCAAAAGCGGAAAAAAAATCAAAGTATCATTCTATGATTAGTTAGTTCAACATTCAAATATTACAACATAGGAATCTGGTGAGGCTGGATTAGAAAATTGGCTTAGAGGGCAAAAGACAAACAGGGTCACCACCCAATGGTATGTCAATCTCAAAGTAAAATTAATTCCAAGACAGCGGTGAGGGGACTATAATTTTCACTCAATATGGAACAGAATTGGAGGGAGCAAACTGGTCACTGAGACAGATCCAAGAAAAAAGCTGTCACCTCTGCCAGCACTACCTTAATTCTAGCAGCTTTCAGGCTGACATTTTGAGTGTCAGAAAAGAAAAAACTAGATAGACCTTACACCTCAGTTCATAATATTAATGGAAGGTTGGGACACATGGCCTCTCCAAAAGATCAAAAACAAAAAGTCTTCTAAAAAAGATTCTAGGTAATATAGGGTTCTATCTGGTTTAAGAACCAACAGATAATAATCCTTCTAACCCTAAAAAAAGAGATGATGGCAAGACTTCCAATTAGTCATCTTGCTGAATGATCCAACTTAAAGGATCTAAATGGATTACTAAGCTGTAGTAAGGAGGAAGTTCTGCATCCAGTGGTTTTCTAGATTATTCTTAAAACAAGGAACACATTCAACAAAATATCCATTCACTGGTTTAGTCTTCTAAGTGTCATTTTTTTTTTTTTTTTTTTTTTTTTTTTTTTTTTGCTACAGAGTTTTACCCCTCCCTACCACTGATACCAAATGATCCCTCCAGGAAAGCTCATTAGGCTTACCAAGAAGTATGTTTTTGGTTAAAGGAAGTTAATAATTTTAATACAGCCCACCTGTCTTTAAAAATATAGAATACCAAACAAAATGAGAATTTACTAACATACTCACAGAAAACAGGACTATAAAAAACTCATGCAATTATTTAAAAAAAAAATCACCCACACGCCTGACGTTATTTCCTTTAGGACTTAATTGGGCAAAAATGATGGAACAACAACAGGTAAATCTACTTTAGAATCATTATATTTATACATAAATAAATTTTAAAAGATTTACATAGTACTTAATTTGGTGATCTGATAGTGTAGAAAATTAAGACATACAACTTTCAAAATTATACATTTTATTTTAGGTTGGAAGCCACAGTTTTTGGTTGTATTTCATTCTGAGCCATCCCTGATTCATGTAAGTAACTGTTTGCTATGTCACAAAAGAAATATTTTTGTTTCTCATAAGCTCAACTATCTTGTAAGAGGGTTTAAGTGCTCCCCGAACTGGACTGTAAACTCCTGAAAGGTTGTATCACTGGCTCCTAGAAGGCAAACTGCAGAGAACAAGTATGCAATAAATATTTGTTGAATGAGTGAAGGAAAAAATGAATGATGTTGCCAATGTGTGGTCTGGAATAGTTCCCTTGATCTAGAGGTGAAATCTTGGCAGGAACATAGAGTGTTTTATAAAAATGGACATGAACATAGCAGAACTGCTCTAACAGGGAGAAGACCTGGGACGTTCTGAGGGAAAATCTTGGAGGAGAAGGCAGCCAACAAGATTGGGCACCAAGAGACAAAAGTACCCAAGAAGAAAATACAAATAGCAGCATGTGGGAAAGAAACTCCACAACTTGCCTTTGCCTCTCATTCTTCCAGCACCACGCCCTCCTTGGCCACGTAATCTCTCTCTCTTTCTCCCTCTCTCTCTCTCTCTTTTTAAGATTTTATTTATTTATTCATGAAAGACAGAGAGAGAGGCAGAGACATACGCAGAGCTCCCTGCAGACTCGATCCCAGGATCTCAGGATCACACCCTGAGCTGAAGGCAGACACTCAACCACAGAGCCACCCAGGCGTCCCACTGGTAATCTCTTTTAATCTTCACCCATCCCATCTCCAGTAAATGTCCTCCAGCACCATGTACTTCTTTGCGCTGCACTTAACCACAGTTAGAATTTTATATTCATCTGTGTACCTGCTTGATGACCTAACTCCCCTGCTGGTCTATAAGCTACACGAAAATGGGGACCTATCTACCTTTTGCTCATCCCTGATTGCCAAGTACCCAGCACAGTACCTAACTCATTAAATATTTTTCAATGAGTAAAGAAAACTAATGTCTAATACAGATTTTTAAAGGCATTAATAATGGGATGAATGATGTTAAATTTTTCCTTGTCTCTCCCAGTGAAAGCCTCAAAACAGACAACATTGTCACAAATGCTTCTGTTGGAAAATGTTCTTCTGGAGGAACTGAAAACTGTGCCAAGTTTCACATCGGGCATTTGATGCAGCACAAATTTAGCATGTAAGAATAAAGGAGACCAAAGGCAGAGAACGGTAAGGAAGTAAGTCCTTGCATTTTTCAGATATCTTTGGAGTTTTGGACTTTCCAACACCATGGAATTGGGAATTGATATTGAGGCACTCTTACCCAGACTGCATGGAGTTGAAGACTCTAAGTGACCCCTGGGTTACACATTTATTAAACTGGAACCTTAAAAGCTCATTTTAAGCATACAGATATCTGGCAGAGAGAATATAACAAAAAAACCCACAAAACTCAATGGGGGTTTAGATAGTGAATATAAAGAAAAATAAATAAATTATGTTTTTGAGACTATTTCATACTCTTATCCTGCAAAGTTATTAAAACAAATTTTTTTAGCAAATTCTGATCTTGCAAGATTATTAAAACACATTATTATAATAAAGGTTACGTGACTGTTCTTAAACCTCATTTAGTCATCAGACTCAATTATCCCAAGAATCTATCAATTAATTAATTCATTAGCTAAGTCAAGAAGCACTCCTTGAATGTCAACTATGAGCCAACCACAGGACTAGGAACAAGAAACCATCAGTTATTCAGTCAGCCAAATTTAATTCCAACCTAATAATGTATTTCTGTAGTTTTATAATATAACAGAAAACACCATAACTACAGATCGCTTTGCCACATTCTCCAAAATTTTACTATGTATGTAACATAACACAAGGTATATGTGTGACAAAAAGATGGCTAAAACCTGCCCTGAAGGAGCTCTCACTTCAATACATACCTTTTTTTTCTAAAATATTTTCTAAATAATCCAATCTAAGAGATTTATACTGATCAGCTAATTAGATGGAGGTTAAAAGGAAAAAAAAGTGAAAGAGCTATATCAATGTACCTACCTGTATTCTTCTTATAACAGATGGTATATTTGATGAAAATATATCCTTAATCATATTAATAAAAAGAAACCATATGGTATTGAACCTTTTCAGCTCTAAGAAGGTGAATCTCAGAGTAAAATCCTTGAACAAATATAAATTAAGATTTATGGTTAGCATGATATAGGAGCTACATGATTTGCCATAAAATGGAGGAGAAGGAGCCAGTCACACATGTCATACTTTTCAGTGAAAAGCAATCTCACAACTATTAAGAGATTCATGACATGTCCCTCATACAGGTACTATAGACAATTCCACAAATCCTGCAAATGTTTTGTCCCCAGATCAAGGGACTTATCTAAACTACACAATGACTAATTCAACCCCTCTCAAAGGGATGAACTTTTCCAATAAAGAAAAATAAATTAAAATGCCAGCTATTTTAAATCAAGCACTTAACTAACGTGTTGCTACTTAAATTGCACAGATAAATATTCTGGCCTAAGTTCAAGGGATGCATGAATGTAAATGGGGGTCATTATGAATGAGCTCTATTTGGAGAATGGCTTTAAGGTATACATTACTTTGCAGGTCTCAAAAAAAAAAAAAAACAATCTTCTGGTTTTGCTTAGAACAGAGCTTGCATGTTGTTGGAGGTTACCAGAAAATCAACTATGCATTATACTTTTAACTGATGTATGTTCTTCACACATATTTCAAATCCAGAAAATACTGAATTCACTGACACTGCCACCATTTTGGGATATTCCACAGACTCTAAGACTTTTTTTTTTTTTTAAGATTTTATTTATTTATTCACGATAGAGAAAAGAGAGATAGAGACCTAGGCAGAGGGAGAAGCAGACTCCCTGCGGGGAGCCCAATATGGGACTCAATCCCAGGACCCCGGGTTCACGACCAGAGCCAAAGCAGATGCTCAACCTCTGAGCCACTCAGGCTAGACTCTAAGACTTAAAAAAAAAAAAAAAAAAAAAAAAAAAAAAACCTCAAAAGGAACATCATTTCTAGAGATAATGGGCATCCAGAACCTTGGCTGTAGTGAAAGCAGCCAGCAGTATACATTCGGCTCCACTCTTGATGTTTTAGCTGAGTCTGCCAAGTCAATCAATGGGCCAAATGAAGGTTGGTGAAGTTACAAACACGTTTTTCTTTTCAAATGTATTAAGAAGTTCCAAAATTTATTCCTGTCGGAGTCTGAGTAACATTAAAGTGATGCACGATGTTATTGAAGAAAAACAAAAGACTTAAAAACAATGCCAAGCATTCCTCTTAGCCCCCCCACCCCCAATGGAAATCTTTATTTAGGTAACACCTTTTGATTTAATGAATGACCCGAAGTCCTTTCTCCAACATGGAAGTGGAATCTGTTGGCTAGCCATTCTTATAGAAGAGCCCATGGCTCATCAGGTTTTGTTTCTTTGCCTAACTGGTTAAAAGACAATTTTACTCAGGATGAGTCATCCCTCTCTCTAACTCACCACGCCAGTGTTTTTTGTTGTTGCTCATAACCAGCATAACTGTAGAAGACAGCTATTATAGGAGGTTCTCATGATGTGAGGACAATAGTTACATGAAAAAGGACATTTAGAGTCAATTCACTTAATACGGGGACCAAAACTTCACAGTGAATGTGGGAAGAAGAGTTTCGTTAAGTTAAAAAATTATAAAGTCAAATATCAGTGTATTTTATCTTCTACTTAAGAAAATTTAAGTAATAAATGCAACTCTGTGCTGACCCAAATAGTAGTAGTAATAAACACTTGTTCAATACCATTAGATACAGTTCTTCTAACATTTCCTCACTAACTTCCCAGCACAATTAGAATGACAGATTCTTCCAAAAATGCAGATATCACCAAATCTTTTAACTTTTCATAGTTAGATCCTTCTCTTGAAATGCCTAATGTGTCATTATTTCGGTGGATTTTCTCTTCTACAGTCATTTGCTGGTGTATCTGCCAATGACTCTGCATGCAGGTCTGGCAGTTCTCCAACATTATTTTTCTTGATTTCATTAAATCTTTATTTCCTGTATTTTTGCAAAATCTGCTATTTGACTCTGCAATTGAGGACAATGATTTTACACTTTCCCAACAATCAGTGAAACACTGTAACTAACAGGATGGGCAGGGACAGAATTCACCAGGGATGAATGTTTGAGTGAGAACTGATTTTTACACATGGACAGTTCATCAGTGAACATTTTAATATTATGATGGTTTCTGTTTCCCCATGCACCCTTTGAGACTGTAAGGCATGAAACGATGTATTCAGTGAACAAGGGGAACCATATACGAATGGCCGCAATCATCACAGAAATGCTTTTGTCTTTGGGAGCTAGAAAACTTTCTCAGAGGACCACAAGTAAATCTGAGAAACACATCCTAATATTTTACATTTTAAATATTGCCTAGTCCACATGCCCTATCATCACAGTGTAAACAGACTGAATAAAATGACACCTACTATGCATTCTACTCTTTGAAAATGGAAATTATTTTATTCTGGCATCACTTGCTAACCATAGCAGCAAAATTAAAATCTTGACTTATTAATTGAAGCATCTAAATGTATATCTGGCAGCTGCAAGAACCTCAATCTAATGAAGGTACTAAGTGCTTTAAAAAGATTAAAAAATATGTAGCATGCAGATATTCCTTGTTCTATAGAGTGAGTAAGAGTGTGAGTATGTGCTGATTGCCCTGTGGGAAAAGCTATTACTTCGGAATCCTGAAGTCCAAAATAAAACAACATTTTTTATCTTTGAAGCCTCACAAGAAAACAAAGATAATGCCATGAGATAAACAGAGATGGAAAAGACAGTAGTGTGTGTTAAAAAAGACCTTTAGAGTCAGATAGACCTGGTCCTCAATCCCAGATGTTGTGTTCCAGCTGTGTGATTATATGTTCATTGTGCAATCCAATCCCACTTTGCCCACATGTGAAATGAAATGGTTCCTAAGCTCCCAGCCAAGACCAAATGAAATACTTAAATGTGTCTAGAAAATTGTAGGGAGTCAGTACCTGTGCTATAAACCATATCTTAGCTGAGTAAATATCTCCTTCTTTCAGGCATTATAACAGCATATAAATTTCCAGTCTCTGATGAGGCTCTAACATCTAACAAGATGTCCTGATATCATTATATGGAATTTGTCAGAATTCCTTGAGAAAGCCAGTATTATAAATAAAGCTCCTCCCTCCCAAAAATGAGCTCCCAGGCCGAAGGACATATCTGCTAAGCCTTACAAATAAGAAGGAAGAAGTTATTTAGATAAGTGAATGGATTCTCTCAGTGACACTACAACAGCCTTTGAAGCCAAAGAATCTTAAATCTTTCTGGTTTTGAGATCTTGGGCAAAGTACTTAACCATTCTGAGGGTCTATAAAATGAGAATAATCAAACCTATCTTTAAGAATTATTTTAAGAACTGAAAAAAGTAATTTATATAAAAGCACACAGTACTCAGCATACATCCTTATTATGAATATACCACAGATGCCATTTTTAAAATATCAACAATTTGTATTAAAACAAACAAACCCAAAACCTCCAGAGACCAATATGTGAGTCAGAGTCCTTGAGACCCACATTCCATAAGATATATATATTTTTATAATAAATTTATTTTTTATTGGTGTTCAATTTACCAACATACAGAATAACACCCAGTGCTCATCCCGTCAAGTGCCCCCCTCAGTGCCTGTCACCCATTCACCCCCACCCCCCACCCTCCTCCCCTTCCACCACCCCTAGTTCGTTTCCCAGAGTTAGGAGTCTTTATGTTCTGTCTCCCTTTCTGATATTTCCCACACATTTCCTCTCCCTTCTCTTCTATTCCCTTTCACTATTATGTATATTCCGCAAATGAATGAGAACATATAATGTTTGTCCTTCTCTGATTGACTTATTTCACTCAGCATAATACCCTCCAGTTCCATCCACGTTGAAGCAAATGGTGGGTATCTGTCGTTTCTAATGGCTGAGTAATATTCCATTGTATATATAAACCACATCTTCTTTATCCATTCATCTTTCGATGGACACCGAGGCTCCTTCCACAGTTTGGCTATTGTGGACATTGCTGCTAGAAACATCAGGGTGCAGGTGTCCCGGCGTTTCATTGCATCTGAATCTTTGGGGTAAATCCCCAACAGTGCAATTGCTGGGTCGTAGGGCAGGTCTATTTTTAACCCATAAGATATATTTTAAAACACCTTATGACAGCAATAAAACTTACTCCTAAGGTCTGTTCCAAAGATGTCATATCTATTGGTCATGTCTTCTCTAAGATGACAACATAAATAAGAAACTGATAAAACCAATGGGATAATGGTCAAATAATGAGTACTGTTCAATGACAATGTTCAGAATCAACTCTCAGTTGGCCAAGCAACTGAAAAGTTTGCAAACACCGTACTGCCCTTCTAGGTACGACACGGGCAATGGCCATAAGCACCATGAAAGCCGTATTTTCAGTTTCAATCAAATCTACTACTTTTTCTTCGTTTGCTTTCTTTCTAGAATCTGATTGTATACACAGGTTTACCTAAGTTTTAGATTTAAAAATAAGCCCCAGGATCTGTTTTCAAGAGCTATAAGAAAGCCAGTAAATCGCTACATCTTCTTCACAGTTAATGGGTCAAAAGAGCAGTTCTCTACATGCATTGAAAAATGATAGTGCTGGTCAAGGCAGTGGTGTCAGCATAAAACAAAAATGAAGTAGAAAACATACCTGAAAGTAAGCAATTATTACCACTGTCCCAGCAGCAATAATCTCTAGACTTTTCTTCCTGAGTCTCTGCAAATACTCTTTACCTCCTTGTCCTGCCACCTGCTATTGCACTGGACTAGCCAAACTCTCACCCAAATTCAACCACTTATTTTTTCTGAACATGAACTTGAGCAATGGAATGTCACCAAAAACAATCATACAAGGTAGATGGAATCACTACTGGCAGATCATGCTTACCAGTCTCAAACAGTCAAACAGACTCAGACTCTCCCACTGTCTGCAGCAACTATGCCTTTCTTGCCTTTCTTCACTGTCCTCAAACCTCCAACATTCCTTTCACCTGCAGCTGAGTAGCTGACATTGATTCCATATGTCTCAAACGAAACAAAAGCCATCCACACTGGCACTTGCAACCTGGGACTGGATTTGTCCCCTCTTTCCCTCCTCCTGTCATGCAAAATGAAGGTCTCTCAATCCACCGGCTTTCTCTCTCCCTCTTTAATCTTTCCCTCCTGGATCCTTTTAATCTTCATTTAAACATGCTTTTGTACCTCTCATCCTTAAAGTACATCCATTACTACCTTCTATCCTGTAATCTTTATTCACCTTCAGGGCCAAGTTTGTCAACAGTTATCTATTCTTTCTTTCTCCATTTGCTCACATCTCAGAGCTGTTTTTTTAAGTTCAACCCTTTTTAATAAAAATAAAATGTTACAGCAAGCATAACAAAAGATAAATAAAAACCGAATACTATTTTTCTACTTTCCTTACCCCCACTTCATTTTCCTTAAGTAATCAATATTGAAGTTTGATGTGTACCCTTCCACACCATTTTCTATGCTCATATAAATCCATACAGACATTTATATACATATAAAAGTTGTTTGATTATTGATAAAAAGAAGCAACAGAGTTAACACATGATCTGCATGTGTTTTTCATGTAACAATTTGTATGGAAATCCTCCTAGGTCAATTCATGTAGATACAATTAATTCTTTTTAATTTAAATGAATTCCTTTCTTGATGGGCATTTTGGCAGTTTACGGGTTTTTTGATACCTACAAATAGTGCTGCCATCAGCATCCTTGCATACACATTTTCTTTGAACGAATTTCACCAAAAGGAACCTGCTGCCTCAATGAGTATATGCACTTTACATTTCATGACCCATTATAAATTTATTTCTTTAACTGATTCTAACCTGGCTTCCACCCCGGCCATGTCAGTTACCACTAAGGGGGGGGGAGGGGCAGTGTACTCCATGTTGCCAAGACCAAGGGATACTTTTCCTCCCTCCATCTACTTCATCTCCCAGGGAAATCTGGCATCTAGATCTATCCCTCCTTCCTGAAGCCACACTTTCCTGCTTGTCCTTCTCCTGTTGGCTGCTCCTTCCCCATTTCCTTCGTTGCCTTCTCCTCTCCTACTTGAGCAAGTTCTAGAGCGCTCAGACTCAGTTCTAGGTCCTCTTTTCTACTTCTGCACCCAATCACATTCTATCTCCTCTGAATCTAATCAACTGCCATGGCTTCAAATACCATGCTGTAAGACAACAACTCTTAAATTTCTTATTTCCAACCCGGACCTCCTTTTTCATCTCCTAGCCTGTATATGGAACAACACTTCTTGGAAGTCTCACAACCTGAAGAACACATCTTGAATCCACCCATTTCTCCCTGAATTCATGCCACCATCTTTACGTAAGCAATCAGCATTCCTTTCCTAAACTACAGCAGAGCCCTCCCAACTGGTCTCCCACCCACCTCAACCTATTCCCCACAAAGGAGACAGGACTTTTAAAAACTTTTTGTTTTTGACTTTTAAAAACTTAAGTAAGATCATATCATGCCCTTGCTAATCCCCTCCCCCAGGACTACACATTCGCAAGAACACAAGCTTTTTCTTTTTTTTCTTTTTTTTTTTTAAGATTTTATTTATTTATTCATGTGAGATATGGAGAGAGAGAGGCAGAGACACAAGCAGAAGAAAAAGCAGACTCCATGCAGGGAGCTCAACATGGGACTCGATCCCGGGTCTCCAGGATCAGGCCCTGGGCCGAAGGCAGGCACTCAACTGCTGAGCCACCTAGGGATTCCCCAAGAACACAAGCTTTTAAGTATGGTCCTGCCAGTCCTGAACAACCTAGCCACCACCTACCTCTGCCTCTCAATCTTGCCACCACCCTACCACACCATCACAATGACTAATTCTCATGTCCTTAAACAGGTCTACATCTCTTCTCCCTCAAAGCTTTCCTGTTCCAGCTCCAAATGCTTTCCCTACTTTCCCTGCTTTTGTTTTCCCAGTTAACTGCCCATCACCACGTGGATCTCTACTTAAATAACACTGCCCTAAAAAGACTTCCCCTGCCTCACCCAGCTGAAACCGTGTTCTTCTGCCATGCCTCTAATGCTCACTAGTGTCTTCCTTCTTTGCCTTTATCATAGCTTCCTTTACCTGTAATTATTTTGTTTAATATCTGATTTTCCTGCTAAGCTGTAAACTCCACAAGGGCAGGGGATGTGTGCTTAAGGCTCTCCACTGGAGCTCTACTACCTAGCACTGTGCCTGTCATGTAGCAGGCACTTGATAAGTATTTACTGAATAAATGAGGAAAACGTAGTTTTATTTCATTTGCGGAGATTAAGGAAGATTTCCTGGAGGAAATGGCACTTCAGCTTACTACATGAACGGACCAGATTTCAGTAGTTAGAGATGAAAGAAGAACATTTCCAAAAGAAGAACCTGAGATCAGATGTTTGATACTAGTTAGTGAGTTTGTAATCCAAAACTCAACACAATCCTGGAACCACACAATAAATAAAAATTTCACTATATAAAAGCAACGCAGATGAAACAGAGGGTCACAATTTGTTTCCTAAGTATTAATTCTGCAACTAGCTCAAACGGGCTCCCTCACAACTTTTGTCCACCAGTGTCATCCCACCTCCTGGGCACCTAGGTTCCAAACATTTAAGCTTTCTTTGTCTCAACTTTTTATTATTATTCCATATTCAACTGGGCATTGAGTTTGACATCCTAATTCAAGCCCCTTTCAGATATGGAATTACTGTAACATTTCCCTAAATCAGGGTGTCTTAACCTTGGCACTGTTGACATTTTGGGTTGCATAATTCTTTGTCATGGGAGGCTGTCCTGTACATTGCAGGATATTTAGCAGCATCCTTTCTACCCCTTAGGTGCCAGTAGAACCCTGCCCTTCAACTGTGACTGTCAAAGATTTTGGTGCAAAATCATCCCCAGTTGAAAATCACTTTCCTAGATGACATCACAGAAAAAGCCCTCTAAAATTACCCTATCAAAATTCAACCCATTCTTTCAGGCCAACTCACATTTTGTCTTTTATATTAAAATATGGATGCTTATCAACAAACAGATGCGCAGTTGTTTAACTTTACAAATAACCAAAAATCTGCACAATAAAACAAATGAGAGACCAGCTTGACAAAAGATTTAAAAATGATGATAACGCTTACTGTTGATAAAGATATGGGGAAACAGGTACTATCATATAGTCCTGTTAGAAAAACTGGTATGATGCTTTTGGATGGCATTTATCAGTATGTTTTGCATTTTAAGGTGATTACATCCTTTGACTCTGTCCATGTGAAGAGTTAATTAACTATGCAGAGACTATAGTGTTCTATAGTAGTAAAACTGAAAACATCCTAAATTCCTCAGTAGGGGACTGTTAGGTAAACAACAGTACATTCAGAATATTGTGCTATTAAAAAGGATTAAAAAAAGTTTATGTACTGACATGCTACAACAGCCACAGTGAATATAAATATATCTGTGCAAGGTTTCAGAATAGTACATATTCCATAATATGTTAATATGTTATTTTGTAAATAACATGTTTATGTATGATTAAATAAGGAAGACTAAATGAACATTTATTAAAATGTTAACAAAATTTCTATTCTCAAATCATATTTTAAATGTACTAGAGGAACTATTAAACCTTCTTTCAAAATCTCTTAGAAAAGTCTGTACTAAATTTAGTTTAGTTTAGTGAATCTGTACTTTAAATTTTTCAGTTTACTTAAAGCAGGCTTATACTTTTATTTACCACCTTTATTTCAGGCAAATATCCTGAGTTGGAATATTCTGTTCTGAGTCACATTTTTGCCCTAGAGAAATCAATGGTAAAAAGGAATTTTACAGAGGAAAATATATTTTTGTGCATGACAGCTTACTGGTGTGATGCATCCATGAATCATATTGAAAATATGTCCTTTGAAATCAAAGAAAACAATATGTTTATACAAAGAATGTGCCCCAAAGTTCCCCAATAAAGGAAAGTGTTTAATCAAAATATTTGTTGACAGCTGGTTAGTGCTGATTCTAAAGTAGAAAAGAAAATCAGTGTCATTGTCTTTTGTTTTGTGTACAAGAACCGAATATGCAAATCAGACCAAAATGGAGACTCATTATCTGTTTTACACTTCAAGTGTGATCTTAAGCACTGTAGGTATATATACACACACACACATCCAGAATACACATATATCTCAACAAACCATGCACATCATCTGTTCAGAACTGAGAAACGCATGCATGCTTCTACAACATTAAATGGAAGGCAGATGGCAGGCACTGATCAACAGAAATAAAATAAAATCCTTCTAAATCCTACTCCCTCTCATATTCCTTCTAATTTTTTTCTTTAGAAAAATATCAAGCAGTTCTTCATTACTGTTGATTTGCAACTTCAAAATTACAATAGGCAATGCAAAGGAGGATTTCAAAGAGGGAAAAATGTCTTTTGGCACAGATTCTTTTTCATAGTCTTAGGCAAGAGATAAGGCTAACTTTGAAACTCATAGGATACTGTAGTTTTATCAGTATCTAATGTGTAAATTAGCTCTTTCTAAAACTGAAGCTTTAGCTTTCAAAATACATAATTACTGATCATTTTAGTCTGCATCACATTTCTTTTGCAGGGTGAAAGAACTAAAACAGCTGTTACATCCTAATAGCTTCATAATGTGCACAGAATTTCTAGGACTATTAGAAGTTAAACCTACAGCTTCCTAGCAGGCAGAACATATTCATGTGTATATATGACCCACATTATTTGAAAGAACAATTATTAACTGATGAAATTATAATTTGAAACATAATGAAGTAAGACTACTAAAGAAAATATTACAGCTCTTAAATGGGGTCAAAGCTGCCAGTCCATACTGATCAGTTCCCCCTAGCTTTCCTCATATTGATAAAGTACTCGGGGCTGAAGGAAGTCCAAGTGTTCATGCTACTACCATTCCTTGCAGGGATCGAGCCCTCTATTTTCATATTGGGAGATGAATTTTTAGAAGGTGAACCAAGTTTGGCACTCTGCCCAGAATTTCTGGCAGCAGACAAGCAATCTGGTTTCACTTCTGGTCTGCTCTCCCCTGAGCCAACCTTGTATCCACAGAAAGCACCCTGATCTAGGGAACTTGTACCATTTATAATGATCACTGAGAAAGCTCTAATGGTTTTATTAACCATGGGACTTGTACATACAGTCTGCTACGAGCATATTTTCTGCAGAAAGAAATATTACAAAATCTTATTTCCTGGTATCTTCTTCTAACACGAGGGAAAAAAATAGCAAGGCTAAAAGAATTTTGTCAGAAAAATAGATTATTATTCAGGCACCTTCATTCAGGAATGTTAGAGGGCTAAAGAGATTCGACAACATATCTAATGAGCAACTACTACCAAAGTGAGGCCCAGGAACGACAAAATAATTAGAGAGGCACACAAGACACATTATATAATTAATGACTAAATTGGGTGATTTAAGCTATAAATGCTAAAAGGTCAGAGCAACCATGCTAAGCCGTATGAGGTAAAATGTTAATATACATAGGCTTAACTCTCCACTGAGACAATTATTAACTACTTCACCAATATCTTTTTTTTGATTACCATTTCCAAAGTAAGCAGGATCAGAAAAGACTACATAAATCACAAATAAATCTGTATCTAAGTTTTTTTCCCTGACCTCCAAGATCTGAGATCTAGCTGTCCTTCTCTCTTCTTGATCTTTCGAAAAAGCAAAGTCAGTGAAGCTTTGCTCCATTCATAGCATTTTTTTTTATTCACTCTGGAAGCTGTGTGGGAGGTCCGAGAAACTCTTACCCACCACTGCCATTGATCCTTAGGTTCCAGTTCCCAGTTCCATCCATAGCTCACCAATGCTGGAGGCCCCTCATTCATATTAAGGGGCCCAGAGTCCCAGATGGCTCTGTATTCTAGTTCTTCCTTGCTTTCTCCTTGACAGACCAATAGTACCTGGCTTCCTGGATCAGGATTCCCTAAGTTCCATAATTAAGAGTTGGGAGAACTCCAGCACCAAAACAGGTACCAAAAGGAGATCTCAAGTAGAAAAACTGATGCACTCACACCAATTTCTTTATACAGCGCATGTACTGGACAGTGAAGTACCTATGAAAATGTGTTATTTTTCTAAGCAAAACACAGACACATTGACTCCAATCCTGGCTCTAAAACAGGGACTTTTTCTCTGCTTCTTGGGAATTTTTACTATTCTCTGAATATTATTTGTGAAAATTAACCTAATTTACAGTTTTCTCCATGGAGTCTTCTAATCTTATTGAAAGAAGTTTAAAAAAAAAAAAAAAAAAAGCTTTAAATAAAACCAAGTCCCAGATATCTGAAACAGTTCTACTGTTTCTACAAGGTCACATAAAGAGAGGATGGTCATTTATGTACATGTCTCAGAGCTTAGTAAGGTACAGGGAGGTAGATGATAAGTAGATGATTTTGACTGGTGAGACAAAATAAGACATTTTTCATAAGAACCAAGGATTATGTTAAAGAAGAAGAAGGACCCAATGATGGAGAGTTTTGAGAAAATTGTTCAGGTTTGGTCAAGTCCAGTGCCTTGGCAAGTATCCTGCATATGCAGGATATCTTTTCTCCTTTTGTTTGCCTGCTCAATTCCTTGGTCCTTTATGACTCAGTCCAAATCCTTTCTTCTGCAGGAACTCCCATAACTATGCTCCTGCATAGCCAAGTCTTCCTTCACATTTTACTTTATCAATCCTTAGAAAAGCAGAAATTGTGTCTTTTTCATCCTTTTATGCCCACCCCTAAACTAAGTGCCTTTAAAATACAGCAGCTGTTCAGTACCTGTTTGTTGAATGAATGTCTACATGAATAAACCCATTAAGTAACAGAGTAGTACTGAGGAGGGTGCAAGCAGAAAGGATTCTGATACTCAGCCAGAGAGGTGCTGGCTGCACTTGATCCTGGACCTAACTGCTTGGGAAGCAACTATTAGCACCACCAAATATAGTTCTTGCCCTTCCAGAATGAAAAACAGACAACGGCTGTTTGTGGCAATAATAACAGGTCATTAGTGTTATTAACATCATCTCATACAATAGGCTTATTAAAAGACACTAATTTAGATTCTAAATTTATAAAATAAAATACAAAGGAAAGGACAACGCTGTTCTGTTTTCTCATATTCCAACTCCACTGCACACACAAAAGTTCAACGTGCTAGTGCCCTTTATACAAAATAAAACAGAAAAGCCTTGGATGCAACTGAAAAGCACAAGTAGCTGCGTCTCAAAGGTCTTGCTGAATATAAAACATGGTGGATATGTTTTTTCTTTTGGCTTAGTAAGAGAGGATTGTAGGTGAAAATAATAAATAGAAAATTCCTAAATTTTAAAAGAGAAAAGAAACAATTCATGATGCTGCAGAGATCGCATGACAAGAAACTCCCTAACAGAGAAGGTATGTTTCTAAATACAGTGGAAACAAAACAAATCAGGAGTTAAGAACATCAGGCTCACTATGTAATAATAAAGTCTAGAATGATCTTATTAGGAACTAAAAGGGCCGGAAAATTCAAAGCTCTATTGACAAACTGACAAAACATACCTAGATAAAGGACTGCTATGCTCCCTTGGGAGTATTTTAAAAGTGAAAAGTTCCCCAATTGTTTATCCTCCTCCTCCTCCCCAACATCATCATCCTCATCCACATCGTTAGTAGCCTTATAGTCACAGTGGCTGTGACCAGCGCAAGCAGAGCAGAACGCGGCCACACTGGGCCCTCTCTTTCAGTATACCTGGAAACTGCTGGTGCCCAAGAGGTAGCAAGAGCTTCTTCAGGGCTGCACATCTCCTCCTACCTTAACTAGAGCTCTTTCTTTACCTCATATTCTACAGAGGCAATGTAGAACTCTGTTGTTACCTGTGTAGTCAGAGGGACCTGCAAATTTAGCTTCTCTAAGGCTCAATTTCCTTGTTTGTAAAATTAGGTAGTTAGCAGTATTTCTCTTGTGGAGCTATTGTGAGGATGACACAAGGTAATGATGTGTCTGGCCAGAGAAGATGCTGAATCAATGTTGGACTGTCCTCTTCCTGTCTCTCCCAAGCTCCTGTAATCCCGTCTTTCTCTTTCTTATCCTCCTTTCTTCTGCTCCCTGATTCTTTATAAATATTTAATGGCTCTATCTTTTTTTGAGTCCGTCTACTTATTTATTTCAAAATTTCAGAGGAAGGGGCACTGGGGTGGCTCAGTCCATTAAGTGTCTGCCTTGGGCTCAGATCATGATCCTGAGGTCCTGGGATGGAGCCCCACACTGAGGTCCTGGGATCTAGTCCCACATCAGGCTCCCTACTCAGTGGGGGAGTCTGCTTCTCCCTTTGCCCTCTGCCTGCAGCTTCCCCTGCTTGTGACCTGTCAAATAAATAAATCTTAAAAAAAAAAAAAAAAAAAAAAAAAAAGCAGATGTCAACATGGCTACCTCAAAATTTCAGCCAAAATTCCAAAGGAAGATTAAAAAAAAAAAAAAAAAAAAAACCTTATTTGTATGAAACTGAATGACTATACTACAGAGGTCCACATATCTGCTGTAATTTGTAGACAAGGAGTTAAGAGCCGGCTTGTATGTATATATACTTCTACAGGATTTCAAACATAATTAATGCATCACATGAGTTGGAAGACTTAAATGGCACAAATAGTTTCACATGTTATTTCAAAAATCACAGACTTCAGAACAATTTATATATAAATACAGTTTTATTTTTTTAAAAAGTGATTTCAACCTCTTTGTCCTCAAGTAAAACTGTTATGATTTAGTGACACCATGTGGCTACATTTTGCTTTGCATTCTTAGAAAAAAATGTTCCTCTGAATGCAGGGTTGCTTGCTCTATGCTAGTTCAATTATGACATCAAAGTTGTAGGTAGAGATACAATTCATACCAAGTATGAACTAAAATTACTTTTGTAAAGTGAAATTTTTCCTTTTTCCTTTACATCTGAATAAGGCATTTCTTGAACTCAGAAGACACCAATCACATAAAGAAAGTAAAGTCTCAGCATAATTCTAGCTACAATTCTAAAGCATCCTGGTGAACCAAAAAATAATGTAAAAGTGCCTTCCTTTAAAAGTAAATAAATATATCAATGCCCAGTTATGGGCACAGGGAAGAACAATGAAGAAAAAGAAAGAAAACACTCAGCTTTTGTACAATGTGAATATGGCTGGGAAAGAATGCTTCCATAAATAGCAATGTTTATTTTCTCATTTGTTTTATGTCCTGTAGATCTACAGCACTGTGTAGGTACTATAATCTAATGAAGATGGGTAAAAAAAAAAAAAAAAAAAAATTATACTGCCTCTAATGATGGCAGGGATGAGGAGGGACCTGGAATGTATGGTAGCAATAAAAGAGATTAAAGTGCCGTGTACCAAAACACAGTACAGTTTTAGTATTCATCTAATGAGGCCTCCAACAGTAGACCAGTTAGTCCTGATTAATAGTCCATGTACACCAAAGAAAGGCTAAATATCTAAAACAATGACCAGAAAATATCACTCCTTTCACCTCAATTAAAAATATCCCTTCTTGGACCTTCCCAAACCACCTACTTAAAATATCCACCCGCCACCCCACCCCACCCCACCCCCACACACGCACCTCCCCTTGAGCCTAGTCACTATCAGTACCATCTTCACAACACTTAAAATAACTTGATGTGTTCTTATTACTTGTTGATAAGTGGAATCCTCCCACATGCCATGAGAGGAAAAACTATGGCAGTCTTCTTCAGGTGTTGTGGCCTTGATATAATTAAGTACAGTGCATAGCACAAAGTAGGAGCTTATTTTGGAATGAGTGAGTGACAAATGAATGAACAGACGAATAAATGAAGAAAAATCTTTAGCTGATGAAGCATGCCTAAATTTCTTGTTAAAGTTAAAACAGAACAATGCTAGTAAGATGTTTATCATCATTTATGGCCTCTAATGTGACCAATGAGACCAGAAGACAGGCTGGCAGATGCTCTATAACACTCTTTCTTTTTTCCACGACACATGTGGCACATTATAATACCTCATTCTAAGAAAAGAAGAAAAAGGAGGGAAGGGAAACTACAGTTAAAACACTTTCAGCTATAGGCAAAGAAATCAGTGAAACAGTGGAGTAAATGCTAGAATTTAGCATAAGATAAATATGACTGTTCACATTCGTGTGGTAAGGAACAATTATTAAATAAATTGCCTTAGTAACTGACTATCCCTACCTGAAAACACACAAAAAATGTTCTGGCTGAATTAACATCTAGATATAAAGACAAAAATAACAAATAGTAGAAAAAATTTTGAGAAACACCTTTCTAAACATGATAGCAAACCACCAGAGATTTAAAAAAAAAAAAAAAAAAGATTAAGAGACTGGACATTTTTTAAAAAGTAAAATTCTGGATGGCAAAAAGTACCAGTAAGACACTAAAAATGAAAAACAAATTGCACAATACATGACAGGCAAAAAGATGGCATATATATATATATATATATATATATATATACACATACACACACCTGTATATTTCAATGTGTATATATCAACATATCAAAATGAAGTTCTCATAAGATAGAAAAAGATAACTGCCTCAGAAGAAAAATATGCAGAAGACAAAAACAGACTTTTCATAAATAAGAACATATAACCATTATTAAACAATACTGTACCTCACTGATGATAAATCTAAATTAAGAGGTCTTATTTATTTATTCATTTATTTTTATAAATCGTAGCTCACACTGGCAAAATGTTGACAAGCCTACATTGGCAAGGGTTCAGAGAAAGCATTTTCATGTGCTACTGGTGGAAATTGGATACAACTTTACCAAAAGACAAGCTTTATCAACATTTAAAATACGTCCTACATTATAATTTGATAATAAAAAGGTCATGAACAACACATTTCCATGATAGTACTTAAAAAATAATAGGAAAGGCAGAAGCCCAGTCTTGTGTGAAATGCGGCCATCCCACTGGCACCTTCTCTGTACCCTCGATGGCCAGTGTTCAGTGACTGCCCCTCCTGATTGCCCTCTCACGGCTCTGCCCAGCTCCTGCAGCATGTTTATTTATTTATTTTTTTTTTTTCTGCAGCATGTTTAAACATGTCTGCTATCTCCTCTTTTCTTCCATCTCTCAACAGGCATACCCTGAGGACTGTGCTTTTAGGCCACTATTCCTTTTCTAAACTCCTGGGTTTTGTCCCAGGATCACTTTTGTGATTCCAGCTACCCAAGCCACCTGCAGGCTCCGAAATCGTCCTCTATCCTTCACATCCACATTTTCAAGTCTTCTCCTACTTCAGCAACATTAAATGGCTGCCAAATTCCCAGCACCATGTTGAAAAAGAGCCAAAAATTTTTTTAAGACACTCTCAAAGACACTCCCAAAGCATTCCATATTTGCCACTCCTTATTAGTGTTTTTTGTTTAGCCCTGGGCTCCAGCATCTAGAAAAATCTAGATGGGAGTTTACTAGATAGCCAAGCAGACAACATAAAGGTATGGCAGAAATTGCCTTTCCCTGAGAAAGCTGGTAAGACATAACATGATTCGGGGGACATATGAAAGATTATACTAACATGGACAAGTCAATTTTCTTCATCCTCAGGAAGGGGCTCAGTGAGGGGAGTTATTAGTCTAGGCTTTTGGCTACATAGAGTAGTCCCCATTTACCCTACAACACGTTCCTAAACAGGACCCAGGAAAACAGAGCAGATCATTTCCCTCCATTCACCACTGTGGGTGGAGCAATCACTCTGGCTTTGAAGCCTGATATTATCCTATCTGTTGCAGCTAGACAATGTCCACTACCTTGCCAAGGTGAAGTGTTAACTGAATTGCATTCCACAAATATATAAATGGCAAAATGCATGCCATATATATTTTGCTACAATAAAAAAATGCTTTACCAAAATTAAGATACATTAAAACTGTTGGAAACAGGCAGTTATGAAGGTAGAGCAAACCATTTAAGGCATGTTGGGACTGTTGTGTATGGACCAGCAATCTGGAAAAGTGTTGAGAAGACTAAGCTCCTGAGGTCAGTAACAACTTCCTCACAGTGACTGCCACTGTGGCTAGAGAGGATGGCAAGAATGGGTCTTTTTCTCTGAAGGTCAAACACAAGTGGAGTCTTAAAAATCAGAAAAAAATAAAAATTAAAACAATTTTAAAATTATAAAAAGAAAAAAAAAACTAAAAATAAAAACCACTAGTGACGGAGCCTTCACTTTGGGCTAGGCACTGTACTTAATGTTTGTATACATGCTATGTCATCTAAACCTTCCACAGCAGAACTCATAAATGGTGTTGTTATTCCTGTTTTTTACTGGTATAGAAACAAAAGCTTGGAGAGGCACAACTTTACTAAGATCACCATGCCATGATCAGATGAAACCAGAGAGTGAGAAGAGCTCTAACTCCAAAGCCCATGTTTTTGTTTTGTTTTGTTTTTTGACTACAGAGCGCTGATTTACATGCAATCCAGCCAAGACTCAGAGAGAGCTAGGTAATCTCACACTCCCCAACTCATAGTCTCTCTTCTTTTGTGAATATATTTGATATAATCTTTCCTCAATACATGATATTCACATCCTTCAAAATTAACCTCAAAATTCAGTTTCTTCATGAAAATATAGAAGGTTATTTTTGTAAACCATGTACTGGAGACCTTTCTAGCACCGATATACATTTTAACAAATAACATGGATAAAAAAAAAACAATGACTATATATGCAGGTCAATGCTGAATCGATCTCTTTTCATTATGCAGTCAGTGCCTTGACCCCATGAAACCATTTATAGAGTACCTACTGCATACTACATCATAGCCTGAGTACCATGCAAGAATAATAAAAGATCTGAATCCATACTCACTTCCAAGAAGTTGTAATTTTAGTATCAGAAGTAAGACAAAAAGACTCAAATGACATTGAAAAACAAAGGTAACATACAAATGTGCAAATTAACTAAATAATGCAAAGTGAACACTTACATGCTAAGGAAATGATGAATTTATATGTGCCCAGTGAAGTCCCTGGAAAACGTTTATTTAAAACATTGCTTAGAAAGTCAATAAACGATTATGAAGATAAATACCAAGTACAGGGTCACCTGGGTGGCGCAGTCAGTTGGGCAACTGACTCCTGGTTTCCACTCAGGTTGTGATCTCAGGATCGTGGGATTGAGCCCTGTGTTGGGCTTTGCGCTCAGCATAGAGTCTGCTTGAGACTCTCTCTACCTCTCCCTCTGCCCCTCCCCACTGCTCACTCTCTTTCTCTCTAAAATAAATAAGTATTTAAAGAAAAGAAAAGAAATACCAAGTATAAGACATCCTTAGATAATCAACTGAGACTCATTCTTAGGTTCATTTTTAACTTCAAAGTCCCCAACGTTTTACAAAAGGTAGAGTTTATAAAGTAATGTAGTGATATATGTTAAAGTGGTTATAAATCTTTGAAATTTTGTTTCTTAACTAATATGGGTATCAAGACTCTTCCCTTTTCCTGTTATCACTATCTCTAACATCACCTTTGCTGAATTTTTCTAGGCCAGAGTTGGGAACTGACTATCCCAAGACAAAAACTAATACAGCCAACCTCTATGACACAAAAAAGTTACATCAGTAAGAGCAAGGCCACTCAGAAGAGGCAAAATCACAAAAGGGGAGTATAAATAATGCCCATTAATAAATAAGGGGAAGTATATTTTGTAAAAGCCAGCGATCATGACTGAGGGCACACATCTCCCTCCATACAGCGTGAGTTTTCGAGTGGGTAAAGCACACAGACTCTGTCATGGCTAGTATTATATTCATGATTTGTTCTGGGAGTCATGTTTCTCTTGTTTCAAATTAAATGCAAACACACAGTCCTTCTGTCCACATCAGATGCTTTGGTTGCTATGCTGCTTATTTTTCAATCCCATACAACCGTAATAGCCTGTGTCAATGCAGACTCAATCTCCTCCTCCAAGTTGGGGGCCCTCTGTCACTCTCAAAGAATCCCTAGGCAGCTCTGAGATACAAAATCTTCACTCAATTTCTCATCCCTCTCATTTTAATCCATTCAAAACTCCTCTGATAGAAAAGCAACTGCCAGACCTGCAATACTAAAGTATTTTAGTCTCTCTTTGGGGAAATGAAATTGATTTTCTTCATTTTCACACAAGAGAGTCCCTGGGTAACAATATTGTGTCCATTCATACCCATAATAATAATAAAAAAAATGTAGGCAACATTTCTTTACTGTACCAGAAAGGCTGAAAGGTTTTGTGGAATTCCTTTGGAGGAGGTAAGAATTCATCCTGATGCTGCTCGATCATAAGTTTACTAAGTTAAAGGTTGTCTTCTGACTGAGAGAGTTAAGTGCTATGGGCCATCCCCATCTGCTCCAAATTAGCCACAGTAGGAGGTCAGCTAGGGTCATGGATGAGGTAGGGTCGGGAGGGAGTAAGAGTCCACACTGTCCCTGGTTTATGCCCAGCATATGCCTTTCCTTCTCCTCTTGCCACACTGGACTAAATGAACCAATCATTTTCTGCCTTTGATCTTTTGACTTTAAGGTAAGGAATACCTGAGAGAAATTTCCAAGGGGAAAATTGCCAGAGAAAAAAAACAAACCCAGCAGAATTTCAGGCACCTCGAACTATTTTCCCAACTCCCAAATTCATTAACAGTATAGGTTTTGCAGAATTTCAGAAGTTTAAAAGATGGCTTAAACCTAAAGGAAGACTATGAAATATGAGAACAGTAGCTCATCAACACTTTTTAAGAACAACCTTCCATGGGGCTACAATACATAACAACAATAAAAGCGAAATTGCTCTGGTTGAAGGGAGGCTGTGAGTCTGGGGCCCCACCAGCTCCACTTCCCCTGCTCCAAACCCAACCCACTAGAAATATTTACTCTGTCAAACTCCATTGATAAGCACTGACCTAGAAAAAGAACACAGATACTCAGAATGTGCAAACTAACATCCAAAAATCTCCTCTTGGCCTTGAGGACTACCAAAGGAGCTTAAAAACCATTTCCACTTTGCAGTGTTCTCTGTCCCTTCTCGTTCACTGCCTGTCTCCTGCATAAGTATGGCACAAAACACTGTGGATAAAACAGAATACACTCTAGAATTAAGATGTTTCAGTTTCCATATTTTCCCTAAGTTTTTAAAGTTGGGATGCATATGGTAACTGATATCCTGAAAAAGTCTTCTTCCTTAAGACAAAAAAAAAAAGTAGCCCGTTTCCCAAGGTCCAAATCTCCTTAAGTAAATAGCAAAATCATTAATTAACCATGAGAACTAACCGGCAGACACGGGCTGGAAAATACAACTTTTGCCAAGAACGACACAGATACTGCGAATGATCAATCACTCTGATCCAATCAAGTTCATCCATTGACACTTCAATGAAGTATGAATAAGACCTATGAATCAAAAGAAAAATGCAGAAAAAAGTACCATATTAAAATAACAAAACCAAGTTATACTTCAATAAAACATTAAAAGATACAAAAAATATAACTTACTAATTATATTTTCTGTATTACAAACTATCAAAACTTTCTGCATAACAATCAAATTCTGATAATAATAAAATCTGTATAGATCTTGCTATTGCAGTGTGCACCACAATGTACTGTAATTCTCTCTCCACAGGTCTGTATGCCTTATTAGATCACAAGCTGCTTAAAAACAAGGAGCATGCCATATTTATCTTCACATATTCAGGGCCTAGCACACTGTCTGGCACATACCCAGCATGCAAGATATTTGTTCCTTTTCAAACAGAGCCAGGATGGCTTGCTCCTACTATATTAGATTAATAAAGCCATAATAGAAGAGAGAACAGAAAATTGGTAAGTGGGAGATGGGCCTTCTCCTTCTACCTTCCCTAGTCTGGGTGCTCAGCTCTATTCTCTCAGGGAAGCCAACTCGGAATGGTTCCTCAGAAAGACCTGCTTATCTCCCTCCCAGTCTCCACCATCCCACACAAATATGCAGCCCAAAGAAAAATAAATGACATGGGTGAAGAGATAATACGTGTTTCTTCTGGGTACAACATAGAATTTGGCAGCTAATAATCTGGCAGTAATGAAAATAGCCTATCATTCCCTAGTCAGCTACCCTGGACCATTAGATGCTGGTCCCATCCTGAACAAATCTGTATTCCCCTGTCATAAGCCAAATTTAAATTTGAGATGCAGTTATTACTTGTACTGTAATATCAACAGGAACAATCTCAGAAGATTTAGACGACCATAAATGTCAGCCTGCAACCAACAGTTGTGACCAGAAAAGGTCAGCTTATTTTGTGTCATCCCCTCATTTTCTGCTGTCCCCTCACTCCATTCATTTTATCGCTCAGTCTCAAACAGGTTATAACCTTTTATTGAACCTCTCTGGGTTATCAGTAATGCAGGTTATAATTTTACAACACATGTCAGAATCTTTTGGGCTTAAGATTCTGAATTTTTCACCTTTGCTGAGAATGATAACTTCTGTGAGAAAAGAACTGCTACATGGTCAAGCTAAGTCCCCTGTGAATGTAATGCATATACTAAAGTAAAGCGGCCTATAAATATTTAACATCATGGAAATGGTAACTACTTTCGGTTTCAAACATACTAACATTTTCTTTTATTATCTTTATACTAATTTCACAATTAATTAAACAAATATATGTAAAGCTTTGAGAACAGTACCTACCACATAAAAGTAATGAAAGTGCTATATAAGTATTATTACTGTTATACTATTATTATTAGCCCAGAGACTCTTGGAAATCACATGTGGATTAGCTCCATTTTGCCAACTAAACATCATTTTATATCCAACAAGATACATATCAGGACATATATTCTTAATAAAGAAAAAACAGATGAAGATAACCTGGGAGCCTCAAACACCCATACCTATGGGAAATGCAAACTCCCTTCATGAAGCTTCCCTCATATTTGGTTCAAATGGCCGAAAAGGCCTGAGTGGTGGCCAGTGTGCAAGGAGAAATGCAGTACCACGCAAGGGTATCATTGCCAATACTACCAAGTCCTCCCAGCCCAGACTCAAAGAGGCGTGAGTAGGGCCTAGGAGACTCTATGCCAATTTCTGGGTATAGAGGGTTTAAGTTAATGATGGCAGTCATGAGAGACAATTTTTGGTCGCCCAACTGCTCTGGTACTTCTAAGCATCATGGATGAACCCTAGAAACTACAGTGGGGGAAGTGTCAGAGGTGCTGGATAGAAGGCAGAATCTTGAAGCCACTACAAAACAGAGTGGGTTCTGAGGCTGGAGCTCACCAAATCTTTTTCACAAACTTCCTATATTTGAGAATGATTATTCATCCACACAAGAAAAGAAAATTTTTCCTTCATCCATAGGATTAAATGCATCTAAAAAGTTATAGTATTCAAAAGTAAGTAATCAAGTAAATAAATATTGGTAACCCAGAAAGAATACTAAATAACAATTAAAAGTATATTTTAAAGGGATATTTTTTTAAAGTAGAATGTTCACAATGTATTAATTACAAAGTGAAGTTAGCCTTTATTTTGTAAAACTATGTGTGGTTTTACAGATTTCTGTTTTGTGTATGTGACTAGTTAAATACATATAGTTACATGTGCTAGTTAGATACATACTAGCTATATACAAAGGTTATTAATGGCCAGTGATTTACTAATGGTTTCATTCTTCGTCTTTGTGTTTTTCTATACTATGTTTTCCATGATAAACACATATTCATTACTTTTATAAGCAGAAAAAAAGCAAAAAAAAAAATTTTTTTTTAAGGATAATAGCCTTTAACTCTTCCCCCAGAACTAAACTTCAAAAGAAATAGCAAAACGATCCCAAGGAAATAAACCATCAAATCTGAAAAGCCAAAGAAGACGACCACAAAATTAGGCCAACTCAATCAAACATAATGTCATTTTCTGTCCAAGTCATGCTAATCACTCACCGGCTATCTCGGTCCCACAGGAGTATCCGAATGTGATTGATAATAGATGGCTGACCTAGCTTAATCTCAATGCCAGAACGGCAGTCATCATCAATCGGGTGCCTAGAAAATCCATGATCCAAATCATAATTTTGAGTATCACCGTCTAATAAGGCCGACTTCAGCTCCCCTTTTACAACCTGGGCTCCATACTTCATAGTTGCAATATTTTCTTCTGGTACTACAGTTAAAAACAGAGAAAGCAAGGTTAATGATTACTTAGTAATTATTCTGTATTGTTGGGAAGAACACAAAATTCTAGCATTCTAGTTGATTTTATCACGTGCATTTCATTTAAAAATGGCAGAGAGAAGTCTGTGGAGATACAAGATGTGGAATGTCTATGAGGATTAAGATACCACCCACAGTTTAAATTCAATGACACACCAAAGCCACAGAGTGCCTAAGACTAATGTTACTAAGAAAAAGTCGGTAATACTAGAAACAAAACAAGTACTAGGACAAACAAATCAGCTCTGACATGTTCACTCTATTAGTAGCCTTAATTTAATATCTACAGGACAAAAATGGCATATAAGATGACCTATAGC
Organism: Canis lupus baileyi; assembly: GCF_048164855.1. Taxonomy (NCBI): domain Eukaryota; kingdom Metazoa; phylum Chordata; class Mammalia; order Carnivora; family Canidae; genus Canis; species Canis lupus. The sequence continues at coordinate 65,076,019 of NC_132844.1, read as the reverse complement.
TGCCATCTGGAGTGAGCGCAACATAGAAAAGCAAAGCTGACAGGTCAGATCTCTGATAAAGCGGGGAGGGGCAAGATGGCAGAAGAGTAGGGTCCCCAGTCACCCGTCCCCACCAAATTACCTAGATCACCTTCAAATCATCCTGAAAATCTACGAATTCGGCCTGAGATTTAAAGAGAGACCAGCTGGAATGCTACAGTGAGAAGAGTTCGCGCTTGTATCAAGGTAGGAAGACGGGGAAAAAGAAATAAAGACACAAAAGGCCTCCAAGGGGGAGGGGCCCCGCGAGGAGCCGGGCTGAGGCCGGGGCGAGTGTCCCCAGGACAGGAGAGCCCCGTCCCGGAGGAGCAGGAGCTGCACCGACCTTCCCGGGCGGAAAGAGGCTCGCGGGGAGTTGGAGCAGGACCCAGGAGGGCGGGGATGCCCTCGGGCTCCCGGGGACACTAACAGGCACCTGCGCCCGGGAGAGTGTGCCGAGCTCCCTAAGGGCTGCAGCGCACGGCGGGACCCGGAGCAGCTCGGAGGGGCTCGGGGGCGGCTCCGCGGAGGGGGCTGCGGGACGGGAGCAGCTCGGGGGGCTCGGGGGCGGCTCCGCGGAGGGGGCTGCGGGACGGGAGCAGCTCGGGGGGCTCGGGGGCGGCTCCGCGGAGGGGGCTGAGGGGCGGGAGCAGCTCGGAGGGGGCTCGGGGGCGGCTTCGCGGAGGGGGCTGCGGGACGGGAGCAGCTCGGGGGGCTCGGGCAGAGGAAGAGGCTCCGTGTGGAGGGGGCTGCGCGGTTCCAGGAGCAGCTCGGAGGGGCTCGGGGGCGGCTCCGCGGAGGGGGCTGCGGGGCGGGAGCAGCTCGGGGGGCTCGGGGGCGGCTCCGCGGAGGGGGCTGCGGGGCGGGAGCGCGAATCCAACAGCGCAGGCCCCGCGAGCACAGGGCGCCGGGACACAGCCCGGGATCCGGCCTCCCCCGGGACACGCAGAGGCTGGGAGGGCCCAGGACCCCAAGGACGCTCCTGCCCGGAGCCTCCAGGCCCTGCAAATGGAGGGCTCCCTAGTTACTGCGGCAGCTGACTCTAGGGCTCCAGAGCTGGCTGCCACCACTGCGGTTGTTCCTCCTGCGGCCTCACGGGGTAAACAACCCCCACTGAGCCCTGTACCAGGGAGGGGGCAGAGCAGCTCCCCCAAGTGCTCACACCTGAAAATCAGCACAACAGGCCCATCCCCCAGAAGACCAACGAGACGGACAAGTTCCAGGGGAAGCCAAGGGACTTAAAGTATACAGAATCAGAAGATACTCCCCCATGTTTTTGGGTTTTTTTTTCTTTTTGATTTGTTTGCTTCCCCCACCCTTTTTTTTTCCCTTTCTTTTTCTCTCTTTTTCTTCTCTTCTTCCTTTTTTCTTGTTTTTTTTCTCTTTTCTTTCCTTCTTTCTCTCCTCCCTTTTTCTCCTTCTCCCAATACAACTTGTTTTTGGCCACTCTGCACTGAGCAAAATGACTAGAAAGAAAACCTCACCTCAAAAGAAAGAATCAGAAACAGTCCTCTCTCCCACAGAGTTACAAAATCTGGATTACAATTCAATGTCAGAAAGCTAATTCAGAAGCACTATTATACAGCTACTGGTGGCTCTAGAAAAAAGCATAAAGGACTCAAGAGACTTCTTGACTGCAGAATTTAGATCCAATCAGGCAGAAATTAAAAATCAATTGAATGAGATGCAATCCAAACTAGAAGTCCTAACGACAAGGGTTAACGAGGTGGAAGAACGAGTAAGTGACATAGAAGACAAGTTGATGGCAAAGAGGGAAACTGAGGAAAAAAGAGACAAACAATTAAAAGACCATGAAGATAGATTAAGGGAAATAAACGACAGCCTGAGGAAGAAAAACCTACGTTTAACTGGGGTTCCCAAGGGTGCCGAAAAGACAGAGGGCCAGAATATGTATTTAAACAAATGATAGCTGAAAACTTTCCTAATCTGGGAAGGGAAACAGGCATTCAGATCCAGGAAATAGAGAGATCCCCCCACTAAAATCAATAAAAACCGTTCAACACCTCGACATCTAATAGTTAAGCTTGCAAATTCCAAAGATAAAGAGAAGATCCTTAAAGCAGCAAGAGACAAGAAATCCCTGACTTTTATGGGGAGGAGTATTAGGGTAACAGCAGACCTCTCCACAGAGACCTGGCAGGCCAGAAAGGGCTGGCAGGATATATTCAGGGTCCTAAATGAGAAGAACATGCAACCAAGAATATCCAGCAAGGCTCTCATTCAAAATGGAAGGAGAGATAAAGAGCTTCCAAGACAGGCAGGAACTGAAAGAATATGTGACCTCCAAACCAGCTCTGCAAAAAATTTTAGGGGGACTCTTAAAATTCCCCTTTAAGAAGAAGTTCAGTGGAACAATCCACAAAAACAAGGACTGAATAGATATCATGATGACACTAAACTCCTACCTTTCGATAGTAACTCTGAACGTGAACGGGCCTAATGACCCCATCAAAAGGCGCAGGGTTTCAGACTGGATAAAAAAGCAGGACCCATCTATTTGCTGTCTACAAGAGACTCATTTTAGACAGAAGAACACCTTCAGCCTAAAAATAAAAGGTTGGGGAACCATTTACCATTCAAATGGTTCTCAAAAGAAAGCAGGGGTAGCCATCCTTATATCAGATAAACTAAAATTTACCTCGAAGACTGTAGTGAGAGATGAAGAGGGACACTATATCATACTTAAAGGATCTATCCAACAAGAGGACTTAACAATCCTCAATATATATGCCCTGAATGTGGGAGCTGCCAAATATATAAATAAATTAATAACCAAAGTGAAGAAATACTTAGATAATAATACACTTATACTTGGTGACTTCAATCTAGCTCTTTCTATACTCGATAGGTCTTCTAAACACAACATCTCCAAAGAAACGAGAGCTTTAAATGATACACTGGACCAGATGGATTTCACAGATATCTACAGAACTTTACATCCAAACTCAACTGAATACACATTCTTCTCAAGTGCACATGGAACTTTCTCCAGAATAGACCACATACTGGGTCACAAATCGGGTCTGAACCGATACCAAAAGATTGGGATCGTCGCCTGCATATTCTCAGACCATAATACCTTGAAATTAGAACTAAATCACAAGAAGTTTGGAAGGACCTCAAACACGTGGAGGTTAAGGACCATCCTGCTAAAAGATGAAAGGGTCAACCAGAAAATTAAGGAAGAATTAAAAAGATTCATGGAAACTAATGAGAATGAAGATACAGCCGTTCAAAATCTTTGGAATGCAGCAAAAGCAGTCCTAAGGGGGAAATACATCGCAATACAAGCAGCCATTCAAAAACTGGAAAGAACTCAAATACAAAAGCTAACCTTACACATAAAGGAGCTAGAGAAAAAACAGCAAATAGATCGTACACCCAGCAGAAGAAGAGAGTTAATAAAGATTCGAGCAGAACTCAACGAAATCGAGACCAGAAGAACTGTGGAACACATTAACAGAACCAGGAGTTGGTTCTTTGAAAGAATTAATAAGATAGATAAACCATTAGCCAGCCTTATTAAAAACAAAATAGAAAAGACTCAAATTAATAAAATCATGAATAAAAAAGGAGAGATCACTACCAACACCAAGGAAATACAAACGATTTTAAAAACATATTATGAGCAGTTATACACCAATAAATTAGGCAATCTAGAAGAAATGGACGCATTCCTGGAAAGCCACAAACTACCAAAACTGGAACAGGAAGAAATAGAAAACCTGAACAGGCCAATAACCAGGGAGGAAATTGAAGCAGTCATCAAATACCTCCGAAGACACAAAAGTCCAGGGCCAGATGGTTCCCCAGGGGAATTCTATCAAACGTTTAAAGAAGAAACCATACCTATTCTACTAAAGCTGTTTGGAAAGATAGAAAGAGATGGAGTACTTCCAAATTCGTTCTATGAGGCCAGCATCACCTTAATTCCAAAACCAGACAAAGACCCCACCAAAAAGGAGAATTACAGACCAATATCCCTGATGAACATGGATGCAAAAACTCTCAACAAGATACTGGCCAATAGGATCCATTAAGAAAATTATTCACCATGACCAAGTAGGATTTATCCCCGGGACACAAGACTGGTTCAACACTCGTAAAACAATCAATGTGATTCATCATATCAGCAGGAGAAAAACCAAGAACCATATGATCCTCTCATTAGATGCAGAGAAAGCATTTGACAAAATACAGCATCCATTCCTGATCAAAACTCTTCAGAGTATAGGGATAGAGGGAACATTCCTCAACATCTTAAAAGCCATCTATGAAAAGCCCACAGCAAATATCATTCTCAATGGGGAAGCACTGAGAGCCTTTCCCCTAATATTAGGAACAAGACAGGGATGTCTACTCTCACTACTGCTATTCAACATAGTACTGGAAGTCCTAGCCTCAGCAATCAGACAACAAAAAGACATTAAAGGCATTCAAATTGGCAAAGAAGTAGTCAAACTCTCCCTCTTCACCGATGACATGATACTCTACATAGAAAACCCAAAAGCCTCCACCCCAAGATTGCTAGAACTCATACAGCAATTTGGTAGCATGGCAGGATACAAAATCAATGCCCAGAAATCAATGGCATTTCTATACACTAACAATGAGACTGAAGAAAGAGAAATTAAGGAGTCCATCCCATTTACAATTGCACCCAAAAGCATAAGATACCTAGAAATAAACCTAACCAGAGGTAAAGGATCTATACCCTAAAAACTATAGAACACTTCTGAAAGAAATTGAGGAAGACACAAAGAGATAGAAAAATATTCCATGCTTCTGGATTGGCAGAATTAATATTGTGAAAATGTCAATGTTACCCAGGGCAATTTACACGTTTAATGCAATCCCTATCAAAATAACATGGACTTTCTTCAGAGAGTTAGAACAAATTATTTTAAGATTTGTGTGGAATCAGAAAAGACCCCGAATAGCCAGGGGAATTTTACAAAAGAAAACCATATCTGGGGGCATCACAATGCCAGATTTCAGGTTGTACTACAAAGCTGTGTACTACAAAGCATCATCAAGACAGTGTGGTATTGGCACAAAAACAGACACATAGATCAATGGAACAGAATAGAGAACCCAGAAGTGGACCCTGAACTTTATGGCCAACTAATATTCGATAAAGGAGGAAAGACTATCCATTGGAAGAAAGACAGTCTCTTCAATAAATGGTGCTGGGAAAAGTGGACATCCACATGCAGAAGAATGAAACTAGACCACTCTCTTGCACCATACACAAAGATAAACTCAAAATGGATGAAAGATCTAAATGTGAGACAAGATTCCATCAAAATCCTAGAGGAGAACACAGGCAACACCCTTTTTGAACTCGGCCACAGTAACTTCTTGCAAGATACATCCAGGAAGGCAAAAGAAACAAAAGCAAAAATGAACTATTGGGACTTCATCAAGATAAGAAGCTTTTGCACAGCAAAGGATACAGTCAACAAAACTAAAAGACAACCTACAGAATGGGAGAAGATATTTGCAAATGACGTATCAGATAAAGGGCTAGTTTCCAAGATCTATAAAGAACTTCTTAAACTCAACACCAAAGAAACAATCCAATCATGAAATGGGCAAAAGACATGAAGAGAAATCTCACAGAGGAAGACATAGACATGGCAACAAGCACATGAGAAAATGCTCCACATCACTTGCCATCAGGGAAATACAAATCAAAACCACAATGAGATACCACCTCACACCAGTGAGAATGGGGAAAATTAACAAGGCAGGAAACCACAAATGTTGGAGAGGATGCGGAGAAAAGGGAACCCTCTTACACTGTTGGTGGGAATGTGACCTGGTGCAGCCACTCTGGAAAACTGTGTGGAGGTTCCTCAAAGAGTTAAAAATAGACCTGCCCTACGACCCAGCAATTGCACTGTTGGGGATTTACCCCAAAGATTCAGATGCAATGAAACGCCGGGACACCTGCACCCCAATGTTTATAACAGCAATGTCCACAATAGCCAAACTGTGGAAGGAGCCTCGGTGTCCATCGAAAGATGAATGGATAAAGAAGATGTGGTTTATGTATACAATGGAATATTACTCAGCCATTAGAAACAACAGATACCCACCATTTGCTTCAATGTGGATGGAACTGGAGGGTATTATGCTGAGTGAAGTTAGTCAATCGGAGAAGGACAAACATTATATGGTCTCATTCATTTGCGGAATATACATAATAGTGAAAGGAAATATAAGGGAAGGGAGAAGAAATGTGTGGGAAACATCAGAAAGGGAGACAGAACATAAAGACTCCTAACTCTGGGAAACGAACTAGGGGTGGTGGAAGGGGAGGGGGGTGGGGGTGAATGGGTGACGGGCACGGAGGGGGGCACTTGACAGGATGAGCACTGGGTGTTATTCTGTATGTTGGTAAATTGAACACGAATAAAAAATAAATTTATTAAAAAAAAAGATCTCTGATAAAGCAACATAAGACACATTACAATACATATACTAGAGTTGCTGGACACGGACCATACACAGATAATACTCAAGAAGTTAATCTAGCTAAAAAACAATTTGTGTAAAAGGTGTATTTTTACTTCACTTGAGCATTTTTACAACTGAAAATTCAGTCTGTCATCAAAATCAATGTTATGGTTCTAATTAAACTCCTTCCCCCTTCCCACACTAGATTTATTAAGTGTCAATTGTTTCTGGAACTCTGAAGTCCTCCTTGCAAAGCTTGCTTCACAGATCTGGAGCCTGTCCTCTAGGTGCCAACGTTCTAACTGACACTCCCCGTGGAGGGACAGGTGGCAGCTTTAGCAGATGTGAAGAGCTTGACCTTCAGAGTCAGAGTTCAAATAGTGGCGACACCTTTAACCAGGCAAACCACTTTGGGGAAGTTATCTTCTCTGAACTTCAGTCTCTCAAGAGGGCAATCCCTAGCCCCAAGTGTTTTCGCTTATTTGTTGGAAGGGTTGAATGAGATGATACTTGCAAAGCACATAGTAAGCTCTAAAAAATAATTTATCAGAATGATTACAAAGTTATATACTAAAAAACACACAATAATAAGAGAACTAAGCAAGTTTACAGACTATAAATAAATGCTGAATTCTCACAGTACATATACATCTTGACTATGTGATCTGAATAGGGAACAGTGCAAGCTATAATAAGGCTCTTAGGGAAAAGGGGTAAGTAACTCATCACCGTATATTTCTTTGAAAATGTGGTTTTAAAAAAAATTTTTTTCAGGGATGCCTGGGTGGCTCAGTTGATTAAGTGTCTGACTTTTGATTTTAGCTCAGGTCGTGATCTCAGGGTTGTGAGATTGAGCCCTGCATCAGGCTCTGTGCTGGCCACAGAGCCTGCTTATGATTTTCTCTCTTTCCTGAACCCCTGGTCGCACACACACATGCTCACGCTCTCTCTCTCTATATATATAATTATATATAATATAAATTATATTAAAATAATTATTTTAATATTATTTTATATTTTATATTATTTATATTAAAATAATAAAATTATATATTACATTGAAAATTATATATATATGATTTTCATTACATTGAAAATTATATATATATATATATATATATATTTATATAATTTTCAGATGAAGCCAGGTAAAGAGAGTGATAACAAAGATGACAATAATGCAGGTGACAAATGGGGGGTGCATGGGACTATTTAACTTGCAAAAGGCTAAGGCAACTCAGAAAAGAAAAAAGCAAATGAAACCTAGTCATGCTCAACCTCTTCTGCGTTTTTCATACAGGTTTATAACTTCCTGAGTTCTATTAGTTCATGGTAATCGTACATATTCTTCATATTTATTTCTCACTTATTTAACAAACCTTATTAATTCCTTTGATTTACTCCTTATAACTCTTTGCATGAAATACCATTATGTGTCCATTTCACAGATGGGGAAGTAAGGGCAGAGAAAAGCCAGACAGACTTTGGTTCCTAAGGTCACAGAGCCCGCCAGTGACAGAGCTATGATTAGAACTTGGCAGTCTGCCTCCAGGAGCCCTGCCTGCCACCTCTCTCATAAGGATTTTTGACGGGAAGACCATATTTATCCCTCTCTCTAATCCCTTCCCTGTAAGGTGGCCTAAGACTCAGAGGGAAAAAACAGAGTCTGATATATTGGGATCCCTGGGTGGCGCAGCAGTTTGGCGCCTGCCTTTGGCCCAGGGCGCAATCCTGGAGACCCGGGATCAAATCCCACGTCGGGCTCCCGGTGCATGGAGCCTGCTTCTCCCTCTGCCTGTGTCTCTGCCTCTCTCTCTCTCTCTCTGTGACTATCATAAATAATAAAATAAATAAAAATTAAAAAAAAAAACAGAGTCTGATATAGGATAAAAACAAACAAAGTTGTATTTAAAGTGAGAAGACTTGGGCTCCACCACCCACTGGCCCTGAGTGAGACCCCTCAGTGCCTTTGAATCAGAATCTGTTTTCTCATCTACAAATAATGCTATGTCCAACCCACCCACTGCATTACTGTAAATATCGTACCACAAATAATACATGCTACAGTACCCTGTAAGTATAAAGCATTCAGCCAAAAACCATTTACAGAGGATTCAATCTGTACCAGATACCATAGGAATCTATGAGAGAATGAAACAGAAATGGGTCCTGCCCTCCTGCAGCCTCCAATCTAGAGATGAAGCAGTTTATAAAGCAAACAAAAACTTCCAATTTGCACTTTTCAGTGTCAACAATGTGTACCCCTTGGTAAAAAGAGATCTGTTCCTTTATTGCTGGGTGTAAAATGTGGGGGTCTGAAGCCTGTTGTTGAAGACCACTGGAACCACCTCCAACAGTTCTGACACCATTAGTCAAGACCACGCCAAAAAGGGAGGAACTCAAGCTTTCAGAATTTAGAAAGTGTTGCTACTCTTTGATTTTCTCTAAATATAAGCTCCTTCATCTCTAAAATTTATCAAGCTCAGAATAAAACACTAGGCACAAAGGTTTCAAGTGACTATAACTAAAAGTCTAAAATAGAAATGAAATTGCTACAAGTCTAAAGTCTTCTTTTGAAGTTTATTTCAAGAGTGCTTGAGAACTTTTCTAACTATTCTTGATACAGATCCCCTGAAAGTATCTTTTACTTTAAAACGGGAAACATTTACACAAGTGGAAATTCTCTCATGGTGACCATAATCTGAATGTCTCATGGGATAAAAATCCAACTCCCAAGTATTTGTGCATGTGTGTATGTCTGCATGCATATGAAAAACCTATAGTTACATTTAAGAAGAATTTAAGAAGAAAAGTGATCATGAGAAAATTCAAGTCATAGTAAAATACCTCAAACCACAAATATTCTTACCATCTATAATTTTATCAGTAGAGAAAAAGAGCTCTGAGCTCTCAAAGAATATAGGGTGTTAGGGATTAAACAACATAGCAGATAACAAAAGTTTTCCTTATGTTTGTAATTTTGGATGCATTTTACAAACATGAAAAAAATTAAGCTTTGAAGTTCCACAGCTAGGCAGAAACAAGCCAATTATTAGAAAAACAAAGAAAATGAATAAGACCTGCCGCTAGTGAAACAGTGCCAAAATCTGAGTGCTGCTAGGCTAATTATCTTGAGTTTTTCTTTAATTGTGTTATGTTCTTAATTATCCTTTACTGAACTTTCTAGTAGTTCTTTACTGAACTATCTTTACTGAACTATCTCAGCCTAAGATTACCATCTAGGCTGAGATAGTTGTCCACTCATGATGGGTAACATTTGGAGCCACACTCAGTTCTCTGCCCACTGCAATCTCTTTACCTAATTCTGTACCCCAAATCATTTTGTACTCCCCAACCTGACTTCCCTGAAAAACGTGTGGCTGCTCCCTTGTAACAAACACAGCATTACAAATGGCTTCCTTGACACTCCTGTCTTCCAACTCTCCCCATTATCTCCACTCTCCACAAGCTTCCTCTCCACACTTAACAGTACTGGTGCTCAAACACACCAAACACAAAACAGAAACAGACAATATTCCAGGCAGGAGACTCTATTGAAGAGCACTGGCCTCATGAGTCAGATCAGCACTTTGGTTCCAGCTCAGGCATTGATTTCACTCAGTAACTTTAGGCAAGTTACTTATAAAGATCACAGAATGAAAACTTCTAAGAGCTGAATGGAACCTTCATCCTATTTATTATTTAAAGAACAGAAAACTCCTAAGCTGTCTTCTGTGTGCTGGACTGCAGTGGACTCAGCCTCCAGCAGCTCATCATCTCATACAGACAAGTACATATCGGACATAAAATGCCTCCACTGAGGAATACTCAGGAGGGATTCCTTGTGAAGCCCCTAGTTTACCAATGAAGATACTATAAACTGTAGTTGGAGAGATAAATAAAATATAAGTCAAAAAGTTTTAAAGTATTAAAAGTTTCAGGGGTAGCTGGGTGGCTCAGTCGGTTGAGTAGCTGACTCTTGGCTTTGACTCAGGTCCCGAGCTCAAGCCCTGCACTGGGCTCCATGCTCAGCAGTAAGTCTGCTTGAGACTCTCTCTCCCTCTGCCCTTCCATTGGCTTGTGCTTCTTCTCTCTCTCTCAAATAAATAAATAAAATGTTTTAAAAAGTGAAATCTTGAGAATGGAAGTTGTGATATGCTCCCTGCTATAAACATGTGAAGAAATAATAAATTGTTATTTCCTCTTATTATTATTTCCTCAATAATAATTATGGTCCTCTTTCCTAAAGTCTAGAATCTTAGACACGCACAAGTCATCTGGGTGGCTCAGGGGTTGAGCATCTGTCTTTGGCTCAGGGCGTGATCCTGGGGTACGGGATCAAGTTCGACATCAGGCTTCCCACAGGGAGCCTGATTCTACCTCTGCCTATTTCTCTGCCTCTCTCTCTGTGTCTCTCATGAATAAATAAATAAAATCTTTTAAAAATATAAAGTAAAATAAAATCTGAGACACACAAAAGTAGTATAATCCAGTCTGATCAGAAAAACCACTTTCAAGGCAGAAATAATACCTCAATAGTTATGACAAACTAAGCATTAAGGGAATGGTTTGAGTGCAGGTAGTTAAAATATTCTAAGGAAAAAAAATAATTTCATTAAGAGATAATTCCTTTCCCCAGGTGTGTGTACAAAACTAGCCAAAACCATCTCCCCAGAAAGACTAATCATAACTGTTAAGTTAAAAAATAACCTTTGTGGGTGGTGGTGCCTGGGTGGCTCTGCAGTTCAGCTGCCTTCTGCTCAGGGCTTGATCCTGGGATCCTGGGACTGAGTTATGCATTAGGCTCCCCACAGGGAGCCTGCTTCTCCCTCTGCCTCTGTGTCTCTCTGCCTCTTGGTGTCTCTCATGAATAAATAAATAAAATCTTTAAAAAATATATCCTTCGGATCCCCCTTTTTTTCTGCTCAGGGCTTGATCCTGGGATCCTGGGACTGAGTTATGCATTAGGCTCCCCACAGGGAGCCTGCTTCTCCCTCTGCCTCTGTGTCTCTGCCTCTTTCTTGGTGTCTCTCATGAATAAATAAATAAATAAAATCTTTAAAAAATATATCCTTTGGATCCCCCCCTTTTTTTTTAAGGAGGAGAAACATTGCTGTAATTTGGTTAAAATCCTCAGGATATGCAGCTCTGAGAATTGAACCCCCAACTACCAATACTAATCAACTCAAAAGAAAAAGCATTAGTATCTGTGCAGTCCCCAGTCCAGGAGAGAACCTCTCCACAATTCATGAAAAGTCCCAAAGACTATAGCTATAAAGCTATATATATATAAAGCTATATATAGCTATAAAGCTATACCCAGGGGAGAACAAACAAATTTGGTCAACAGTTTCAAAATAAGCATAACTATCCTTCCAGAACACTCTAGGAAGACTTCTGAAATTTTATTTTTTTAAGATTTTATTTATTTATTTGTGAGACAGGGAGAGAGGGAGGGAGGGAGGGAAGGAGGGGGGGGATCGAGCAAGCAAGCATGAACAGGGGGAGAGGAAGGGCCAGAGGGAGAGGGTAAAGTAGACCCGGCTGAGCAGGGAGCTAGAGCTGAATGCAGGGCTCAATCCCAGGACCCTGAGATCATGACCTGAGGGGAAGGCAGACACTTCATGGACTAAGCCACCCAGGCGCCTCAACTTCTAAAGTTTTAGACTATGTTTTCTTAACAGTGAAGAAATGTAATAAAAGAAAATAATGGTATATTTGGATAACATTTACTTAGAGAATAACCTATTTTTTAAGGAGCTTATAGGAAAGTGATATGCATCCTTGGTGTTAATATTGCTGATTTTGCTGTCCATATAGGTAAAAAGTCAGAAAACCAGCCTGTTGTTTAATCATTTCTCAAGTTTAGAAGTTAGATAAAGATTCCCAAATATCTGTATAATTTCTTCCTCAAGATCCCACTGATTTATCCCAAATGAAAAATTTAACAGGGATCCCTGGGTGGCGCAGCGGTTTAGCGCCTGCCTTTGCCCCAGGGCGCGATCCTGGAGACCCGGGATCGGGTCCCACGTCGGGCTCCCGGTGCATGGAGCCTGCTTCTCCCTCTGCCTGTGTCTCTGCCTCTCTTTCTCTCTGTGACTATCATAAAAAAAAAAAAAAAAAAAAAAAGAAAAATTTAACATTTATAAGTAATAATTATGTAAATATATCATCCAGAACTGAGTGTGCCTCAGCTTATTGAGTACTCCCTTTCACAGTAGTCTCATGGCTTCATTATAACCCAAGTCTGACACCTACATTGACCAGCTGGTCAATTCTAAGCTACCACCAACTATGTAAAGTGTCCAAAGCATCTCCTCAGTCCTGCAAAAGTGTCCCAAGCCTATCCCTGTAATGAATTTAGTTATAGGGCCCTACCAACACCTCAAATCAAAGCTAGGGCAACAAGGGAGAAAAAGGAACTTATATGAGAGGATCAGACAATGATGACTTAGAAATTCTAAAATACAATTTTACTCATCTTGTTACTTCTCCCCCCTCCACTGTCCCACTCTTTATCCAAGACTACCCTCAACTAGGACCCCTCTCTAGCACCTCTGGTCTCCTCCCAGACCTCTCTCGAGCTGTTCCTCTAGCTGTCATAGTATTTCTCTACTGCCTTTCATTCTAATTCACACACATGCTTCTATGACCAATGCAGTAATTCCTACAGACTGACAGAGGTGAGGAAGAACACAAATAATGATAACAATGGTTTCCTAGATTGAGTTTACAGACATTATTTGCATACATTATTTAAATTCTCATAAAATATTAGGAAACTTGATGGGGACTTTTTAGTAGGACTAAAAGTATAATTCCTTATGGAACTTAATATCAAGTCACACAACTAGCAAGTGACTCATTCAGGATTTGAGGTCAAACTTCTTTAGTTCCAAAACCAATACTTTTTCTTCTATATCCAGTGAAAAGAAGGGTTATAGAAGCCAACTGAGGAGAGAACTTCTATACAGAGAAGGTGGTCACTGGTATCTAAGGATGCTGAAAGATCAGAAAATGAGGACTGAGAGAAAACTTTGGCATATAAATTATGGTCGGTTGGTGAGTTGTCTGAGCAGAAGCTTGGGTAAACAGGGAGTTAGGCATCGGTTTGAAAAGATAGTAAATACAATGCATTGACCATCCAGTGTGTGAATTAGAATGAAAAGCAGTAGAGAAATAATATGGCAGCTAGAGGGAACAGCTCGAGAGAGGTCTGGGAGGAGACCAGAGGTGCTAGAGAGGGGTCCTAGTTGAGGGTAGTCTTGGATAAAGAGTGGGACAGTGGAGGGGGGAGAAGTAACAAGATGAGTAAACTTGTATTTTAGAATTTCTAAGTCATCATTGTCTGATCCTCTCATATAAGTTCCTTTTTCTCCCTTGTTGCCCTAGCTTTGATTTGAGGTGTTGGCAGGGCCCTATAACTAAATTCATTACAGGGATAGGCTTGGGATATTTTTGCAGGAGTGAGGAAATGCTTTGAAAAGAAATCTAGGGGGAAAAAAAAGAAGAAAAGAAAAGAAAAGAAAAGAAAAGAAAAGAAAAGAAAAGAAAAGAAAAGAAAAGAAAAGAAAAGAAAAGAAAAGAAAAGAAAAGAAAAGAAAAGAAATCTAGGGATGCCTGGGTAGCTCAGCGGTTTGGCACCTGCCTTTAGCCCAGGGCATGATCCTGGACACCTGGGATCGAGTCCCACATTGGACTCCCTGCATGAAGCCTGCTTTCTCTCTCTGCCTGTGTCTCTGCCTCTCTCTCTCTGTGTCTCTTGAGAATAAATAAAATCTTTTAAAAAAAAAAGAAAGAAAAGAAATCTAAATCTGATGAGTCAGAAGAGAAATCCAGACTAAGGACACCTACTTAAGATCAATCAGTATTTAAGAGAATGTCTGAGCATGGTCAAGGAAAAGATGACTCAGGGAAATGACTAACATGAGACAGGACTTAGTACTTAGATGTTCCAGAAACCCTCAAACTCAGTCTTAAATTAAGCTCAGCATCTTCAGAACTACTACATTTCATTAATTCTAAGATACATATTTTTTTTCAAATTTTAACATTTCTGAAACTGGGATACAGACATGATGGTGTGTTATGATTTAACTGGCAATACTGTTTCCTTTCTTAGTGGCAAATAAAACAATGGCACTTGAGAACTTCCGGTTTCTTGGATTTGAAAAAATAAGGTAACTTCCTCCTAAACTTAATTCTTAAATTTAAATCCCATAAATCATCAAGATCTAATTTTCAGAATAATATCTCCCTTATACATATGTACTTTCCCTTTTCCCTACTGCCAATCTAGTTTACGGTTATATCAACTTTGTACAGATCAAACACCCTCCTCACTGGTCTCCCCAAACCAGTTTTCCTTATTCCAAATCATCAAGCGTAGCACCATAGATCAAACTTTCAAGACCATCATCAGACTCACACATCTCTCACTTTTGAAAATCAGCTTCTCATTGTGCATCAGCAAAATCCCAAGCTGGTTAGAAGACTTCCACGATTTTGCCTGAGCTGACCTTTATATACATTGTTTATCAAGGTGAGCCCCTCTGCTCTCATCCACTTCTTCTGTTCCCAGGCCTTTGAACGCACTACCTTGTCTGTCAAACGCAACCAGTCCTCCCCTTGAAACACACTCCACCCTGAAGACCCTCATATCTAAGGCCAGGATTCACCTCAGGCTTCCTGATCTCCATGAAATCTCCCTCAGTTCTTCCAAGCTGTATCCTCCTTCGAAATTCATAGCATGCGTTCACCTTAAACATGGTCCTACTTAACTTTTCACGGGAGTAGGTCTTATTTTCACAAGTATATTAAAAGGATCAGAGGAGACTGTATTTTGTATTTATGCAGTGTAGTGTGGTGGTTCATTACACAGCCTAGCTACACAGGTCTGCTTCTCTGCTCAGAATCTTTCTGTGTAATCTCTCTGTGATTCAGTTTCCTCATTGTAAAAATAAGTTGTTGTGAGAATTAAGTGATCATGTAGAACTGTTACTGATAATATAAACACTTTATAAATACTTCCTAACTGCCATTGTTTTTATCAATAAGAACAATCACGTAAGTGTTGGATATGTAACACAAGTGGTAACTATTACTATCATTTAGAATCTCCACGTCACAGTACACGGAATGGGAACAGAGCATGGACTCAAGGCTAATTGGATGGAGGAAGGCAGGAAAGGTCTTAGCATGAGAAGAAGCTTTTCAGCAGAGTGTCTATTTCTGATATTCTAGGACACAGCTGAATAAATCTGTCTAGGCCTGGCAAGAAATACCGATGCTGGGGTCTATGAAGACTCAACGGTCTCTGAGGGAATTAAGAGGAAAACAAGAGGAAGCAGAGCTCTATGTTCTTAGACCCACACATATCACATACACCTGCAACTAGAGTTTTGTAGCTCATTTTGTAGCTGAGACTGTCAGGCGAGGGAGAAAACTTTTCCTGAGATTAGGGTAAACAGGTACTTACTGAGCATGCCTCTGTAATTGAGGTCCATATCCCGGCTCTCTGATCGAACTTTAATAGCATCCAGAATAGCATCAGGAGACAACAGTCCTGAAGGCCTCACAACGTTCAGCAGTTCAGTGAGGCTCATCAGAGGCAAACGCACAGCCTGCATGATTTCAGCATGATTCTCCTTTGAATTGTGCTTACACCAATTTAACAAGGCTAGAAAAATATCTTTCTCAGGAGCTGCAAATGAATCTCTTAATACGATGTTTAAAAGTGCTGTCTGAAAAGGATAAAAAAAATCCATTTATTATGGAGCTCAGCCATATATCCAATCAATCAGCAAAACCTCACAGAACTACAAGTATCACTTATATCTCAACAACTCTTTGACCATCTTCTTTCTTTAATCTTTGTGCCATATACTCTCTTGCCCACCAGGGCTCTATGAATAGCCATGGGCATCTTGTACCACTACATCAAATGTCTAGTCTTTCTAACATATCTGCACCTATCTTCAATAAAACAAGAAGAAAAATGGCAACATGAGGAGCTGTCATTCCATGCAGGTTCTTCAGGAGAGTTTAAATTTATAAGTCAGTAGGATACATTCAGTATTTAAAGTTCGAAATCTTTTGTTTCACAATATTATTGCACTCCCATATTTTTGATCTCAGATTTCTAGACTCATCTCCAGTAACACTGGTGCAAACCTCAAAGACCCTTGCTTCCAAAAAATTAAGTAGGATAGTAAAAATCATGGTTTACACTCAAGCCAAAATATGTAGCTTTTCAAATAGGTTTTTTTCATTTGAAATATTCAGGTCCTAGGAGGAACACAAAAAGGGAAAGAAGAGACCAGAGTTCAGAGAGAGATCTAAGGAAAAGAGTTTATTTTTGAGCCAGCTGGCAGCAGTGGGAGTGGTGGGGGTGGGTGGGAGAGGATGACTTAAAATGACAGCCTCTCGTATAAGTTCCTTTTTCTCCCTTGTTGCCCTAGCTCTGATTTGAGGTATTGGTAGGGCCAATGACACAGGAAATATCCTGTATGAATTTTCTCTCTCATAATAACAAATTATTAGTTGCATCTCTCTGTGGGAGAAATACAAAATGAAAAAATAGTATGCAACACCACAAAAAACCTGACAGTCATCACTTTGAAAACACCCACTCTGCAGCACAGCCTCTTTTAGACATAGAACCAATTTACCTCTCTGTTATATGATCTACATAGTCTTAGTAGCTGGAGGCAGATAGCTAGACAGATGACCCCTTCCAGATCAAGGATTTTTATTTTTTAATTTTTAGTCTATGGCTCTTCTCCTACTGCACAGATCTAAATAACACGATGCATGCCTGTACTTGCAGATGATGACACACCTTAGAAAGGGAAAGGAAGCCTTCACTTGAGAGCACCTCCTGAGCATTTCTGTCCATAAACATGCAGCACATGCAAGTTAACTTGGGAAGTGAGTAGAGGCTGGCAACATCAAAAGTCATGCAGACATTCTGAATGTTAAGTATGGTGCAGAGATACTCAGAGGTAGAATCCTCCAGCTCTGGAAATCCATATTTATGAGCCAGGCTCAAAAAGTCCAGCAACACCTCCTCCTTCTCATCTGTCAGCGTTGCCCGCCCAGTGTAGATGTATTTAAGCAGCATTGTGAATGCTTCTGCAGTGGTATCTTGGAGAGGGATTTCTGCTTCAGGTTGTGATTCTCTCATTCCACCATACAGTAATGCTCTACACATCAGAGAAGAAATGCATGAGGAAAACCTCAAATAAGAGTTGCTACAATATTATGAAATCATGGTTATCAGCATTATGCAAACATAAATTTGTTTAATGACACAAAGATTCAGGTGAAGAAATGCACAGTAATCATTTAAATAATTCTCTAAAGAAAAAGAAATGGTTTATAAACTATTTTGGATTAATTCTATCAACAATTGGGCTGATGAAATATACTGAGAATTCAAATAGGTAATAGACATTCATTAAATAGAAAGATGAAAGAGCTCTTGCAAAATCCATATAAACATATTAAAGGTCAATAAGGTTTAAAAAGTAAAACTCTGTAGGAAAAAACATAATCAGATAAAAACAATTACACACAATCAGGTGCCATTCTCCCCTGTCAGACTGACAGAAATTAAAAACCCTGTTAACTATTCAGTGCTGCAAAAGCAATGAAATAACAGGTTCTCCCATGCACTGCTTTGAGTCTATAAATAGGCACCCCTTTAGGCAAAGTAATTTAAGTAATTTCTATTCAAATCTAAAACGGGCATGTCCTTCAACTCAGTAATCTCACTGTTAGGACTCAATTCTAGAGAAAAAATACAGCAAAGTAAAGATACACAGCAAAGTAAAGATACATGTATAAGAATATAGAGTGAAACAATGGAAACACTGAACGAAAATCTTAAATGTCCATCAACAACAGAAACATAGTTAAGAAACTGTGAGATACACTTCTGTGCAGCCATTACAGAGATTAAGTAGCTCAAAATATACAGTCTTAGAAAGATAACCAGGATATAGTATATAGTCAAGTTGCAGACCTGTATGTGTTGCATGGGAAAAAGTATATACCATGTACTTATACATGTACCTACATAGGTGTATAGAGATATATCTATTTACATTGAGAAAAATTGGGGGAAATTCATCTTATACTGTTAACAGAGGTTGTCTTTGGGAAGTGTGATTAGAGGGCTGGGAGGGAAGGACTGCCATTTGTTACTTTATAAATTAAATATAAAATTGGGGATGGGATCATGGGTGATTTGGCTTGTTTTTTTTTTCCTGTCTTTTCAGTAATTTCTCAGATTAAAAAAGAATCCTATTATTGCTTAACTGATCATCTAAAAAATGAAAACTAGACAATCCAGCCAGGTAATGAATTTGAATTTCTACCTTTATTACTGTCAAAGGAATAATATGAACCAATTAATAAGCCTCTATTCCATCAGGAAAGAAAAGAGGACAAGGGAGGAATACAGAAAAGGAAGCATAAAAGGCAGAAAGAAAATGTGTAAAAGTGAAAATAAGAGAATAAGGGGGGAAAAAAGAGATTCCCCCTGCTTCTAAGATTGTCATAGTAGGACTAGCATTTCAAGGATTCCCTCCATACCTATTGGAATTCCTCCCCACTCTCCTCCAGGCCTTAGCATTTCTGCTTGCCTCAGGGAAATAGTAGAAACCATCTAAGAAGAGATCCATGGATATTCTGAGCATATTTCTTCACTGGGTTATACTGTGCCCCAAAACACTCTTGAAGGTTTTCATTAATCCAGAGAACATGGCTCTAAAATTAATAGATTAAAAAATACTTTTCTAGAAAGATCTCGCCAAGATTTACTACT
Organism: Canis lupus baileyi; assembly: GCF_048164855.1. Lineage (NCBI taxonomy): Eukaryota > Metazoa > Chordata > Mammalia > Carnivora > Canidae > Canis > Canis lupus. The sequence continues at coordinate 65,056,689 of NC_132844.1, read as the reverse complement.
CCTGCAGTGTGGTCCTTGGTACTCATGTAAATTCTCAATGCTTTAAAAGTAGTTTTGATGAGGCTCCCTTGGAACACTAAATATGAACCCCCAAATTGTGAAAAATTCCCTCTATACAGTTAGTTGTCCTTATCTTAACTGACAGGCTCTAAGACAACAATGAGAGAAGCTTCTCCTAATTTTCCTTTGCAATATGGACAGTGCCAGCAATGAGAATCTAAGACAGTATTACCAATGACTCCGACATGAGCCTTGTGAGCCATCATATATTATAAATGCTCGATATCTACAGAGACACCAAGAACAAATTCAGTAAGTGAAGGGAGTATAGTCCATTCACTCAATATGATCTTCCAATTTCTAAAAGCAGGTGAGTTTCTTTTAAGAATACACTGATCATCTAAAAGATATCCACACACAGTTGTATTGAATTATTTTTGGAGGAGCAAAGATATATAATATTAACAAATATTAAACATAAGGTTGAAAAGTTCTGACTTGATAAGGAATGGTCTCTAAAACACTTTAACAATAATGAGTGAAGCAAAAGTAAGAAAAGGAAAACACAAAAAGAAAAGTGTGCAGAGGACAAAGGCAGGTAACTAATAACGACCAGATCAAGGCCAGCTGTGTGAGTCAAGCTGGTCACTATCAAGGGGCATAGGAAAGTATCACTGAGCACTCTTAAAAGACTCCTCTCTTTCCAAAGCTCCTGGCTTCATCTACAGTGGCATTTTATATGTACAAGATGAGATGTCCTAAAAATGTTTAAAATGTACTAAAAGAATTCTAGCTGAATAGTAAATATTTCCGAGAGAATTAAACCCACTAGACAATGTATGTGACTCCAGATATTGTTTTATTGACTTGCTTAATTCTGGTTGTGAAAATCATACTGTAGTTTTCACTAGAAGGTAAGTGAAATTTTCTCTAAGCCACTGGCACCTCAGTTTTTAGATATGAGTTTCCCAGGTCAATCCATGATTTTGTGGATAGAGACTCTGGATTTATCAAGGATAAGTTATCATTCAGTCAATAATTCAGTGATCATTCCCTTTTTACAAATATTGGGTAAAATGTAGAGTAATTAGAGATTAGTTTAATAACCAGGGTTTCATAACCCTGGAAGTTAAAGATTTGAATGACAAACAATAGCTGCATATAAGTGGGATTTTTCTTTTTTACATTAGTACATAGTTTGACTTAGTTTACTTAGTTTTACTTCTATGTAACTAAAATGAAGTTTCTTCTATGTAACTAAAATGAAGTTTCAGTAAATACTTAAATTTCCTTTAATTTGGGGTTGCCAAACTGCCATCTCAGAAGAGAGATCCATTGGGTTACCTACAGGTCCTGGGCCTCAGTGGTCTGAAACTAACAGGTATACATGTTCATTAGCGACAGGAAGCCTAACAGCCAGTAAATCAGCTTAAATTCCATCAGTCATCAGCTGTGAGAAGCAGATGAGGTCCACAAAGACTCAGCCTGAGAGATATGCTTGAGACTCTGAAAAAGGGTTGATGAGGGACAGTGGAGTATGGGAAGCCTTCTTATCCTCTGGTTCTCAGATGGCTCCTGAAGGAAAAGGTGTTGTTGTTTGTTGTTGTTTTTTAAACTAACAAAAAGTCCACAAAGATGGAATTCTTATAGAAGTTGAATTCAAAGTTTGCAAGTTTCATTATGCTTTGTTACATATTCTTCATAGAGGAGAAAATACCAGTGTTTTCCACAAGTTACTTGAATCTTCAAAAGTATACACTTACCGAAAATACTGGCACCTCGCTGCTAAAATTACCCTGTGGGCAGGAAAACGTTTCTTTTCCACAACAAATGTGACATCACCATACTCCTCCCCAATCAGCAAGGCACCAATATGTTCAGACAAAATGTGCACATGGTCAATTTCCCCCACTGCAGTAAAGGGGCGAAGAGGGTGGCTGTTGCTCATCTTGTAGAATAGGTGATAGTCGTTGATCTGTTATGTAAAGAAGGGATAAGAATTAGTGAGGGGAGGGCAGTACACTGAGAAAATCACATACCATAAACATAGCTAAGAATTTAAAGTACTTTCAAACAAATCACATGAGAGAGATTTCATCATTACTGGTATTTCTATCAACCAATTTATTCTGGGAAGCAATTCAGCCTGACTCCATGAACTACAGTGCTACCTTCAGTGTTTTATCCCACTAGAAAAACAAAAATGCCAAGAAACAGCACTTGGAGCCATCATATTCTAGAACTGTGAAAAAAAAAAATCAACAACCAGAACTCCTTTTGTAGCACATATCTATTTAATGAAGTTGGGTACAACTAACTGTACCCAGAAGGAGAGTCATTTGGACATAGATCCAGACCTAAATCATAAGCAGAATAAACTAAATCATCAGATTCCAAATACCTTCAGAGGTTTTGGTCTGAAAATATCTTAAATATTTTATTAAAAAAATTAATAATCTTCTAGAATCATTGAAATAGCCTGACATTTATTAATGAAATCTTAACCTCCTTCAAAAAAAAAAAAAAAAAACCAATATTTTTCTCAAGACTGTAACTTCTAGTACAAACTTGCAGCTCTGATAGGAGGTTGCCTGTGCTTACCAGAACATTGTTACATTTAATCTCATTTACAGGCACTTCCTTACTTTTGTAGGCAGTGCTTTTCTACAGATGTAACTAGGAGCCAAAAGGCTAAAACTTGATTAATAGTCATATGTTAGAAAGGGGAGTTATGTCCTTTGAAAGCTAAATGTGCTTATATTCTTCAATCTCTCTAATATTTGCAGGTACCGGTTTTCCAAGGGTAAATAAATAAGAGCCTTCACTGGCATTCAGGTGCCCCAGGTGAAGATGTAGCTGACAGCTACCCCTCTACTGCACCAGAGACTAGGGGCAATTGAGACAGATGTACTTCTTCACTAGATCTTCACACCTTCCTCAACTCTCCACTTGGACCAGGAGTAAAGGTTAAACTACTCTTCATTTTTAAACTTCCATATCTAGATCCATTATTATTAGCAAGGTATACAAAAAGTGGTCTTTATACCCAGAAACTGCAGTGAAAAATCCTCACGGTCCAGGATCTCCAGTTACTTGCTACTCCAGTTACTTCCTCTACCCCCAACAGAGAGAGCAACAGCAAGGACTGTGACATAGAGGAACATGGAGGTTGAGTCAGGCAAGATAAGTGGACAAGCTCCGGCCCTCTATAGTAGGAGCATCAAAAGGATGCAGCATACCCCCCTAATTGCCAAGCAAATCCCTCTTCTTCAAGTACAAACTCCATTTGAAAGCCTTAACATGCATGATTTGATTGTTTAATGTATGATACAACAGTCTAATATAGGAGTTGGCAAACTTTCTGCAAAGGGTCAGATAGTAAATATTTTAGGCTTTACAGGCAATATGGTCTCTGTATAAAACACTGGAGCCAAAAACAGCCATAGACAATAAGTAAATGAATGAGCCCATGGCTATGTTCCAATAAAACTACTTACTGAAAAGGGGCAGATTTAACTGTAGTTTGCCAAACTCTGCTCTAACATATGATCAAGACTGGCTATACTCTAGATAAAGGATCAGACTGTTTCTGGTTTTTGTTTTCTGGATGTGTTACCCACTTGATGTTCAAAATAACACAGTCATTTTCTGTGTCAGTCACGAAACTCCAAAATCTACTGGTACCTGACTTCAAAACCTCACTCCTCTTCAACCTGAACTCTCACATCACTATGCCATATTTCACTGATGGTGTATGGCTCTAAACAAAATAGACTCTTTCCTTGCCTTAACAAATGCAATGCATATACCCAGTGAATATATTCTCTGGCATAATTATTCACTTAAAATTTTATCCAGGTCATAGGTGAGATGAAACAATTCTTGATAAGAAATTATTGATTTTTGGTTAACTAGCTCAAAGGTAAATTTATAAGTCTTCAACTGATACATAATAAACATCAATACTACATTTAGAAATATCTACCTTAATAGGTTCTCCAGATCTGTACCTCTTAATACATACAACTTCATTTTGCTGAATTTACATTTTAATCATGCTTTTCCAACTGAAGACATAAAGTGAATATTGCCAGGTATAGAAAACAGCCACTTACTATGGATTAAATAAAATTTTTATTTGCATATAAAATAATTTTAATTAGACCACTGACTGTCAATGAGCTTACACACATTGGAATTGTATGGGAGCTTTAACAAAGGGGGAAAAAAAAGATGCTTCCACCCCACATCAGAAACTATGATTTAGTTGGCCTGAAATATGTAATCACTCTCCTGAAGTGATTCTAACCAGCAGGCTGAAAAGGAGCCTCTGGTTTAGACTCTCTTGTTGTAGGGTCACATACCTTACTCGGGTGCACAAAAATACCCGAAATATCCACTGAGAAAATCCACGGAGAATTTGATTCCATTTTGAATCTTACTGCAAAGATGTACATAGTGCCAACAAAATTACCAATGTTACATCTTATAAACAGAAAACATTTGAAAATATTTTTGCCCAATGCCCTGACTTAAGCGCGAAGTAATTAATAGTTTGGGTCTACCTAATTGCATTTTAAGAAGCATATTTTAGAAACACACATCTACAAAGTTAATTTTTTTAAACTTCCAATTTAAATGTGATAAATAAAATTGGAAAAAAATGTTAAAGTTCATTGAAGTAAACTGCTTATTGACTTGTTTCTTAAGCTTTAAACTTATTCTGCCACTGTCAACATATGTGATCCTTGACAAATTTTCTAACTTACATGAGATTGTTTCCACATCTGTAATGATATGGTTATAGATTATTTTTAAAGTTATATTTTATAACTCTGCCACTGTCTTTTAATATCACTGTTTTGGCCTGACATATGAAATGAACTCTCACGACTCAGCATATGATTATACTCATGACTGTGATTTTTTACAGCCAAAGAACAGAAAGCAAAATTAGCAAAGTTTTTGAAAAAGTACATTAGGCAAAGTCTGAGACCAGACATAAGCTGCCACAGGTCCTCTCCCAGTGGAAGTACCTGTTAGAGACTCACTGCCCTGGGTATTTATAATGCGTATTATTCCAATAAGTAGCCCCTGTCTGGCATGTATTCAAATTCCAGACTCCCACAAGGAAAGTAGTGTTCAACATAAACTATATTGTGTGTACAAACTGCTTAAGTGTTAGATTCACTTTTATCAATTGATGGCAGGAACCCTTCTAAAATCTAAGTTTCCATCTAGATGCCAGAGAAGGGCCAACCTTATAAGCAGACTTCCTAAAGATAGCAGTTCAGTCCTATGTTAGCCATTTTCTGTACAGTTCAACTAGAGGATCTAATAATGTTAGAAAAAGCACTGAAAACAAGGAGCCTAAAAGTCTATCTGATGTACTTATTTAATCTTTGGTTTGGATTGGAAAGAGGAATATCAAGAAAATAGCCTACCCTACTTGCCCAAATGTATTCCTGACCCCTGACCTCCCATTATGCCAGAACCAAATAGTTTTAGGGACGGGTTTCTTCAAAATTTCAAGGATAAATCCAATGCTATTTAAACAATTCCTGTGCATATGGGAAGTAGTTTTCAGCTGCTTCTTATGAAGCAAGTTTAACCCTGACAGCAAGATGCCCATACCCACACTCTCAAAAACCAGCATAAATAACAAAAATCCTATGTAAAATATTGAAAAACAGAATTAAGCAGGATTCATGACACAGTGGGTCAATTACAAGAAGGACAGATGAATATTAGGAAAAATAAGTCATCAAAAGGTCAGAGTGGAAAAAAATCCTAAAATCATAATAAAATTAGCTCAATAAAAGCTAAAATATCCTTTTAAACAATCACTACTAAGTTTATTTTTAAAAACTTCTAAGTGAATAGGAATAAAAGGATATTTTCTTTTATTAGGATACTAATACTTCCTTAACTTGATAACTACATGTATATACATATGTAGCCTAACTGTAACAGATATAAGCTTTTGGTTAATAATAAAACACCAGAAACATTCCTAGGAAATCAGAAATAAGACAAGGATATCTGCTCTTATCACTATTAACACTTCTCAGAAACAAAAGAAAATGAAATTAATTGAACCAAGTTAAAGATAAATGGATTAGAAAACAAAGAGGCAACATAATCACTATTGCAGATAATCTCATTGTCCATTTGAAAAATTGCAGATAATCTCATTGCCCATTTGAAAAATCCATGAGAATCAACTGAAAAAATATGAGAAAATAAGGGAGGTTCACTAAGGTGATCTCATAATATTATTATAAGAAAATATATAGTACTCTTGCATCCCAAAAACCAGCAGGTAGAAAATATGAATAAAAAGATTTGCAATTTATAATTGCAAAGCACAGAAATAAACTCATGGAAAAGGTAAAGGAAATGATCAAAGTCCATTGAAGAATTTAAGAGAAATAAATGAAGAGATATACATTGTTTGGACACAAAAAGATCTAATGTTTAAAGAGATCAATCATCCCTAAATCAGTGTACAAAAAAAGTATATTCAATATTTTATTGTACTTTAAATGTTTTGAAACTGCAAAATTCAAGAAAACATTCTTGGTAGGGGTAACAGGTAAAAATTTGACAAATGGGCACACAGAAAAAATTGAGAATGAGGGTAGCCGGGGTGGCTCAGTGGTTTAGTGCCACCTTCAACCCAGGGCCTGATCCTGGAGACCTGGGATCGAGTCCTGTGTCAGGTTCCGTGCATGGAGCCTGCTTCTCCCTCTGCCTGTGTCTCAGTCTCTCTCTCTCTCTCATGAATAAATTTAAAAAAATCTTTAAAAAAAAATTGAGAATGAGTATTGAGATTTTTATATTTATCCAGAAGTGTTTTAAGTTGAAAAACACAGTACTAATTAATATAGGAATTAAAAGTAATCCTAATCACAATCAAAACAGCGTCTTTAAATTAAATTGGGATAAAGGAATTCATCTGGAAGAATAAATATGTAATTTGGTATATATTGTAGGAAAAAAAAGAACAGTGGGGGACCAGCTTAGTGGATGAGAAAGCAAATCATAAATTAAATCAATTAGAACAATGTCATATTAGAAAGATCATTGGAACATATCAGTCCAGAAATAAGCCCAAATAATATATATCATATATCTAATATATATATAAATATATTAGTATATATAAGATATAATATATTAAAGCATTTCAATTCAGTGGGAGAAAATATGGAAATTTTTTTGGAATTTTTTTCAATAAAAGATGTTGGCTATTTTTTAAAAAGTAATCAGGATATTCACACAAGAACACAAAATAAAATATATAATGATAGCAACCTCAATATTTTCTGTAACAGTAAAAAAACTGGAAAAAGCTTTAATGCTCATTTAAAGGTAACTGGATAAATAATGGCAAATCTATATAGTGGAATATTATATAATGATTTAAAAAGAATAAATTTAGATACTACTGACACTGAAAAAATCTAAAATATATGTATCAACATGGAAAAATGTATTTACATGGAAAAAATGTTGCATAGAAAAACTGCAAAACAGTATTATAGTAAAATGTTATTTTGTTAAATACATTTTTAAACAGCAAACATCAAACTGTTAACAAGGGTTATCCCAATGGATCAAGGTTATGGGAATATTTTCTATAGCACTACATATTTTTGTAATGTTTAAAATTTTGTAAGCACGTTTTATTTATAATAAAACTTTATACAAATATTCTAATAACCTTGGCCACTAAAATTACAAAATAAATTAGTTTGTGTATGAGATAGCAAGTGTTTTAATTTGCCACAACCAGAAGTACCTGATTTAGTGACTAAGAACAGTAAGCAGAGGGACTATATATTATCTCCGCAGATGAAAATTAATTAACAACTTGAAGACAAGGACAAAAAGTTCATTACACCAAGACAGGCATTACACTAAGGCAGGAATGAATATCAGATACCTCAGCAGCATGGCCTACTAGGACACCCTTATCTGATACATCCCAACTGAAACATCTTCACCTTAGAGACTTTCAGTATGACATTTTCTAGACTTAAGGCGTATTTTTTTTCACATGCAAACACAGTGCTCTGAGATTTGCTCCTGTTGACAGCCTGAGTCTAAATTTGCTGATGTTCACAGAAGACGGCAAGAGTAATTTATTCACTCAAGCTATACTTTCAAGGTGGGAGGAAGGAGAATAGGAAAGCAGAAGGAACAAGGGACTTACTGGAAGAGAGGGAAGAGTATCACCACCAGGAAATGGCACCATTCATGATAGCATATTGTATCATTAGGTGAGGGTTCTGGGACTCTATATGGATTTATTTACCTAGGATGGTGGTACAGAAACTATCTCTTTCACAGTTGGGTCAATTTCACGGGTTCAAATGCATTTCAAGAAAAAATGACTAAAGCCACAGTACTAAAATTCTGAGGGTTGTTGGCTATTTACTATGCAATAAGACACCCATATCCATTGTTCTAACCGAAATAATAAACAATGGCCATCAATAAAGCGAGACTACCATATGCAGTTTATAATGTTGTAATATTATAAGTACCTCTTAAGGAGTTTGAAAAAAACAAGTTGACCTAAATATCAATTTCCTTATTTAAAGCTCATTTCTGGCAGAACTGTTTACAAACCCTGCTTTAAGAGAGCTTTCCACATTTTTTAAAGTTCATTCTCCAGTGTGTAATCAGGAAATAGACAAAGAGCAAAGTTCTACCAGGGGGAGATGCCAATGAGTCCTTGAATGCTGTATAAATCTCCCCTGGGAAGCCTTCTCTGACCCGCCTATATCCTGACTGAAAGGCCTTTATGGGTAAAAAGACCTTCTGCTTTTTAATTGCAAAATATAAATGATCTTTCTCTTGAGGAAAGCTATGGCATTTACAAGCATATGGTTTAGCAATTTCTTTCTGCTCTTGGTACCCACGTGGTGTGTAATTTGAAGTAGTATTCCTTAAACTTTAAATTAATATCGCCTGGGGAGATTAAAGGATATCTTGTCTGCATCTTAAACACTCTCAAAAAATCACTTTCTACTTTCTCATGGGAAGGATACTTCACTTCTTTTGATATATACTCTACCCTTGTCATCCAAAAGTTTGAATAAACAGGTGTGCACTGACCACACTGGTAGGTGTAACCTTGGTCCTGTGTTCTGCAAGTCTACTTTTAAACCTTGCAGAGGAGTCCTGTCACGGGGGCAGTAAAGGGCCACAGTGAAAAACATGGCTGTAGTTCACAGGCATTTTCCGGCATCAGGATTCCCCAAATGTCTTTCCCTGGGAAAGATGAAATGATTTATAATGTCCAGTTTCGTTCCAAATTCTTGTCACTCTATGATTTTATATGTTTGTAAATAAATGTTTATAGATATGCATAGCTTGGAACACTTTTAAATAACTGTATCATAACAAAAACATTTGACAAGATTATTTGATTCCATTTGGCAATTACCACGTTGATTTTCTACTTCTTTGTCAAGGGACAAACTAGTTTCTAAATTTGTATGCAATTCATCTGATAAAAGATTTGTTGAGGAAAAAAAAAAAGATTTACTGAGCTGTCTTCTGTGATACAGGCCCAGTGCTAAGTGATAGCAACACAAAGATTAATAAAAGATAAAGTTACTACCTTTGAAGAACTCACTGTCTACTGAGAAAGCTAGGACTAGATGACAATGTCAATTCTAGAACTAGTAAGCCATAATTTTATGATTTTTAGAAAGCAAAATACAGTTATCTTCTCTAAGTACCATACTAAAGCTGTAACTAGGAAGCCCCGGTGGCTCAGTGGTTTAGTGCCGCCTTCAGCCCAGGGCGTGATCCTGGAGACCCGGGATCGAGTCCTGCATCGGGCTCCCTGCATGGAGCCTGATTCTCCCTCTGCCTGCGTCTCTGCCTCTTTCTCTCTCTCTCTCTCTCTCATGAATAAGTAAATAAAATCTTTAAAAAATAAAAAATAAAAAATAAAGCTATAACTATGCTGAACAGATTATTAAATGAACAGAAACTCAGAAAATTATGTTACACTCTTATATCAGAATAAAAGTTAATATTCTAACAGTTGGCTACTTGTTCTCCAAAATGGGATGCTCGCATGCCAGAATGACTACAATACAAGCCATAGGAATTTGGTGAGAAAACCTTAACACTCTGTTGACATGTATTTTTAATATAGAAAAATGAGGGGAGAAATTAAGCTTTAGCAATATTTAGTAAGTGATGGATGCTGCCTCCTCTCATGATCTGTATGTCAAAAAACAGTCACTTGTGTCATAAGATAAATGTCTAAGGAATTCCACAAAGAGGCAGGACTCCAGGAAGTGTTCTCATTTGTTCAAGAACGTATTAGGTTTACCTGTGTCTGCTTATGTGAATTTTCTAAGTATTATCTGACTTTAAATTATTGCTCACAAGATGACAAGTGGACTAAAAACAGTTCCTTCAAGGAAACCACTGATAGAAGATAATGTAACATTGCCAAAATAAGGAGACAAGTAAATAGCCATTATGAGAACTCCACTCCTAGTAATTAGATTTTATAAGAAGGTGACCCCTGCCAATGTTAGTCCTACAGATCTAATGCATACTACAGTGAATATAGACAACAATACTATATTATAATCATCAAACTTGCCAGAAGATTAAATTTTAATTATTGCAACCACTAAAAAGAAATGCCGGGCAGCCCAGGTGGCTCAGTGGTTTAGTGCCGCCTTCGGCTCAGGGTGTGATCCTGGAGACCCAGGATCAAGTCCCACGTCAGGCTCCCTGCATGGAGCCTGCTTCTCCCTCTGCCTGTGTCTCTGCCTCTCTGTGTCTCTCATAAATAAATAAACAAAAAAATCTTTTAAAAAATGCTAATTATGTAACATGATAAAGGTGGTAATTATGGCTACAATGGCAATCATATTACATTATATAAATGTACCAAATTAACATGTTATATATTTTAAATCTGTTATATGTCAAGTAGATTGCAGTAAAAATGACCCCCAAGTTTGAAATAATCAAGATAACTTGAAGTATACACTATAATTAACAATGAACCTCCATATAAAAGGCATTGAATAAATAAATATTGGTTGAATGTTTTAACTCAAAAAGAAGCTTAAAACAAAACTACAAATTAGTAGCAAATTAACCATTTTGCAGGAGGACACAGAAAGGACCTTTCATCTAATAATAATGCTATCTACAGAGGACTATAAACCAGGCAGAGTCCTAAGCATTTTACACACAACATGTTATCTAATATTCAAATAACTGGCTTAGGAAGGTAATGTTTTTTATCCTACTTTACAGATAGGAAATTGAGACACAGACAAGATTAGGCACTTGTCCAAGGACACAAACAGTAAATAGCAGATCCAAACCAAGGTTTATCAAATTCCTGAATGTAGAAGAGCTATGCCACAGTGACATGGGAGAAATCAGAAATGATTCTCACTTTGAGTCCTGTCAACTACCTCCTCTGATCAGTTCTCAAACTTTTTAAAGATACCCTATTCAGAGTGGGTAGAATATGTCATGGGTGATAAGAATGAAGTGTCCCTTTTCAAGTCAACTTTTGGAGATTACATATACATCAGCTTTAATGATATAGGAAGAAGAATTCAGACTTTAGTCGCAACATTGTTAAATTCTAGTTACTGAAAAACTACAGATCAAGACTAATGTTTTTGTTTTTACCAAGACTATTGTTAATACAAATATGCATCCATATACACTCTGGGGTGAAGTAAAAACCTGTAACAAACTAAACTGATGATACAACTCAACAGTAATTTAGACTTAAAAAAAGCAAGTATAAAAACAACTGTGAAAAGCACAACCAATTCAATGTACACTGATAATATGTATCTTCCTGAAGACGTAAAATAATTCTAACTTACGCGTGTTTATATCTGAAACAGGAGCTTTACAATGTTTTACAGGCTCCATAGTGGCCAGAATTATTAGCAGAACATCGAATTGTATACCTGAAACTAATACTGTATGTTAATTATACTTATTTTTTTTAATTATACTTAAATTAAAAATATTTTTTAAAATTTTATGGATGTCTGAGTGGCTAAGTTGGTTAAGGGTCTGTCTTTGGCTCAGGTCATGATCTCAGGGTGCTGGGATCAAGCCGTGTTGGGCTCTGCCCAGCACAAAGTCTGCTTCTCCCTCTACCCCTCTCCCACTTGTGCATCCATGCATAGGCTGGCTCTCTCAAAAAAATAAAATCTTTTAAAAAATAATAAATAAATAAATTTAGAAGATAGCAACATCACATACATATCATTTATTCAGATACATATTAAAATACTGCTAACATTTTTTAAAAAATAGAATCCTTTATAAACTCTAGTACTATGCTAATGTAGATTTATGAATGCCACATTTTGCATATCCTTAATGCTTCAGTTGGTTAGTTTTTAATAAGTAGCCAAAGGATATATATAAATGAAAGACTACGAGATCAACGGACACTTGCCAATATTTTTTGATCAGGGCTCACCAGTGGCCTTGGGCCATCTTTTGAGAAGCATTCTCCTAAACCAGGCAATGCTTCTGGCTCAGTTTGGCAATGATATCTAATTCTGTGGTGGTTGTGAGAAGCTATTCTATCACTCATTCACGAAACATCTAAGACTCCTGAGGCAAAACAGCCCAGTATGTAATTTGCAATATTAATTTTATTTTCTATTCAATTCAAGCTGTCTTCAGTTTCTATGGATCCAATCTCTAAAACAATCTTTCCAAAAAAAAAAAAAAAAGTTTCCCAAATACCTGCAAACAAAAGCATTTAAATCAGCTATTCTAGGAAAAAAAAACAAGTATCAAATGGCCCAAATGTGCTTCCCTCTGTTATGTTTTAACGTTTCCCCAGATACTGAAATTTGCTGCTTCTTTCTTCCCTGAAAAAAACCTTCTTGAGCTTATGCTTCAGAAAGGCGTTAAGGTGCAGAAAAATCATCAGATTTTAGTAATCTAAGTTCTGAACGTTTACCCAAAGACCTGCATTATCCAGTTACCAATCTTCCCTCAGTCTCTCAGCTCATTTTTTCCACTGTTTAAGCCCCTATAATGCAATCTCTACACAATGGGATAACTTTTGGGAATGACAAGTCACAGACTGCAATTCTAAGAAGTAACTATCATTTATAGTTCTCGGAGTTTATATAACTATCCTTTTCCAGGTTGAAAACCGCATGAACCGTATGCTGGGAGCAAAAAAATACATGCACCCAGAGCCAGAAAGCAATGTAAAAGTCACGATGAGTGCATTACGATGAGTTGTAATAATATTTGAAAATACAGGACAAGCCATTTCTGTTTAATTTCTTCAGTGGCAACTTATGGGTATGTAATATTCTTGCCTAGACTTAAATTATACAATATTTTTCTAATTAATAAGCATTATTATAGCATGAACTCCCATTAAAACAGTGGAATAATCAATTGCAACAATCTAATTTCTTTGTAGCAAAGCTACTGTGAACATTTGCATTATCGTCTGTGTAAAGAAAATTGGCTTTTCATCTGTAGATGTTATAAAAATGTTCTACTGTGCATACTTTAACGCAGTTTGTTAAACTCCAATATACAGGCTATTTTCTGTAAATTGTGAATTTTAAAAAAAGATCAAGTCTGAGAAGTTAATTCACCCAAAATCTTGATTTATAAGTTAATTTGTTGCCATTCTAGAACATAATCTAAAGGAAATGTTCACAAATTATACTAATCTTCCTTTTTGTTATCCCTTTCCCTTTAGTTTTATAAGCATTCTTTATTCCTTCAACATAACATTTCCTACTGCAGTGCAAAAATAAATAAATAAAAATAAATAAAAATCAGAGATAATTATTATGTAGATTAGGAGTTACTGGCCAAAATGACAGCCACTGATCCAAATTTGTAACCAAAGTCAAATCTATAGCCACATCTAAAACTATAGTGTAAAAAAAAAAAAAAAAAAAAAAAGAAAAAAAAAAACTATAGTGTATACATAACAATAAGGGAATGAATAGCACGTCAAGCAAATAACTTTCATCTTAGCAACAGAAAAACTTAGGCAAAAAGTTCAAGAAGTCCATGCCTCTTAAGATTAGTAAAATGGACATTTCCTTTAAAACTGTCACCCTGTCATGTTCCAATCTTAATTTTACCCCAAATCTTTCAGAAGCCCCTGTGAATAGGCAAATAGGTGGCCTGCCTTTCACCCTCTTCTGGTGCATGTATAAACTTCACTTACACTGTGGGAGAATAAAACCCATAAAATAAGAGAATAGTGTATGTTTTTCTCATTCTGTTTTAGAACAAAAACTCTAAAGGGTAGTGTACAGGTCTTCTATATTCTGTGCACTAATACCCCCAAGATGCTACTGAATAATTGATGAGCTTATGATTAGACTGCTATCCTTGGTTTTGAACAACATTCATGGACCAAATTTAATTCACATCTAATATTGAATTCTATGTCTTTTATCATGATCAAAATACGCATCGAGGCTCATCTCTGTTCCTTAGAATTTCATCAGTCGACTCTTTACCTAAAGTCATAATCTTGATATGTGACCAGCTCAGCTACAGCATCAACTTGGGATGTCATTGACACAAATTCTCACAGCCCATCAAGAAAAGATACAAGGACCATGCCTTTATAAGAAAAGTAAGCCTACAAGGCAAGCACCTTAGGAATAAATATTTCGACACAAGAGGAGGAGAATCTATTCATACTTCTTAAGTAGAATATTTCTGAAGTCCCCCCCACCAAAAAAAAAGAATATTTCTGAAGGTCATTTCTAAGAGAAAAAAAATTACGACTAATAAAGTTTTTTATGTTAAGCTGGATTTCATTTAATTGAAATGGCATTACATTATTTGACAAACATAAAACGATCAAGTGTAGCAGAAGTAGTGTAAAGTTATAAAGAATGAAGCAGCTTATGTTTTACTTAGCCAACCAGGTAGGGTTTAGCTGCTGATAAGAAAACAAGATTCTTAAAATACTGTGCTATACCATGAGTATATCTAAGGTAACCCATACACCCTGTAGATAAGGTGGGTTTTAAATAATGGAAGAAGGTAGTTTTTTAAGGCTATTACATAAAAGATGTTCTACACAGACAGTATGGCAAGGGCAGGAGTCTTAGGGCAATACCTGAAAATGTGAGACTGAAAAGGAAATTTGAGAAACAACAGAGAAAGAAACAGATACACAGTATGGTAGAACCTTATAATATAAAATGTGTCTAAAACTATGATGCCCCCAAGGGAACACAGATCTGAGACTGGGAAGTACTCATAAGTTCTGCTAGGTAAGATCTAGACAAATTATTTCGAGTCCTGAGACTCAGTTTCTACCTTGGAAAAGGGGTGGGAGTGGTTAGGCAACATTCTGGGGTAACTTCAAGTTCTAAAACTCTATAGCTAAGTCATATGTATAGGAAACAATACTCTTATACATGGTTGGAAGTATAAACTGGTCAGCTTTTTGGAGGTCAGTTTGGCTGAATTTACGAAATTCCTAAATATCAATTTCCCATAACCCCACAATCGTACTTCCAGGAATATATAAGGTTATAATTACGCATTGCTTTTAACAGCAAAAACATCCAATCAGTACCCCAAGTGGAAAGTAACAGCAATACTTTTCAGGGAGGGGAATGGGTGTGCGGGACCCACAAGCGAATGGTGGCAAGTTTTACATTTAAACTCAATTTACTTCTAAAGTGTTTCCTTCTTTTAAAACAAGAACTGGTTTATCTTTTACATAAATGGTATTTCAAGAAACTTTAAAGTATTACCTTAAAAAAGGTGATGAGGGCAGCCCCGGTGGCGCAGCGGTTTTGCGCCGCCTGCAGCCCAGGGCGTGATCTGGAGACCCTGGATCAAGTCCCACATCAGGCTCTCTGCATGGAGCCTGCTTCTCCCTCTGCCTGTGTCTCTGCCTCTCTCTCTCTCTCTCTCTCTCTCTCTCTCTCTCTGCATCTCTATGAATAAATAAATAAAATCTTTAAAAAAAAAAAAACGGTGATGAGATATTTATGTTTATCGAAGGAGGCATTTTTTTTTTTAAGAAAAGCATGAAAACCCCAGATGTGATTTGTTGCAGTTTACTGAGAAGCAGCAATATGAGGAGGAATGAGCAAATGCTGATGCAGAGAGAAATTTAGCAAATAACAGATTTTTAAGAGTTAGCTAAAAATGAGTCAAAACACAAATTCCTGAAGAACAGCGGCTAGGTATTGCTCCCTGGTGTCCCACAAGGACAACATTCAATCCATAAATATGACACTGAGATGACCCAAGCACAAGCTATAGACACAAAGGCACAACTCTGTGTCATTCTCAGAGATTATAAAAATATATGAGCTCATCTTAAAAATATCTCTCAATTATTTATAATCAAATGTTTTCATTAATAAGTTTTCCCTCCCCCTATTATTCAGCAGGTATTTGATTTTTTAATCTCCACTTTACTAACCAAGGTTATGCTCCTGTATCACACTTTACATAATGTTTCTCTTATTTCTCAATTTTTTCAATTGCTTTTTCAACTGTAGATTCCAGAAGTACTTCAATGGAGCATAAACAAATATTAACAACAGTATAATCCTGAGAGTCAACATTCTCTTACAATCTTTGATATATCATTATTCTATTTTTCCATTCACAGATGTTGCCTTCCCACTTCTTCAGCGTCTAATGAAAGCCAGGGATTTAGACTGGATGGTTTTTCTGAGATGCCACTGTCTTCTCTCATATGACCAGGTTACTGCCAGAACCTCTTAAATTCTCCCGTCTGGCTAATATGCCTCTACTTCCAAGGCTCAGAACGGGTTTCATGCCTTTCCGCAAGAGCGTTCACTGATGCTGCCAATCTAGGTCAGATGCCCCTGTTAGATGCTCTGTTTCCCTCTACCACTGCCCCCACACCCCATACTGGGATTTTGTTATTGACTCACCTTGATGGTGAAGTAACTCACAGAGGGCAATAACCATGACATCGTGCCCACAGGTACTCAACAAATACTGAATGAACATCTTACTCCTCTTTATATCCCCAGAATCTAATACACTGTCAGTCATATCTAAGTCCTCAAAATTAACCAATAAAGGCCACATAGATATTGAGACACCTCTTCTCTGAATTCCAGACCCCTATATACCACTGCCTACTTTACATCTTCACTTAGTTACCTCAAAGGTACTTCAAAACTCACTTCATACTCTCCATGTCCTCTCTCCCACAAAAACACTGTCCCCATGCTGTCCCCATGAGTGTTCCCAGCTCAGTGAGTCCAATCATGGAAACCAGAATGACACCTCCTTTGACCTCACTTCCCATACCCAATCCAGCAGGAAGTCTTTTGGTTTTACCTCCTAAATGAGCTCTGAAATTGATTTACTACTTCTTAACAACTATGCTACCATTCTAGTCCATACCACACTTGTCTCTCCCTGAGACCATCACTTAGCTCCTAACTAATCCACTCCAAACCAACCTCCACACAACAGCCAAACTGGAATCTGTCAATTTATAAAACATTCTGAACTATTCCCCTCAACCCTTCTCTTTGTGATACCTACTCCCGCTTAAAACCCTTAAGTGGTTTCCAATGCTATTGATTTGAAAGAACACAAGAAAAACATTTTATGAGGCTTTCAGGGCTTGTGGAATCTGCTCCTATCAACTCCACCATCACTTCCCCCAACAGTCACTCCCATGACAAGCTCCCTTGTGCAATGGAGCCCTGGCATAAGTTGCTCCCCCTCTGGGACCACCCTTCCTTTTTCACCTTCCACCCTTACGTGTGACTCAGGTACCATTTCTTCAGGCAGCCTTCTCTGACTTTGGTGGAGCCAGGGCCCCTTGTCATCTGCACTCATACACTGTAATCATCTCCTTTGTAGAATCATCTCTTAGTATTTATACATCAGCCTTCCTCGAGAGGCCATTTCCCAACACAAATCTTTTGCAAATCAGACTGGTCACTTCATTGCTTACAAACCTCCAATGCCTCCTTAGCTCACTTTAAATAAAAATCATACCCTTTACCAAGGCCTACCAGGCTCTGCATGTGCTGACACTCAACCACCTGCCCTGAACTCCTCTCCTCCCCCTCTTCTCACACATTCTACTCTGTCCACTCTAGTCTTGCTGTTCCTTAAACACAGACCAGCTTGTCCCTGAACTCTGGGTCCTTATATTTACCTTCCCTCTGCCGGAGTGTTTTGTTCTCTGGATCCACATTACTATCACCATTCAGATGTCTGCTCCTTGACTGCATTCCCTAAGGGAATACCCCTCCTCACCCCACTTCTAAGCCTCTATTCCACCGATATATAATATATATTATATAATATATTCTCTTCACAGCACTTATCACTAGAAGATAACATCCATGGGGGTAAAGACTCTGCCCTGTTCCTCTCAGTGCCTAGAAAAGTACCTGTTGCATAGCAGGTACTCAACACATATACAAATGCTTAAAGTAGCTCAATGGGTCTCATTTCAAATAAGTGAACTGCACTGACATAGATAAGAGATAGAGGTCCTGGGCACCTGGGTGGCTCACTGCCTTAAGCATCTACCTTCAGCTCTGGTCATGGTCCCAGGATCCTGGGATTGAGTCCTGTATCGTGTTCCCTGCTCAGCTGGGAGTTTGCTTCTCCCTCTACTCCTACTCCCTACTCATGATCTCTCTTTCTCTCTTTCACGCTCTCTCGCTCTCAAAGAAATAAAATCTTTACACTAAAAAAAATTAAATTAAAAAGAAAAGGAGATAGAGGTATGAAAGGTTGATACTAGTAGCTATGTGGTAGGCAAAATTCCATGATTTCCACCCCTGGTGTAAGCATCCTATATAATCAATCCCCTTCCCTTGAGTTTGGGCAGTACCTGTGAATATGGCATAGCTGTCCATGTGATTAGGCTATCTTACATACAGATATGCAGATATATATATATATATATATATATACACATATATACATACATATATACACACTCTCTCTATTATAGCAGACTAAAAGGATTCTCCAGCTGGCTCTTAAGAAGTTGCCAAGCTGTGAGCAGGCCACATAGTTAGGGCCTGAGAGTGACCCCCACCACCCACTTATAGCCACCAAGAAAATGAGGACCTCAGTCACATAAGGGCAAGGAGTTGAGTTCTGTCTACCACCACTGAGCCTGGGTAGAGGACCCCAAGCCGCAGATGGGATGGCAGCCCCTACAGACACGTTGGTTTTAGCCTAGGGAGACCATGAGCAAACAATATAGCTATACAGTGCCTGGACTTCTGCCCTATAGAAACTGTAAAATGGCTATTACTTTTAAGCTAGAAGTTTGAGGTACATTGTTCTGCATCAAAGAAAACTAATACAATGGCAATCAATCCCATCAGACCCAAAGTTTACTTTTTATAACAAATACTTTAACACCCATACCCTCAACACGCTGAGATTTAGAACCTACTAAACACTTTATATATATATGTGTATATATATATATATGTATGTATATGTGTGTGTGTGTGTATATATATATAGGCTAAAATAGAAGGGAAAAATCAAAAGAAAATAATTTATAATAAAATAATATATATCTCAACCACATTAGAAAACAAAAATGTCCCAGGTTGCTTAGGTGGCTGAGCATCTGCCTTTGGCTCAGGTCATGATCCCAGGGTCCTAGGATAAGCCCCACAGTCGGTTCCCTGCTCAGCAGGGAGTCTGCTTCTCCCTCTGCCTCTGTCCCTCCTCCCACTCATGCTTGCTTGCTTGCTTGCTCTCTCTGTCTCTCTGAAATAAATAAAATCTTAAAAAAAAAAGGAAAGAAGAAAAGAAAAAAAGAAAGAAAGAAAGAAAGAAAGAAAGAAGAAAGAAAGAAAGAAAGAAGAAAGAAAGAAAGAAAGAAGAAAGAAAGAAAGAAAGAAAGAAAGAAAGAAAGAAAGAAAGAAAGAAAGAAAGAAAGAAAGAAAGAAAGAAAGAAAACAAAAATCTCCCTATAAATTTTCAAGATGCCCTCTGAGGGGAGATTCTACCCACACCCACTGAAAACCTCTGCTTGCCAGGATCAGTATATCTGGAATACACTGGCTTCAAACAGAATATATTTACTCTCAAAATGCCTAGTATTGGTTAATTTTGCTTCTTTTACATCACTGTTTTAGAGCATGTCTTTGAAAGTCATTAGCACATTAGCATATTTTTATCCTAACCTTTTTCCAAAATGGGACTTACAAAGGTTCAAAAGCCTCAAAATTCCCTTTTTTCCCCTCCTCCTCCTCAATTATTAAGTACTCACCGAGCACATGATACTGTTCCTTGAAATTAATCTTCACAATTAAATAGCCCTTTAAAGCCTCTAATTCATTTCCCAACTCTCATCTTTCAGATGTGAACAGAAAATCACCATCATCTAGTGGCTCATTATACACACTATAAAATATTTCACCCCAGCTGTGAAGCTGGCCATAGTAAATACATTTTGTTGCCTTAATCAAGATTTATGATAATATAATAATGTAATTTTTAAAGGCCACATGCCAAAGTACTTCCTAAATTAATAAAAATACTTAGCACTTAACCTATAACACACTTTCAAATCATCACACAATCTTGCAGGTAGCTATTTGCCCATGTGCCCAGGGCTAGTAACAATTGATGGAGAGCCTGTCACCAAGCCTATTTACTTGATTTATTTTACAGTACCCTTCTAAGGCCACATACATAATGGGTATTCACTCTGTGATGGGAAAATAAATTATTTAGTCTGAACAATCTGACAGTGTTACTATTAAGTTATTAATTCACTGAAAGGGGGGAAATTCCCTGAATAGTCTTTTTTCATGCCCAAATAGCAACATTATTAATAAATATTCACAGATTCCTAGAACCCTAGAGCTGGAAAGCATCTCAAGATCAAAACCCACAGCTCCTTATAGACAAGGAAACGGAGAAACTTGTCCAAGGTCACTCATCAGTGGCAGAACCTGGCATAAGATAAGGAAAGAAAAAGAAAGAAGAAGAAAAAAAAAAAAGATAAGGAAAGATAGGGCTATAGGATCTCAATTCCTCATTGAGAAAATGGGGATAAGCCCACCCCCATTATGATGGCTATGAGGAAGCAATAAAATACAAAATAAAACACATAAAGGACATAGTATAATGGCTGACATATTTTCCTTCCCAGAGATTCCTCCACTAATCTCTCCCATCACTTTTTGGTTTTTTGGTTTTTTGTTTTTTTTTTGTTTTGTTTTGTTTTGTTTGCCAAAATATCATTTAGGATGATGCTGTGGAGGCCGAGAAAAATCAAGGCCATTCCACCTCAAGTTCAGCGTTAGCACAAATACAGCCATCCCAGACCCCTGTGAATAAGAGCTGAAATTTGCATTACTTCAGTTACAGGAAGAAAACAGCAGCTTAACATCCTAGAAAATAAGAACAGAGCCCAAGCCAAGGGCAGAAAGCCCCTATTAGAATAAGAACAGAGCTCAATGCCCTTGAAAGCCCCATATCAAAATGTACACAGAACTTGAGAAATTCCTCCACCCCTTCTGAAAATCCCCTAGACCAGCCTATAAAAAACCCAGCTGTAACCCAGTTCCAGGATCCAAGTGCCTGCTCCGCTGTGTCAGGTATACTTGGACCCAAGCTTGAGCATGTAAATAAACCCTCATGTGTTTGCATGTGTCGGCTCCTTGGTGGTTTCTCAGATTCGCAATCTTGGGCACAACAATGTGCTTTGGTGATGACTTTCTGATATACATATAGCACTGACAACAAATTGGAGCAAATTTTATTCCATTCAAGAATAGAAAGACTACCAGGCAGCCACAAAGGAAGCAGCTGACCCCAGGATTTGAGTCTATATATTCCAAAGATTTCAATAACTTTCAACTTGTTGAACTGAGCCCACATCAGCTTCCCCCAAGGTTGGGAGCATGAAGAGTTTAGAGCTAGTTGTTCAATCTTGCACTTCACACATACTTTATTATCCCTTTTCCAGTTTTTATTCAAATTTTTCAAGAGGTTATCCACACCCCTGGTCTCCTCTTTTTAACCTCCAATTCACTCCTGAATCCACTGAAGCCTCACTATCAGCCCACCACCCCCACTGAAACCGCTCTTACCAGGGTCATCAATGACGTCTTAATTGGAATATCCAAGATTCACTTTTCCATTCTTACCTTTCTGGACCTCTCTGCAGCATGTGACACTCTTGAACATACCCTTCTTGAAACTCTGCTCCCTGAGCCTCTGTGACACTCTTCTCTCCTGGTTCTCCTTTTACCTTTGTGTCTCTTTCTTTCACTACTGTGTCTTTAAGAGTCATATTCCCCAGGGCTATGCCTTCCTTTTATCGTTCCTCCAGGTTCCAACTACTACCTGTTAACTTCCAAATCTCTCATCTCTAGGCCAGATATCCCTTCTGAATTTCAGATTCATATGTACAGATGCTTGCAATATTCTACCACATGTCCCCACTGGCATTTCAAGTCAGCATACTCAGTATCAAACTAATCTTCTCTTAATTTCCGTTTTTCTCCAGTGTCCTTTGTCTTAATATATGGTATGCCACATAAGTAACCCATGCTAAAAACCTGCACATTTCCCTTAACTTCCTTTCCCTGACCCCCACCCCCACCCCACCACCCCTCCCACCCCCGTCTAATCAATTAACTTTTTTTAAAAGATTTATTTGGGAGAGAAAGAGCATGTGAGCAGGGGGAGGGGCAGAGGGAGAGACAGAGAAGCAGACTCCCCACTGAGCACGGATTCCCAACACTGGGCTTGATTCCACAATCCTGAGATCATAACTAGAGCTAAAACCAAGAGTCAGATGCTTAACTGATTGAGCCACCCAGGAGCCCCATTATCTCCTCATTTTACCTCCTAAATATTACTCCTTTAATTCATCCCTCCTATGCCTAATAACTTCTACTCTGATTCAGGTTTCAATCATCTCTTACCTGCACTATGACAGCTTCCAAACTATCTCTCCACCTCCTATTTTGTCCCCCTCAATTCCATCTCCACTCATTTTGTACAATAACCAATCTGAAATGAAGATATAATCAAGCTACTCTCTGGCTTAACACTTTTTAAATTATTCTCCAATTAAAAGGCTCTGCTGTCAGACCTCTGTACTTTGGAATCCCCTCTCTGCACTCA
This sequence comes from Canis lupus baileyi, assembly GCF_048164855.1. Classification (NCBI taxonomy): domain Eukaryota; kingdom Metazoa; phylum Chordata; class Mammalia; order Carnivora; family Canidae; genus Canis; species Canis lupus. The sequence goes on along the minus strand of NC_132844.1, from coordinate 65,033,511 downwards.
CTGCAAGGTCAAGACATGACCTTGAACAAGTTACTCAACTTCTCTGCACCTCCATTATTTTCATTTATGAATGTCCCAAAGGATTAAATGAGATAAGTGAGTGAGATAAGTGAGATAACTATGAAAACACTGAATATAGTTCCTGGCATTTAGTAAATGCTTAACAAATGGTAGCTCTTAGTGATTATATTATTAACACTAATCATATTATAGTCAATGGAATGATATACATATTCACAGACAGGGCATCCATGGCCCTCTCTGAACTGACCCTTACTTACCACTCTAGCCTCCACTTTGCCTTTCACTTTATGCTTCAGCAACACCACTTGCCCTGGCACACTTTGCCATCTCTCTGTAAAAACACATATTCCCTTGACCCCCTGCATTGGCCACATTCTTCAGGCCTAATGAGGTGTCACCCATCACCAGGAAGCCTTCTCTGAATATCAGTGCTTATTCAGAGGTCTCCTCAGAAGTACTGATAGACTAAAGTATTCATGGCATATAAATTTGAAGCTGATATAGCTGGATATATTGTTCTCACAGCACTTACCACTTTATATCACAAACATCTACCTTGAAATCTACCACCTCTACCAAGTTACAAGTTCTTTGTGGACAGGAAACATAAATCATTCTCTTTTGTATCCACATCACTTAATATAACCTAGCAAGAACTCAACAGATGTCTGGATGGATGAGAGAGAAGCGGCCTGGGAATCTTCTCTCCAATTCCACCTGAATTAGGTCAGATTTTTACCATGAGAGTATCACATCATATTCGAATTTAACTTATGTGAATTCAATTACTTATATAGAAGGAAGAGTCAGAAATAGTGGGAACACTGAGTGAACCCACTCAATGTTCCCTGCTGTACTTAAGCTTAAAACAAGGTATAAGTGATTTCAGAAGTTTCTCAATCATTGAAAAATAAGTGGAAGCAGCAAAAAATTAATTGAAGGACCAACAGAAACAGTGATAACAGAGGAAGAGGAGTGGAAGAACAGAGTTATCCTGCCTTAGGAAAAGTAACCAATCCTTTAAAAACTCTGAGAGGGTTATTTCTTCCCATCAAAACAATTTAATAGTATTCACTGAAATAAATGGTACACAATTCCTCAGGAATTAACAAAGTGTACATATGTTAATGCTGGGGTAATTAAACCTTTAATGGAGGAGTGACAGAACAGTGAGAGAGCAAAGAAATCAATGAAAACAATGCAACTGCACAAAAGATTATTACCGACAGAATGAGAAACGAAGTAACTGAGACAACTCTATCAAGCACCAAATTGCGTAACTGCAAAGACTGTTTCGTGGTGGTGCTTTAGAGGCAGGCCAGGAAATGGTTAGTAATGTGAGGTGTTGACAAGCCAAATTAGGGGTGTCAAACGAAACTAGTAAAATTAAATTCTCATAACTCAAATTAGCTGATTTTAGGACATTCCTGTACTAAGAGAACCATGATAGGGTATTTTATAGGCATTAAAGGGTTTGCTACAGGAAATTTTCACAGTACTCGATTTTTACATTTTGTCCTGACTTTAGAATATAACCACTAACCCACTCCCACCCCAACTATGTGACTCCACTATATTCTCTTGCTAATGCCATCATAGGAATAGACAAACCACCGTGTTCGTAGTTGGAGCCACAGGATTCCATTTGAGTCCCAAAGACTTAACTATAGTTCCATAGTCAGCCTAAAAACAAGTGTGCTAGCACCTGGCATCACAAAGAGGGAGACATCCAGTTGCCTTAGCAAGCACAGCCTGTGAGAAAAAGCAGATGCTGTGAGGAAACCATGCAGTTCTTTCCTCCCTCCGGGGAACCTCGTCTTAGCTATCTCAGTAATTACCCAATATCTGTACTATACACTTCATCTGTATCATTCCTACTCCTCCTCCGCTAGACAATAAACTCCTTGAAGGCAGGGGCTAGGTCAGAATGCTTAATGGAAGAATTACTAGAACTCTCACATCCATTAATTTCCTTGTCAAAGCATCAAAAAGTACTGCTTCATGATAGCACAGATTTTCCTAGTCATTAAAGCCATCTAAAATTGGTAGGAACCACTTTATAAAGAAGTGAAATGCCCATTAAAAAGGGAGTCATTGTAATGTATCTGTTAAAAGATAATGTTTTAAAAAGGTAAAATCAAAAAATAAAAAATAAAAAAAATTTAAAAAAGGTAAAATCATGATACAAATATAAAACGTATCAAAGACTTTATTTAAATCAATAATTAATGAAGCAGTCAGTAAGATAAAGAGTCCAAAGTAGTCAACACACACACACACACACACACACACACAGGTGCGTGCAGTATCTGGAATGCTAACACTGCTTTACAAATAGATGCAAAACTAGTCACTATCCCCAGGGCAACATTCAATTGCATTCTGCTGGACAAAATCAACTTGTGTTTCTATAAACAAGAATCATCTGCATAACTGTCAGTTTTCTACAATTTACAGTTATAAAACAGCTCAAAGACAATGAAAGGCACAGAGAGTCCAGACGAATGCACTGGATATGACAGTCTGTGATTTTTTTTATGCCCATTTCAGTCTTCTACAATTTTCTGTCCTGATAATTGTAAGGGCTGCTAAAGAGAATCAGGCAGCCTTTTCATATATGGATATGTAACAGCCTCCGAGATGCAATGAGGAAAAAGCGTGACACAGTAATGTGGTATGCGACATTTATGTTTAGGAATAAACATAAGAATGTGCCATATGCACACAGAATATTTCTGAAAAGACATATAGAAATCTTCACTACTTTTAATCATTCCAATAGAACGGGAGCCTTCATAAATGACAGCAGATCTTTGCCTATTTTGTTCAGCCCTCTATCCCCAAACAGTAGAACAGTTCTTGGTGCTTAAGTGGCACTCAATAAAAATTTGTTGAACAAATTAATATACCAGTGGTAATAGCACCTGCTTCCAGAAGGAAGAACTGGATGTCTGTCAGGTAAGGATGAAAGGAAGAGTTACCTTCCACAGTATATCCCCTCATATTTTTGAATTTTGTACCATGTCCATATATTACCTCCTTAAAACAGATTTTTTTAAAAAAGATAATGAGTTGATGTTAGCTAAGCTGTTTGATTTCTTCATTAAGCTGCCTTCTCCATCTCTAGGACTTCAGCAAGGTACTGAAAACTATGGTATGAGTATTAGGTGGCTTGATGTGGGTCATACTCATACTGATAATATAAAGGTTCAAAAATAAACAGAAATATTTAAATGGTTTAACCACTTTAGAAAAGTTTGCTGTTATCTACTAATATTGAAGATCTGCATTCCATAAAACTCAGTATTTTACTCTATTATACACTAAGGTAAGATATATTCACGAGCATATAAAAAAACATCCTAGCTAAAACACAAAAGTCCCTAGAAACAACCCATATGTCCATCAAAAGCAGAAAGGATAAATTGTATAGTCCTGAAATGGACTTATGTTCACTATGCAGCAGTGAACATGAAAAAATTAGCTGTATGCAACAAGATGAATAATATCAAAATGTAATATTAAATTTAAAAGCCCAACATAAGGAACACACACATATTTCATTCATTCATATAAAGTTCAAAAATAGGTCTAGTAACCTATAAGTGTTTTCTGTGTATACTTAAAGGATAAAATGTTAAAAAAAAAAAAAAAAGAATAAGGAAGTAATATTATAAAAGTCAGGACAGGGCAGCCCCGGTGGCACGGTAGTTTAGCGCCGCCTGTGGCCCAGGATGTGATCCTGGAGACCCGGGATCGAGTCCCACGTCGGGTTCCCGGCATGGAGCCTGCTTCTCCCTCTGCCTGTGTCTCTGCTTCTCTCTCTCTTTCTCTGTGTCTCTAATGAATAAATAAAATCTTTTTTAAAAAAAAGTCAGGACAGTGTTTACTTTTAGGAGAGGGGCTGAGATCGAAAAGGAGCACCTGATGCGTGACTGGGGGCTAGCAGGGTTTTATTTCTTAATGAAGTGGAAATAAACTAGATTTTACTTTAAAGTAATTAAGTTCAGCATTTGCGTTCCATGTACTTTTCTGTATATGTGTTGCTGGACAGCAGAAACAAAAGTTTTAAAAGATACAGACATTTTCTATACAAGCTGGGACCCAGGCAGGGAAAGTATCAGTGTAAGCTGTAGGATCCTGTGCCAAAGACTACATGTTCTACAGGATAAAAAGACGAAAGCCAGGAAGGAACCCAAGAGCTTTCCTTCTTCCTTTTTAAAGGAGGCTCCTCAGTTCAAGTGTTCCCATTTTCACAGCTTGTTTACTTCTTTCTCCACTTTCAGTATCTACTAGTTTCTTTAAAATCTCCTTCTACAATTTTGTAAACACTCTGTCCATGGTCCCCAAACTTTAGTTGTTTCAGAACCACCTAGAGGGAACAGTAAAACACAGGTTGCCAGGCCTCATCCCCAGAGTTTCTGATTCAAAAGGTGAGGTCCTCAAATTTGCATTTCGAACAAATTACCAGGTGACTTTAACACTGTCCTAGAACCATTGCTCTATAGTTAGGATTCTAATGCAATAATCTAGGCAAGAAATTGAGGACTTCAGTGAAGTTGTAAAAGCCCTAAGAATGGAAAGGAGAAAATGAGTATGAGGGATTATTAACAAGAATACGAGGGTACAAGAGCAAAGGCGTTCAGGACAGTCAGCTTTTCAGCTTAGATGAATAATGTAGCATTCATCAGGACAAAGGATTGAGAGGGAAGAAAAGCAAATTCAATCTGCTAAGAAATTAATCTATGGCTTGGAGAGTGTGGGTAAGGAAGCCTCAGAAAGGCACCTAACCTAAACAGGAAAGATAGAAGGAAGCATGAATGGAATGAGGCAACAAGAGGAAAGTGTTCCAAAGTACTAGATAAATATAAGAAACCCCATAGAAGCAAGCAGGTGACCTCCTCACAAAGAAATTTTATGAGGCTGTAAAAAAAATAACAGAAAGATCTCTAGGAACTTATGTTGAGTGGTTTCCAGGATACAATGTTAAGTGCAAAAAGTAAAATGCAAAAGAATATCTACAGCACTTTTGGGGTAAGAAAAAAATGGGGAAATAAGAAAATATACATATTATCTGGTTATTTGTGCAAAAAGAAATATAATAAGGATAAAGCTGGGTAAATGAATAGATTATAGGAAGTGGTTAGGAAGAGGGTAGACAGGACAGAAGAAATGGGAATGACACTTCTGAGAATGCCTTCTTGACTTCTGCAACCATTATTATTGGTTATTGTTTCACAGGCTCAAAAAAGGACAGTAAATAAAATAAAAAATGGGGAGATAATAGAGTGACATGAAATACAGAGAATTAATATGAACCAAACTATTTCAAATAAATAACATAATCACACTGAAGGGGATACATAACTATGTAACTTTTGAACAAAGTGGCTGTACTGTATGCCTTCAGGCTAAAGGTTAAAAGTTAAATACTGAATTCTTGTTAATGGCTTTCATTTTCACAGAGGCACAGGCTAGCTATTTTGAATTTACTTTCTAGGTATATTAAGTGTACAAATAAGTAAATATAAGGTCAAAGGGGGGAACCAGGTTCTCACTGTAGGAGAAGGGAGTTACAAATATGAAAAGAATAATGACAGAAAAAACCCTGTGTTGTAGGACTGAAACTGGAAGTGTCAGTGTAAGCTCATGGGTTTAACAGAAATACACAAAACTAGATATAGAGGTGTGTGGGCACAAACACACACACACACACACACACACACACACACCTCTGTTTGCTAAGAGAATCTAGAACTGAATCCAAAGGAGGGGCCAGGAAAATAGGACTATCTTGTTGTACCAGAAAATAAGGACGTGCTCAAAGAATATTGGGGACACATCACAAAGACAAAACCAGCTTGAAAAAGTTCCCACTGGATGAATACGCAGCAATTTGAGTAAAAGAAATAATGATAGTAAAGGTAAATGAGACAGTGAGAAAGAGAGACAGAAGCCAAGAAATAGACTCTTAACTATCGAGAACAAACCGATGGTTACCAGAGGGGCTGGGTGAAATAGGTGATAGGGATAAGGAGTGCATTGTAAGGAACACTGGGTTATGTATGGAACTGCTGCATCACTATATTGTACACCTGAAACTAACACAGCACTGTATGCTAACTACACTTACAGAAAGTTAAAGATAAATAATAACCATAACCCACTGAATAACACAAGAATCTGTGAGTTCATAGTGATATTAACTAATGGGGAGAATTCAACTAATAAATGTAGGAGGAATAATAGAATTAGGAAATATTCATTTGGCAAAATTGATTCAGGAAAGAATCAACAATGGATGCTAAAACTAGTAGGTAAATGTCTAAGAGTAACAGGATATTCATAGTCTCAAAGAATTTCTCTAGAAAACACTTATCAGTTACAAAGGAAAAAATAGTAACTTTACAGTGGGGAAACCGGGCAGACTCCTTATTAACTAAAATGATCGGAAGGTAACATCAGCAGTAACAGCGGCATCACTGGCCTTCCTGAGGTGACGCACCGAGAAACACATGGTGGTAGCCTTGCCAAAAATGGATTAACGTGGACTGAATCATGAAGGCACACCAGACAAACCTCGAATGAGGGACACTCTGTTTTAAAGCAAAACAAGTGCTCTCTTCAGCAGCACAAATATTAAAACAAAACAAAACTGGCCTATACTCCTCAAAAATGCCAGTGTCACAAAGACAACTATTGAGGAACTGTTCCGGACTAAAGGAGACCAAAGGAAAACAACTGAAGGTAGTGTGTGAGTGGTTTTTGTTGTTGCTATGAAAGGCATTCACTCATAAGCCAATCAGGACAATAACAATACTACATTAATACTAATTTCCTGATGATTAGAATGTAGTTAGTATAAGAATATTCTTTTTTCTTCTAAGGAAATGCACACAGAAGGATTGGGGTAAAAGGGTATTGTATCTGCCACTTACTCTTTTTATTATTGATTTCAATTCAAGGGTACGTAACATACAGTTATAGTAGTTCCAGGTGTACAAGTTAATGATTCAACAGTTCCATACATTTTTTCAGGTCTCATTAAGGTAAGAGTGATCTTAATCCTCTTCATCTTTCCACCCACCCTACCCTACCCACTTCCCCTCTGGGGAACCATCAGTTTGTTCTCTATAGTGAAGAGTTCATTTATTGTCTTTTCTTCTTTGTTCATTTGGGGTTTTTTGTTTGTTTCTTAAATTCCATATGTGAGTGAAATCACATGGTATATGTCTTGCTCTAATTGACTTATTTCATCTATATCCTCTATATCCATAGATGTTGGCACAAATGGCAAATTTTCATTCTTTTTATGGCTGAATAATATTCCATTATATAATTTATCCATTCAACTATTGATGGGACACTTAGGCTACCTCCACAGTTTAGCTATTGTAAATAATGCTCTGTAGCTTACTCTTGAACAATGTGTGTGTGTGTGTGTGTGTGTGTGAGAGAGAGAGAGAGAGACAAAAAGAGAAAGGATAAAACAAATGTGGTAAAATGTTAACATTTGGAGGAATGTAGAATTCTTTTCTGTGTAAAATTAGGTCAAAAAAAAAAAAAAAGAAAAAAGTAAGGTAATTGATACCTGCTGGGGGTAGGGACAGTGAAGTCTAAATCTATTTAACATCTAAAGAAATAGAGACGCCTGGATGGCTCAGTTGGTTAAGTGTCCACCTCTTGGTTTCAGCTTAGGTCATGATCTCAGGGTCGTAAGATAGAGCCCATGTCGGGCTCCATACTCAGCACAGAGTCTGCTTGACATTTTCTCTTTCCCTCTTCACCTGCCCCTTCCCCTGCTCATGCTCGCTTCCTTTCTCTCTCCAAAATAAATAAGAACCTTTTTTAAAAATTGAAAAACAAACTAAAGAAATAAAGTGCCAAAATATGTACCTAACTGTGATGTTCCAAAAAGGTTCTCCGACTAAACCAATTATATCCTACATATACTTTCTAAAGAACAAAATTTGGAATCCAATGGAGCTAATTAAGGATCTCACTCAAGAAGAATTTCTCAAGTACCCAAAGGATGTGAACAAAGTTAACAGCCTCATCCAAACCATGAAACCCAAAGTCACTGTGCTCTGTAGAAGCTGAAATGAGTGCCTTCAAACATGGATTAAGCAAGGACTTTTCTTCTAAAAGTTTAGAAAGTGGGGATCCCTGGGTGGCTCAGCGATTTAGCGTCACCTTCAGCTCAGGGCATGAACCTGGAGACCCAGGATCGAGTCCCACATCAGGCTCCCTGCATGGGGCCTGCTTCTCCCTCTGCCTATATCTCTGCCTCTCTCTCTCTCTCTCTCTGTGTGTGTGTCTCTCATGAATAAATAAAATCTTTAAAAAAAAAGTTTAGAAAGTAAATTAATTTGTCTTGAAATGTTTGGTTCTATTTAAGATTAATCCTGGAGGGATGCCTGGATGGCTCAATGGTTGAGTCTCAGCCTTTGGCTCAGGTTGTGATCCCGGGGTCTGGGATCAAGTCCTGCCTCCAGCTCCCCACAGGGAGCCTGTTTCTCTCTCTGCCTATGTCTCTGCCTCTCTCTGTGTGCCTCTCATGAGTAAATAAATAAAATCTTAATATAAAAAAACCTTTATGATTAACCATAAAAACCATTAAATAGTGTAAATGAAATGATACAAGAAAAAGTTAATAAAATAAGATAAAAATCAAAGTATTCCAGTGGTATTGGAACTGCAGCTAATGAAATAGATGCGAAACTTCAAGATATCACCAACAAATCTGTAATATGTGAAAACCTGCTTTAGATTTAAAAAACCACCACCTTCAGAACATTTCCAGAAAATACTGTGAATACACAAGTCAAAACAACTACTACATTACTACACATGTGACAATAGAGACAATCAGGGGTGCCTGGGTGGCTCAGTCCATTAAGCCTCTGCCTTCAGCTCAGGCCATGATCTTGGGGTCCTGGGATTGAGGCCTGAATCGGGCTTCCTGCTCAGTGGAGAGTCTGTTTCTCCCTCTCCCCAGACCCTCCCCTCGCTCTTGCATGCACACTCTCTAATAAATAAAATCTTTTTAAAAAAATAGATATAATTTCAGCTGACGATACAGCTTCATATGACAATGGATTTATCGTGTTTTAAAATATGTCTACAGATTCTTTGACCCATCCCCCCCCTAAAAAAAGTAGAGGCTACTTGTCTTTCTTAGAGTGTGAGCTGACCTTAGTGACCTGCTTATAACAAATGGGATAGAGCAGAAGTGGCAGTGTACGTTTTCAAGACAGACCATATAAGTCATGTGGTATCCTCCTTCCTCACTCTTGCATCCCTTGCTCTGGGTGAAATCAGCTGACATACACTCAAACAGCCCCTTTTTATTAAAGACCTCTTTTATTAAAGACCTCTTTTATTAAAGACCTAAGGACTTGTGCTAACAGTCATGTGAAGTAGCCATCTAGGAAGCAGACCCTCCAGTCCCAATCAAGCCTTTGGATGACTATGGCAGTGCTGGTCAACAGGTGTAGAGCAATTCATCAGAGACTTTGGGCCAGAATCACCCAGCAAAGCTGCAAATGAATTCCTAACCCACAGAAATCATTAGATAAATGTCTGAGGCGCCTGGGTGGTTCAGTCAATTGGGCTTCTGACTTCTGATTTTCAGTTCAGGGCATGATCTCAGGGTTGTAGAGGTCCCTGTCAGGCTCTGAGCTGGATGTAGAACCTGCTTAAGATTTTCTCTCCCTCTCTGCCCCATCCCTCCCCACTTCCTCTCTCTAAAAAAAAAAAAAAAAGTGTTGTTTTAAGCTGCTAATTTGAAGGGGGTAATTTGTTATATAACAACAGGTAATACGGCATTTGATATCTATCGGTATAATTATAATTTTATAAAGGTATTAATAGTGAAATTAGCCAGAACTGACTCTGCTTTACAAAGATGCTTACAGTTGTTATTTCAGGAATATATAAAATAGGACCCAAAAGGGATAAATCAAATAGAATATACAACTATTTAACTTGTAAACAGATTAAAAAATAAACATGTGGAGGGATAGAAGGAATGAGTGGTGTGGAGAGAACACCTCACTGTTTAGGGTGAAGAGCAAGGTATTTTTCACTACGTGATAAAAAAAAAAAAAAGGAGTTCTGAATTTATTTTAAATGTCATTAGCTTGGAAAAGTACAGTTAGTTCCTCCTCTTGAAGACTTGTACCTATATATAGAAAAGTGGGAAATCTGATGTTTATGTAAAATCTCTTGTCAGAACTAAAAAAAATGTGGGGTCAAATATAGCCATGTCATCACAGAAGAATTAGCACTGAGGCTTTTAAAAGTCCACCTCCTTTTCCCCTCTATCCCAAAAATATTATCAAATTGTCTTCAATTGTTCAGGCAGTTATTAAAATTCTAACTTCCTCCAATAACTTTTCCCAAATCAGCAAAACAAGATTGGATTCCTCCATCTGGATACTTGCGTGCTAGGCCCCACGCCGATGCCAATAGCTGACATGAAGAGCAATGACTCTGGAGTCTAAGCCTCAACTCCCTGGCCACAAATGGCAGGCAAACTGTTCTCCCCATTCTGAATCTCAATCGCCTTATTAGTAAAGTAGAGACAATACCCAATTTACAAACCTATTATAAGGATTAAACAACATATAGAAAAGAGCCCTAGAATAATGCAGTGACTTGACAAACAATAGCCAGTTGTTAATAACCTTTTTGCTTTCATGTACTAGAAGAATATTTCCCAAACCAAGAAACAAAGACACAGACTACCAGATATTTTCTGGTATCATATAAAGATGCAAGAGGCATTCCAGGATATTAATTTGGATTTATGATATTACAATTTCTGGAATACCTAGTAAATAACGTATGAATTGAAATCACAATTGAACACTCAGGTACTCAACAAGCATTGGAGACTCTAGTCTGTGACCAATATTTATACAGTACTTATCATATTCTATGATACTTAATACTATTACTATTACTATACTTAATACTATTAAGTATTATAAATACATTTTTCCTCCTCTACTGAAGTATACATTCTTTGTTTAAAACTTTGTGTTTATTGGGGTGCCAGGGTGGCATAGTCTGTTAGGTACCCCATTCTTGGTTTTGGCTCAGGTCATGATCTCAGGGTCCTGAGATCAAGCCCCATGTTAGGTTCTGCGCTCAGCATGGAGTCTGCTTGAGATTCTCTCCCCCACCCCACCTCTGGCCCTCCTGCTTGTGCTCTTTCTAATAAAAGAAATATATATTCAAAACCTTTTATTTCTATATTTTTTCATGGCTCCTTGCATACATAAGGCTGGATGAATTCAACTTCAAGTCCTTGATGTCTGCTCATATCAATATATTCTTAAAATTATAAAATGCAAGTATCAGATCTTCCCCCTGACAATGTGTGTACACACTCATTCACACATATTATACCCCCAACTAATGCCAGTGCTAGATACCCAGAGCAATTATTTCTCTACAGCCAGCACTTTATACAGTTTCTGGCACATGGTAGATACTTAACAAATGTTAACAGAATAACTGAGAGAAAACAAGAGACCAGGAAGCATGGTGAGTAGCTAACTAGTGAGTCATGAAACTACAACTTACCTCCTGAAATCTCTTTATAACATGCTTGTATCTTATACAAGCAACTACTGTTTGATTTTCTTACACAGTGGAACTCTCTTACAAATTCCTGTCAGAGATTAGAACTAATATTTGTTCTGCATGACAAAAGTCCTCAGTATATGAGACACGTAAGATCCAAGGTATATCAGCAAACAAGGACTAAGTCTTTATATTCAGGTACCCCTCAATCCACATTTTTGTAATCGTTATCACCTTCTACTCCTTTCCTTTGCCCATCTTATTATAAACTTCCAAGGTATAGGGAGTATACCTATATCTAATAAACCTGCAAAGTGCCTAATACAAGACACAGACTGTAATCTTGACATCTGTTATGGACAAATATTTTGCAAACTGGACTCTGACATTAAAAATAAAGGGAGGAGTTAGGACATCCAACACAAAGTCACAGCACCCAGCTAATGCATCATTTGGAAGAAATTTTCTATAGCTACTGAGCACGCGCACGAGCACATGCGTCTGTGTCTATGTGTAAAACCAGAAACAGTAACTTCTCTATGACTCAGCAGAGATATAAGAGGATGAATGAAATCTGCATGTAAAGTATGTGCAATCATGCACAAGAACAGTATTAAGGGGCTTCCAAGGTTCATTCAAGCAATGCTATGTGCCAAGCATTGTGCCACATTCTGGAGAAGACAGAAATAAGAATGGGATGAGACCTATAGAACTGGAAGCACACTGGTGGATCTAAAGTCTTCAGGCTGCTACCTCCCTAACCTTCTCTGAACTCTCTCCTGGTTTTCCAGCTGCCCAATCTCTCTGTTAGTCTCTACGCTGATTTCTCTTCTTTCAACCAACCTCCAAGTCAGTAGTTCTCAAAGTGTGGTCTTGGGAACACAAGCATCAGCATCACCAGAGACCTTCTTCAAAATGCAAATTCTTGACCCCACTCAGACTGTTGGGGCCCAGCAATCTGTGTTTTATCAAGGCCTCAGGTATTTGTGATGCATGCTTAAGTTTGAGAACCATTCAAAGTTTGATCCAAGCGCTAATGTCCAAAAGTTCCATTCCTTGTCCTTTCTAGTTCTCATTCTCCATCTTTCTGGGTAGTTATATATTCTACTACCTCTACAATGATAACTATAACTACCACTACTAATAGCAGCAGTTATCATTAAGTATTTATAAGCTAGGCACTGTGCTAATCATCATGCACATATTATCTTAATCTCCACAATGATTCTTTAAGGTATTACTAACCCCACTTTTCAAAGGAAATTTAGGCTTAGAGATATTAAACAACTTGCCCAAGGTTGCCCAACTCAACCAATAAGTTAAACAGATCTGACCTCCAGTTTTCCTGACCCCAAAGTCCACAGCAGCGTTAGCTGCTATACTCACTTCTAGAATAGTACTATGGAAACATATCCTTGAAGACTGTCACAGTTATTCCTAAACTGTCTCATCAACTCTGGAGTAGAATTTCCAATCACCTAGTGGCTCTCTCTAAACTCTACACAGGGACCTGATAATTAACATTAACATCATTTCTTCTCTCCCCTGCATATCTGTTCCTCCTCCATTAATTTAATGTCATCATAATCATCAGTTACTCAAGCCAGACACATCTTTGACTTCTCACTCTCTCACCTCTAGCTGGTCATAACATTTAGAGATTTTAACATCTAAAATAGCTCTACAATCCATCCACTCCCACCTTCCCTCTTCAAGCTCCCAGCAGCTCTCATCTACATCCTAATGGGTTTCCCTGCCTCTTCACTCTCATGCAATTCTGCACAGGACTTGTCAGTTAACTTTCTGGTCTGATTAGTCCACCTTCTAAGGCTCTCCATCGCCAACATGAGAGGGGCATTGGCAGGGCGGGGGGGGGGGGGGGGGGGGTAAGTCTAAGCTTTTTAGAATGGAATGAAAGACCCCAAAGTAATTTGGCTCCAAACATTCCTTTCCTGTCTCATCAAGAGAAACAACTCAAGGTTTTCCAAAAACCCTATTAGTTTTTTTTTTTTTAATTTTTTTTTTTAATTTTTTTTTTTATTTATTTATGATAGTCACACAGAGAGAGAGAGAGAGGCAGAGACACAGGCAGAGGGAGAAGCAGGCTCCATGCACCGGGAGCCTGACGTGGGATTCGATCCCGGGTCTCCAGGATCGCGCCCTGGGCCAAAGGCAGGCGCCAAACCGCTGCGCCACCCAGGGATCCCAAACCCTATTAGTTTTAATCTTTGACAACTTTGCTTATGTTCTCCCCTCTGCTTGGAATGTTCATTTTCCCTTTTACATGTGCAAAATTCTACGCAACCTCCAGGGTTAAGTTCTATCCTCTTCTTGTGAAAGCTTTCCCTGATTCTATCAAATTTTCCCCAGCCAAAGTGATCAATGCCCTTAGCATTTTACTTATTCCAAAGTGATTAACTCTTATACCACAGTTAGGGGTTCCGTAGTCTAACGAACACTTAGTATCTCAAGAGGTGTCTTATTCTTTGTCTTCCCAGCACTGACCACAGTATCTAGCCATAGCCAGCACCCAATAAATATTTGCTGAGTTGTTAAATAATGCAACATATGGTGTTGCAACTCTACACATGGTAGGTTAGCAATCCAACTTCAGGTTTATTCACCACTCCAAAGAATTTCCACATTAACAACAAAAGATATTATAAAGATCAAAGGTTCAATATTCAGCAGCAATATCTTTAATTTTCTCAAATCTTTCTGTCAATATTTTTTAGTGTCTTTCTTCAAATAGACTCCTTTCCTAGCAAACATTATTTGTGTATTTACAGGATCAGCAGTAACTACAATCCTCACAGACCACTATAAGAGATAATCCCAAGCAAAACTGTGTTACTGAGAGTGGCTGGATAATTGCTTTGGGTACATCATTTCAGATTTCCAATGGAAAGGCCCAAGCATGACAGATTTTAGAAATGGGGACATGCACTGCCGACTACATAAGATACACTCACATTAGTGAGGCATTTATTCAAATTAGTAACTGAATTCAGAAGTATACAACAACCTGATCCTGGTTCAACCATAATATCTCTTAATTTTAAGTAAGGATAACACTTATTTTTGTCTAGGACTCTACTTTAACACAACTCCCATCCCACCCAGCAAGCAGGCCCTATCCTGCTATCAGTGTGATGCTGATAAGCTTGCCTTAGTTTTTTTTTTTTTTTAAGATTTTATTTATTTATTTATGAAATACACACACAGAGAGAGACAAAGGCAGAGGGAGAAGCAGGCTCCCTGCAGGGAGTCCGATATGGGACTCGATCCCAGAACCGTGGGATCACAGCCTGAGCCAAAGACACGCTCAACCGCTGAGCCACCCAGGCATCCCGGCCTGCCTTAGTCTTAAGACATTCCCTCTCCAGCCTGCTAAACCTTCTCTCTCCAGTATCTCCCTATCAGAGATCTTCTACTCCACTCACCAGACATGACACGAAGGTCTCAATATAGCCCTCACCCAGCAGATTCACACTATTTTCTCAACATGTGATTTATCTCTTCTCTAACTCAAATTTTGTAACTCTTCCAAAGAGTTCACTACCTCAGCCCACCACAGGTCTTGGTTTTTCTAAATTTCCGCTGCACTTAAAGTACAGCACCTCACATAGCACTTGTTTACATACTGCCTCATTTGGTTTCATAATGATTTGACATACATATGCTTTGTTTTCCTAGCCAGATTTCTCTTTAAAAAAAGCCAGCTCTTCTATGTCATTTGTACCCATAAACCTTCTCCCACATGTAACGTGACTATATGCACAGGGGCACATGTATTAACTACTAGATGGACGAAGTTAAACGCTTGCTCTACATCAATAAACACTCATAGTGCAATGTGTAACAAATACCTATAACCTGCGTACTCTGTGGCAAACGCTCTTGTAGATGCTTAAGATATGGCCATGAGTAAAAAAGACACGATACCTGTCCTAAAAGTTGGTACAGTCTGGAGAGCAAGAGACACTGAATTTCCATTACTCTTAGTGCTACAGAGCAAGGTTATTATTGGTCCCAAGATGCAAGCATCTCAGGCAGCACACTTTACTTCCTAAGGATCCTTACTTAGGAAACTGGCCCACAATATTTTAGAGCTGAACGAAAACTTACAAGTTACTCTCTTCAATTCTCTTGCACAGATTATACGACTGAATTTCAGTACAGTCTCTGTGCCAGTTCCACGCACGGTCTTCATCAAAAGTCAGGAAATACCCTCTTTTCCCCCGCCTCCAATACTCTTTTCTCCCAAGAAAGGTAACGACAACCACCACACATAGACGCCTGAGGGGAGCGGGCGCACTGGGACCACGGGGCTGCTGACCTGCCGCACCTTACACCCAGGCCTGTCCGCCCACCACCAGGCTCTAGCCCGCACGTGGAAGAGAATATGCTTTTTTCTGCCCGGTAACTAGCAAGTGTGTACTACTTTTAAAGGAAATTAAAAACAAAACAAAGAGGCAGTGCCTCCATACTTCCTCGGTCCTCATAACGACAGAAACACAACAGACTTCGGGGAAATAAAAAACAGCTGACTGGAGTCTACGAGGATGGATATCCGCCCCCGGCCTCAAAACCCGTAGCAGCAGCAGCGTGACGGGAGGCGCGGGGCAGAGCTGTCCGCGGGCTTCAGGCACGTGCACAGACACGTGAAGCTGGAAAGTCCAGGCAACAGGTTGGCCGCCCCCTGGCAGCGCTGACAGACCGACCGCCTTCCCCAGGTCGTGGGTGTGTCTGGCGCCGCTCGCCCGCACGGATTCACAACTCTCCATAACAACCGGCTCCGCCTCGGATCCCAGCCAGGGCAGGGGCGAGGAAGGGCCCCGCAGCGCCAAACTTTCCGCACCCCCACCGCGCGCCCCGCGCCCCGCCTCCCCTCGGGCTCGGGCTCGGTCCACCGGGTCTCAGGCAGGCTGCCAGGCGGCTCTGGGAGAGCCTGGGCTTCTCCAGACTGCGGCTCCTCGCTCCGGGAGCCCTGGCGAAGCCGCCCCGACGCCCCCAGACACCGACTTCCCACCACACCTTCCGGGACCACCCGCCGTCGCCCGGCCCTCGCCGCCGCTTCCCGGAGCGCCCGTGCCCAGGAACCGACCCTCCCCCGCCCCCGGAAAAAGCGGCAGAGGGGCGTGGAGCGGCGCGCGCGGGACCGCCCCGGGCCCGCCGGCAGGTGCGGCCAGGCCCCACCCCCCTGCGAGGCGCCGGCCACTCACCCCAACAAGGGTCCTCCGCGACCTAGCCGCCCGCACCGACGCCTGTTCCGCCCGCTCCTCGTAGCCACCGCCCCCTCGGCCGCCGCCGCCGCCGTCCTCGCCGCCGCCGCCGCCGCCGCCGCCGCCGCCGCCGCCGCCGCCGCCGCCGCCGCCGCGGCGCGCGTCCGCCCTCACGCACAGCGCCGTGGCCGCGCACGCGCCTCTGCGCGCTGGCGTCACTTAGCAACCGGGCGGCGGCGGCGGCGGCGGGCGGGATCTGACGGTTCAGGGCGGGAGGGGTCTCCCAGGCTGGTTTCGCGGCGTTTCCCCACCCGCCCGACCCGTGGCCCTCCAGAGCTGGGGGCCCCAGGGTGTGGCTGCCCTGCCGGCTCCTGGCTCCGGGTAAGTCACGTCACCGTACGTCACCGTATTGCGTCACCGACTGGTCACTGCGGACGGGACGGTCCCTGTCGCGAGGTTCAGGGAGCCTGCGGTGGAAGGAGCAGTGGCCTCGTCCGGACTGGCGCGGATCCCGCCGGCCGCTTCTGTGAAGTGCGGGGAGGTCGCGCGGGGAGCGGGACCAGAGGGGGCTGCGGGCGTGGTTAACGCGGGAAGCCGCTCAGTGACTCCTCAACCCGGCAGCGGGGGGTGATGAGCGGAGCCTTGAATTCCCCGGGGTCCTCATTTTATAAACGGGGCGGCAGGACCCATCCTGCCTACGCTGGAGGATTGTGAGGCTAAGAGGGAAGAATGTTTGCGGAGGCGCTTTGGGAAGTATAAAGCCCATCAGGCTCTAAGTGATTTTTTTTTTCTTAAAATTAATTTTTAATGTTAGGAGAAGGCAGTCGAGCAAGAGCAGATGAGAGCAGGGACTTTGGAGTCAGAGAAACCTAGATTCAAGTCTGATCCTGGCTGATGTTGATTACTCAAGTTTTGCTTGACGCTTGGGCAAACTGGGGTACCAGGCTGGGGGCGGGGGGGCGGTTGGAGACTGACTATAAAGGGCGTAATTCCAGGCAAAGGCTGTTTCATAAGCAAAGATAATGGGAGTGAACACGGACAGAAGAGTAAGACTTAAGAGCGGGAGACCAGTATTGAGGCCCCTGCTCTACTCCTCCAGTCCAGTGATAAGGGCCTTAACAAAGGTCTGGGCGGGGCAGCCTGGGTGGCTCAGCGGTTGACCCAGGAAGCCTTCGGCCCAGGGCGTGATCCTGGGACCCAGTATCAAGGCCCACGTCGGGCTCCCTGCACGGAGCCTGCTTCTCTCTCTGCCTCTCTCTCAAGAATAAGTAACTAAAGTCTTTATAAGAAAAAAACAAAGATTTTGGCTGTGGAGATGTAGGAGAAAGAACGCGTGTGAGTGCTGTTAGGGTGGTCAGCACTGAGTGGGGGCATACGTTCTTAGTATGGGTGCTGGAGTAGATGGTAGAACCATTTAGGAAGATGGGAAGAAAGATGAGTCTGGGTTATCCACGGTTTCTGTGCTAAGTTACCAGATGGTAGTGGTGACCGTGGTGGAGGATGGAGATTTGTGGGATGAGTTACTTGGTGATGAGTTCAAATACGGATATGCCTATTGTGGAAACGCTTAGTCTCCACTCATGATACTCTTCCATTTGAAGTGATATCCATTGATATAATATGCCCTCTCGAGGCACCCGCCCCAGCTCACTCCTCCCTGAAGGAGTGACTTCCTGATTGGTGAATCTAAAAGGAGAAACTGGACATAATATTGCCCACCCCATTCTTTTCTGTTAAAAGAAAATTGTCTTCAAAGAATTGCCTCGGTGTGTTCTCTGCTCCTCCAGGAGCAGGACCTGAGTGGGGTTGAGGGTGCCTGGTCCCAGGCTACAAAGTCCGTAAACCTGTTTAACTTCAGAATTTGGCATTAGGAGGCTCTCTGCCTTCAGGTAATATCCAATACCAACTTCATCGGTTGTATTATACAGAATAATGGTCCCCCAATGATGTTCATGTGAATGAATCTGTGAATATGTTCCCTCCCTTAACATGGCAAAAGGGACTTTGCAGTTGTAATTAAGTCGAGGATCTTGAGATGGAGAGATTATTTTAGGTTATCTGTCTGGGCTTGGAGGTAGGAAGGTCGGAATCAGGGAGAAAGATAAGATGGAAACAAAGGTAAGAGAAAAAGAGAGATTTGAAGAATATGTACTGCTGGCATTGAAGATGAAGCCCAGGAATGCAGACAGCTTCTGGAAACTGGAAAAGGCAAGGAAATGGATTCCCCCTTAAAGTCCCCAGAGAGAATGCAGCTCTGCCAGTACGTTGATTTTAGGATTTCTAATCTTCAGACTAAGGTAATAAATTTCTGCTGTTTACTAAGTTTGTGGTATTTGTTACAACAGCAATAGGAAACTAATACAATCAGTAGTAAAGATGATATTTGATCTTCTGCTACATTGTCCTTTATGTGAAAAAGAAGGGTGCAGTTTCATAGGCTCCCTCAGAGACATTGTGACTGTGACTTGATGGAGGGAACCTGCACATCCAGAGGGAAATGTCCAATAAGAAATTGAATTACACTATGAATGAGGAGAGAACTCGAGTCAAAACAAAATAGATTTAGAGGACATTAACTTTTAATTGGTGATTTAAGTCCTAGGCATGGATGAGATCAATCAGGGAGAAAGTATAGAAGAAGCAATAAAGAACACCAAGGAGAGAGTAAAACTAACTGTAAAAGGGAGTGGCAGATGAACAGAAGCCTACAAAGTCTGAGGAATGATGGCCAGAGAGGTAAAGGAACTAGATGAGGATAATACCTCAAAAGCCAAGATTGGAAAGAATTGCAAGATGGAGATAGGTCAGCAGAGTCAGAGATCACAAATAGCTCAAGTATATCGAGAGCTGAAAAGCACTGATTAGATTTAGCAACACAAAAATGATTGGTGACCAATAATAATGGCTTTAGTGGGGTAGTAGGTATAGACATCGAATCACTAGGGTCTGAAAGGCAGGTCAGTATAGTGGATTGGACCCTGCAGTGGTTTGCAAGTGGAATTTTAAAACTCTAGTCTGGGTTCTGGCAACAAACTAGCTAAATAACCTTGAATAAAAATCACTTAACTATTCCAGGCTTTGGTTTTCTCATCCACCCAAAGAGAGATCAGGCTGTCTCTGATTTTCACATAAATTCCTGGGTAATCCCCCCAACTTTATATTAAACTCATTTGCTTATAACAGCACACTTCAAATCCTACTCAGATTACTTCACCAAACATTGATAGTCAGTATATTATATGCCAGCTTCTGTGTAGACACTATGGCTCTGACATAGTTATCTGAGAAGCTCACAGATTTTGGAAGGGAGGTAAACACATAAGTAAGTATGTAACTAATCACCATAGTTCTTTTTTAAACAAAGCAAGGTACAAATTGAATGAACTATTATCTGTAACACAGTATTCCACATGCTATAGTAGAAACCTGTATGAAATGAAATGAGGGATGTATAAAGCGATACAGATACGGCGGCAGTTTTGTCTAATGGAAATCAAGGTATTTACCTACTCTCTCAGGCATAGTATGCCTCAGAAATGGATATAACTGTACCACAACATTTTCAACGGTTATTAAAAAAAAACAGGGTTGTGCTAAGCCAATGCCAATCATTAAACATTCCTAAGTAGTTTTGTGATCTGAAAGATTATTTATGTACAACCAGTTCTAAACAAATTACACTGTTTAATTGGGAAAAAAATGGACATGTGTAAAAGTTGAATGCTAGAGGAATTCATTGACTTTTCCACCAGATCCAAGAAGAAACATCTATTTATTATACATACCATGTTCTATTACATCTGCTTATCTACTCCTCAGTATCTCATTTAATTTTGTAGACATACGCTTACTGTAGCAACAGGTGACATTATATCTCTATTATAGCGGGCGAGAAAACAAAGTTGAAGTAATCTGGTCAAGGTCATACTAACAGCAATTAAGTAGTAGACTAAGATTTGGACCCAGCACAGGCATCCATCTTTCCTCAGCCCTTGGTTTAAGTGCCCTTCCTCTATACTACCACATCATGTGCACACTTTTTCTTTAGCATTTATTTTAATAATGATGCTTACTATATGCCAGGTCTTGATTTAGGTAGATGCTAGGTATTAACTCATTTAGGTCTCATAACAGCTCTTCGAGGTATGTGGTATTAATCACAATACTTTATAAATCAGGAAACTAAGGCACAGAAAGATTAAATAGTTTACTCAGGATCACACAATAATTGATGGGGCCAGGATTCAACCCTAGGCAG
Organism: Canis lupus baileyi; assembly: GCF_048164855.1. Lineage (NCBI taxonomy): Eukaryota > Metazoa > Chordata > Mammalia > Carnivora > Canidae > Canis > Canis lupus. The sequence continues at coordinate 65,012,412 of NC_132844.1, read as the reverse complement.
TGAGAGCCTAGAGTCTATGCTTTTCCCTCCAGGCTGCTACTTTCATACCCTCTGCTAACATTGAGGGATACTAGATGACATAGTTTCCAGAACTCATCGATGCAGTAACTGTAGGTTGTTGTGTATGATATGCTTTGTATTCCTTATTAAGTGAACACAAGAGAATTTTTTCTCAGGCCAAATGTCACAATACACTTGGCTACCCTTGAGTAATTGATATGTTTTTTCCTTATAGGCCATGTGAATTATATAACTGTTTACTCCTTTCACTTTGCCAAGAAGCTCCGAGTAAATTGAGGCTCAGCATTAATTAGTAACTGGGAGGACTGTTGGTCTGTGTATCTGTATTCTGTTGGTTTGAAATTTTTCAAAATAAAAAGTTGGGAAAAAAATAATCTAAATTCTTTTTTTTTCTAAATTCTTTATTTTCTAAATTTTTGATAGTGTACATTTATAATTAGAAAATGCAAATAAAACAATGTTTGCTGCTTTAAATGATTTCTCAGGCTTTATTCTGTGAACAAGAACTAATTTCAAGTTGAATTCCACGGGTTCAATATAGAGTCCTAGTTCTTAGAAAACCAGGACTTCTGCATTTCTTGGAAGTCCAGATCAATAGAATTTGTGTTCAAACAGATCATAAAGTATTTCAAGTAGCATGCATGTGTGGACCTCCTTGTTTTTAAACTATTTCTAAATAATCTGAAAAGCACTTTTGGATTATTTTGACATATACTACCTTGCTTTAAAGATAAAAAGTCGATTATCTTCCTTAATGCTGATATTTTATTATAATGAAGTTTCATATACAGTTGATTTTGTGATTTACCATTGACTGAAAGAATGGATAAAGATCACTTGTTCTAAAATAAAAATAATTATTTTGGTACATGTTCTCAAGTTTAATTGGCTTAGATCCGATAAAATACCAGATTCATTTCTTTATTTAAAGATATATTTTGCAAGTGATTCTTTCAGGTAGACCTGCTGGCCAGTCACTTTGCTAAAAGCCATACATTTCATGGGAACATTATACAGATTTTCCTATATCCAAAGTGAACAATTGATCATTTCTTTGAAAATTTTTCAGTCCAAATCTTCATTTTCTAACAGGGCATTCACATACCTAAATGCTCTACCCTCAACCCAGCAGATTGTTGCCAAGTGGTGGGACCACTATCAGGGTTGCCAGATTTGAAATCTATTGCTCTCTAAGTATTGGTAACTAATGTGTTAGTTACCTAGTTGACTTTGTAAAAACGAAGAAAACACACACACACAAAAAAACCAGGTTTGTATGTGAGTTTACAGACCATCTGTTCTATCAGATAGAACTTTATGGACTTGAACACTTATTAATTTTTCTTATTTTAAAAATTTTATTTATTAGAGCAAGGGAGGAGCAGAGGGAGAGGGACAAGTAGACTCCACACTGAGCACGGAGCCCAACAGGGAGCTCAATCTAACAACCCTGAAATCATGATCTGAGCTGAAATCAAGAGTTGAATGCTCAACTGACTGAGCCACATAGGCACACCTATTTTTCTTATTTTTGAAGAGCTGTTTTTAAAGGAAAATCCTGGATTCCCTCCAGGTTCTCCCTCTGTTCACCACCACATAGAGAGATATGTTTCTATCTAGGTGAGAATCTCCATGGGATGACTCATTCTTCATAGGAGGTTGTCAACCACCTGCCATCTGCGAATTGGATTCCTGAATTCTAAACAATATGAATTCGCCATTACTCAACAACAGAGTGTTCGCCGGTCCCTCAGAAAACTACGTACCTGATCATATTATCCTAAGCTCATACACACGGAAACCCTCTCACCCCCTTCCAGGAGTGTTTTACTGACTTGTCTTTTGAATATTGTGTCTTCAGCATACATAGGAGGAGGAAGTGACTCCTCCACAAAGCCCACTAATGCATTTACTGCAGCGCTTGTGCATTTGGTCATTTTATGTTGCCCATGGAAAATTCTGTGAGAGAATTATCTTTCAGAGCCAAGTGATATGAAATGCCTGGCTGCCCTTGAATAATTGAATATGTCTTCCTTACAAACAAGTAGATTATGTAACTAGATGTGTTTCCCTTTTCACTGTGGCCATCAGGAAGCTCTGAGTCAAACTTTATCTCAGCTTTAGTGCCTCAATAGGAACCTGTGGCCTACATATTTGCATTCTAATTTGTTCCCTGGTCCTAACCTATTTAAATTTGGGTTTTCTCTTGCTTGGACTTAGTTATAATTCTCTATATTCTGTGTGCAGTTGCACTGGCCACCTCAGTTGATTGTGGCAAAAGCTAGAGAAATTAATAATAAACCTATAATGATAACTGCCTTATATGTAGCCATGTGCCCTTACTTCGAGCAGGATTGGAAACTTCCATGCTGATAAGAATGTCTTGTTTTATTAGGTCTCCAGGGTTTCAATTCAGCTAGAAAAATGAATTATTTTCAAAGAAGTTTTAATACTATTGCCAATCTATACGATGTCAGTCTTTTCTCTCCCTCTTCTGATGGAAGTAGATAGGTAAGGTAATTGGCAAGCATACGTAGGAAACTTGAAATCCCTGATTCTTGGGCTGCCTGGGTGGCTCAGTGGTTTAGCGCCCCCTTCAGCCCAGGGCGTGATCCTGGAGACCTGGAATCGAGTCCCACATCAGGCTCCGCCTCTCTCTCTTTCTGATGAATAAATAAATAAAATCTTAAAAAAAAAAAAAATCCCTAATTCTCCAATCAAATAATTTCTCACAGCCTCTCTCAATATATTCTTTTAGTAGGCCAGAATTTGAAGAATTATCTTTTCTACTAGCTAATCTAAATCATATTATTTGTTTTAAATTTCTTTCTACCATGTAGTAGTGACCTGATTTGTATTCACAGGCATATATATATATGCACGTATATGCTTCAACTGAAGGTACACAGAAAAAATTTTTTTAATATTTTTTTATTCACGATAGACATAAAGAGAGAGGCAGAGACACAGGCAGAGGGAGAAGCAGGCTCCATGCAGGGAGCCCAATGTGGGACTCGATCCCAGGACTCCAGGATCACACCCTGGACCGAAGACAGGCGCTGAACTGCCAAGCCACCTGGGGATCCCCGAAGGTACACAGAAACTCTTAAAGCAGGATTTGCCACTGTCTTACTACATCTTTTATATTTGTTAAGTTGAAGGTACAAAGGCAATTGAATACTCTGTAACAATTAGGCATTCTCATCACACTACAATGTGTCTATGATATAATATTTTAATCTTGTAATTATCTGGAGAATAGACAAAAAAGGCACTTTGAAAGTGCAAGGTAAGCGCCTGCCTTCGGCCCAGGGGTAATCCTGGAGTCCCGGGATCGAGTCCCATGTTGGGCTCCCGGCATGGAGCCTGCTTCTCCCTCTGCCTGTGTCTCTGCCTCTCTCTCTATCTCTCTATCATGAATAAATAAATAAATAAAATCTTAAAAAAAAAAAAAGAAAGTACAAGGTAAGAAATGACAAGTATTGGCAAGGATGTGGGGAAAAGGGAATCCTTGTGCACAGTTGGTGGGAATGTAAATTGGTGCAGCCACTATGGAAAACAGTATGGAGCTTCCTCAAAAGGTTAAAAATAGAACTACCATATGATCCAGTATTTCACTTCTGGGTATTTATGTAAACACTATTTTTTTAAAAGATGTTGCTTATGTATTCATGAGAGACACAGAGACACAGGCAGAGGGAGAAACAGGCTCCCTGTGGGGAGCCTGATGCAGGACTCCATCCCAGGACCCCGGGATCTCACCCTGAGCCAAAGGCAGACACTCAACCACTGAGTCACCCAGGCACCCCTAAACACTATTTTAAAAATATATCTGCACTCCCATGTTCATTAAAGCATTATTTACAATAGCCAAGATATGGAAGCAAAGTGTTCCTGAATGAATAAAGAGACAATATGTATGTATGAACAATAGATATGATTAAGCCATAAAAGAAGAATGAAATTTTGTTATTTGCAGCAAGTTGGATAGATCCTGAGGGCATCATGCTAAGTGAAATAAGTCGGACAGAAAAACAAATACCATATGATTGCACTCAAATGTGGAATCTAAAACAATAAGAAAAACAAAACTGAGCTCAAACATACCGAGAACAATTGGTTGTTGACAGAGGCAGAGGCTGGAGAATGGGTGAAATGAGTGAAGGGGGTCAGATGGTACAAAATTCCAGTTATAAAAGAAATTGTGGGGATGGGATGTACAGCATGGTAGCTTCAGTTAATAATACTGTATTGCAGGACACCTGGATGGCTCACTGGTTGAGCATCTGCCTTCGGGTTTAGTCATGATTCCAGGGTTCTGGGATTGAGTCCTGCATCAGATGGCTTCCCGCAGGAAGACTGCTTCTCCCTCTGCTTATGTCTCTGCCTGTGTGTGTGTGTGTGTGTGTGTGTGTGTGTGTGTGTGTGTCATGAATAAATAAAATCTTTTAAAAATAGTAACAATACTGTATTGCATATTTGAAGGTTGCTAAGAGTAAATGTTAAAATTCCTCATTACAAGATAAAAAAGGAGTGTAAACAGTTAAAATCTACCACAAATTTTGTAATCCTGTTTTGTCATTTCTTCTTAATATACCAGGAACCTCAAAAAATGAAAGTAGTGCAGGCCTGCTTCCTATTTCAGTTTTTATTTACAGGTTACCATGTGCCAGGCACAGAGGGGATACAGAGATTGAAGATGCAGCATTTGCTCTCAAGGACTAACCATCTGGAACTGCACCATCCAATAGGTAGCCTCTAGCCTCATGTGACTATTTAAATTTAATTAAGTTAGAAATTCAGTTTCTCAGTCACACTAGTCACATTTTAAGAACTCAATAACCACATGTGGCCAGGGGCTACACAATGCACGTGTAGAACATTTCTTTCATTGTAGAAAATTCTATTGGGGAGTGCTAGTCTAGAAGTCATGTGGAAATTTCAGACTAAGAAAGATTATGTGTTGGTTGTGCATAGAATGATCTGCCAGAGATTCTAATTGATGGATATCAGGGGAGTCTGTTTTTAACAATATCTTCAGATGGTTGTGATACAGAAGGCACACATACTTCATTGAGAAAAATCAATTTCAGGTCAATGGGAGTAGACCAATAGAGTGATTCTGAATTTCCTACCTAAATGGTATCTGGATGATTGAGCCAATTTAAATTTGATTTGCAGAGATAGGAGTCCTGGACCTATATTCGTACCTTGAGAGTTATAAAGCACTATATACCCTTATGTGTCTAAAGATATATCAAAGAGTATTATAAATATGTTGAATTTCTATGTTCTCTTCAGAGTCATTAGAGGAAAATCTGTTCCTTGTCTTTTCCAGCTTCTGGTGGCTGCCAACATTCCTTGGCTTGGGGCCATATCACTTCAGTCTCTACTGGCATTGCCAGATTGTCTTTTCCTCTTCTGTGTCAAATGTCTCTCTCTCTTCTTACAGGGACATTTATGATTGCATTTAGGGTCCACCTGGATAATTCAGGATAATCTCCTGATCTCAAAATCCCCAACTTAACCACATATACAAAGACTGTTTTTCCATAGAAGGTAACATTCACTGGCTCCAGAGATTAGGACCTGGGTATTTTGGGGAACCATTATTCAGCCTACCATAACACAGTTATACTTACTTATGAACTTTAAGGAATAGTATTGAAGGTATAGGTATACACCAACGTTTTAACATTAATTTATTCAAGATAGCTGTTATTGGGAGCATCTGGGTGGCTCAAGTGGTTGAGCCTTTGGCTCAGGGCATGATCCCGGGGTCCTGGGATGGGGTTCTGCATCAGGCTGCCTTCAAGGAGCCTGTTTCTCCCTCTGCCTGTGTCTCTGCCTGTGTCTCTCCTGAATAAATAAAATAATCTTTAAAAAAAAAAAAAAAAAAAGATCGCTGTTGCTGGAGACGCCTGCTGGGTGGCTCAGCGGTTGAGCATCTGCCTTCAGCTCAGGGCATGATCATGGAGTCCTGGGATGGAGTCCCACATCGGGCTTCCTGCAAGGAGCCTGCTTCTCCCTCGGCCTGTGACTCTGCCTCTCCCTCTCTGTGTCTCTCATGAATAAATAAATAATCGTAAAAAAAAAAAAAAAAAGATGTTATTGGAGGAGAAGGAAACGATTCACTTTTTTTCTATGTACTTTGACTAGCTAAAAATAATAAAGTAGAAAAATTTTAAAGGAGAAAGAGAAGAGCAAAAATTCCACCTAAATGCAAACAAAAAGAAAGTACAGGTGGCAATATCAATTTCACATATAATGGAATTCAAGACCAACAGCATTACACAGAAAAAGAAAGGGTATTTTTTATGATAAAAGTCCAAGAAATGAAGATCTGTTCTAAACCTTTATGTATCAAAAATTATAGTAGCAAACTATGGGAGGCAAAAACTTACCAAAAAAAAAAAAATTGTAAAACTACATTTTTTTAAGAGGCTTCAATATGTTTCTTAGAATTCAGTGCACCAAGTAGACAAATAAGAAGAGGAAGAGGAGGAAGAGGAAGAAGAAAAAGAGGAAGGATAAGAAGGAGGGGGAGGGGATAGCAGTGACTGTGGAATATTTTAATTAAATTCTCAGCTTGATCTAGCTGTTGTAAATAGAACTTAGTGTACCATAACAAGATACATTCCGTTTTTGTCCAAGGAACAGTAGCAAGAATCAAGCATATGCTTGTTCACAAAGAAAATTATAGTAAATTTCAACAGGAAGAAATGACACAGTTCTCATTCACTAGCCACAATGCAGTAAACTACAATTAACATCAAAACGGTAACAAAATAAGATTTATCTTCTAGAGTTAAAGAGGAAATCAAAATGGACATTTAAAAAATACATATAAAAGAATAACACTGTGTGCCTACATAGTAAATAAAAGCTGTGCTGTGTGAGCAAAACCGTTCTAAGGAAAAGCTAATATTTTTATTTTTTTAAATTTGTTTTTCATTTTAACCTAATTACCTATTTTTTTTAATCCCAGCTTAGTTAACATACAGTACTATATTAGTTTCAGGTATACAATACAGTGATTCAACTCTGTACATTTCTCAGTGCTCATCATGGTAAGTGTACTCTTAATTCCCTTCAAGTATTTCACCCATCCCCCTCCCATCTCCTCGCTGGTCACCATCAGTTTGTTCTCTAGAATTAAGAATCTATTTTGTGGTTTTCTCTTTTTTTCTTTGTTCATTTGTTCTGCCTTTTAAATTTCATATATGAGTGAAAGTACACTGTATTTGTCTTTCTCTGACTCATTTCACTTATCATTATACTGTCTAGCTCCATCCATGTTTTTGCAAATGACAAGATTTCATTCTTTTCTGGCTGTGTAATATTGCATTGTGTATACATACCACATCTTTATCTTTTCATTTATCAATGGACACTTGGGATGCTTTCATAATTTGGCTATTGTAAATAATGCTGTAGTAATCATAGGAGTACATATATCTTCTCAAATTAGTGTTTTCATATTCTTTGAATAATACCCAGTAGTGGAGTTACTGGATCATACGTAGCTCTATTTTTAATTTTTGAGGAACCTCCATTCTGTTTTCCACAGTGGCTGCACCAGTTTGCATTCCCACCAGCAGTGCAAGAGGGATCTTCTTTCTCCAAATCTTCACCAACACCTGTTGTTTGTGTTGTTGATTTTAGCCATTCTCACAAGGGTGATGTGATATCTTATTGTGGTTTTGATTTGCATTTCCCTGCTGATTAGTGATTTTGAGCATCTTTTCATGTGGCTGTTGGCCATCTGTAGGTCTTTGAGAAAATGTCCATTCATGTCTTCAGCCCATTCTTTAATTGGATTATTTGTTTTTTGTGTGTGTTGAGTTGTATGAATTCTTTATATGTTTTAGATACTAACCCTTTATCAGATATGTCATTTGCAAATATCTTCTCCCATTCAGTTGGTTGTCCTTTACTTTCATGGACTGTTTCTTTTGCTGTGCAGAAGCTTTTTATTTTGATGTAGTCCCAATAGTATACTTTGCTTTTGTTTCCCTTGCTTCAGGAGACCTATCTAGAAAAATGTTGCTATGGCCGATGTCAGAGAAGTTACTGACTGTGCTCTCTTCTAGGATGTTTATGGTTTCAGGTCTCATGTTTAGGTCCTTAATTCATTTTGAGTTTATTTTTGTGTGTGGAGTAAGAAAGTAGTCCAGTTCCATTCTTTTGCATGTAGCTTTCCAGTATTCCCAGCACCATTTGTTGAAGAGACTGTATGTTTCGCATTGCATATTCTTGCTTGCTTTGTCATAGATTAATTGACCATATAATTGTAGGTTTACTTCAGGACTCTTTGTTGATTTGTGTGTTTATTTTTATGCCAGTACCACACTGTTTTTATTACTACAGCTTTGTAGTGTATCTTGTAATCTGGGATTATAATACCTCCAGTTCTTCTTTTTCAAGATTTCTTTGACCATTATGGGTCTTTTGTGCTTCCATAAAAATTTTAGGATTATTTGTTCTGATCCTGTATAAAATGCTGTTGGTATTTTGATAGGGATTCCATTAAATCTGTGGATTTCTTTGGGTAGCATAGACTTTTAACAATATTTGTTCTTCTAATCCATGAGCATGGAATATCTTTCCATTTGTTTGTATCATCAGGAAAACCTAATATTTTTAAGTACACTTTTGAGATTTAAAAATAGTATTAATAAGTAATCATTCCACTTAAGAAGTTAGAAAGAAGAACCAGATGAACTAAGAAATTTGGGGTGTAAAGATATAAATGTGTGCCAAGCAGTTATTGCCACAAAAACGCTGTGTAACAAACAGCCACAAAATCTCAGTAGCATACAGTAAGCACTTATTTCTTGCCCATGCAGATCAGCTAAGGTCACTCTTTTTCAGCGTATGGGACACCTGGGATGGCTCTGCTCCATGCATCCCATGATTGGATCTAGGCTAGAAGGGCAGTGGCTGCCTGGAGCATGTTTTTCTCATAGTGATGACAGCCGAAGGGTCCATTTTACAACAAAGGAGATGTAGTAGTGGACATGTGGCCATGGAACCCGCTATCAGATACTGCACCACCAAGAGTGATTCTGAACTTCCCTTGTAATGGCATGTGGGTGCTTGAGCCAGTTTAAATTAGATTTGGAGAGATGAGAAGCTGCTGGTGTGAGAGTATGATGAGATACTCTTCTAAAGGTGTAGCTGAGGTGTCAGCTTGGAGATAGAACCCTGCAATGATATGATGCCATCTGCCAGGGCACATTGTATACCCTGAATCAAGTATCATTATTAGTTCTGTACTCCCAATAGGCATTATATCGGTTTAGGAACCAAAGGGTAGAAATATGAGCAGCCCCTGCCTACCACCATTGCTTAGTTATTCCCTTGGGGCATCTTTGCTTCCAACCCCCACAACACTAGGCCCTGCTTGTCTAGGGGTCCTTGCTCCCAAAAGGGGAGCACTGATTTAAGGGTGGTCCTTTGGGTGTTACAACTTACCACTAAAAGCCCTGAGTAGGTTAGTTATTATTGCTTTTAAACCCATTTTATGGAATGCCTGGGTGGCTTAGCAGTTGAGTATCTGACTTTGGCTCAGGACATGATCCCGGGATCCCTGGATCAAGTCCTACATCAGGCTCCCCACAGGGAGCCTGCTCCTCCCTCTGCCTATGTCTCTGCCTCTCTCTGTGTGTCTCTCATAAATAAATAAATAAAATATTTAATAAATAAATAAACCTATTTTACTCTTGACTTTGCTTCAGTGTTGTGCTGTAGTTGTTCTGTGCAGTTTGCTCCACAAATTATAATGTTCAGTAAAGCATCCCTTATGCATACCTTCTGATTCTGTGAGAACACTTAATATTATTGATTGTGTGTCCCCACTCATGTTGAGCACACCACATAATATAAGAGTTTATAAATGCTGTATAAAAACTTAAAGGATTTATATCCTATTATTCATGTGGCATGGTACTTTAAAACGTTAACTTTTCTCCCTACATTTCTGTGACCCATGGCCCTTCTCTTCTCAGGCAGCTACAACACGGGCATTTGGAATGTTACAAAAGAAAAGGGCCTTTGACTTTTAAAAATCTAAACTTCATGCTTTGAGTTGTGAGGAGGGAGAGCTCTGAGACCTGGTAAATCCCCTAGAGGCCCCACCTTCCTCTACACCTGTGGGTTAAGGTCAAGGGAAATCAGAGTCCTGGGACAGAGTGTCTGCAGTTCTGGAATAGAAAGGGGCCCTCTATTTGGCATCCCAGGTAGAAACCCTGGATGTTAGCGGATCCCTGAGGAAATGGCCGTGGTAGATGTCTAATAGGTGGACCATATATAAACCTCATGACTTAGTTTCCCATGGTCTCATGTGATATAGGAGCTGCAGAACGATGTAGTGTTCCCTGGGTAAATGTTATAGAGAAAAACTCTTAGCCCCAGGGAGTTCCTTGACATAACATGGAAACAGCAGAATGGGGAAATAGCTGACACAGCATGGAAATAGAAGAATGAAGTAGCAAGAAAGGTGACAGACCTGAAAGAGCCTCAACCTTAAGAATGCAGGATAGTCTAACAGCAGACTACATAGATCTATAACAAAGGACCAAAAAGGATACTTGACATTTTAACAAATGTCAATAGAGTGATTCTGCTGTGGAAAGATAAGATGCTCACATTCCTCCAATCTTCCAGACATTACAGGAACTTAAGATTTTACCTCAGATAAAGGCAGCAGGAGAGAGCCTGAATTTATTGAGATTCAGTATCTACCTACCCCTTTAGAAAATGGGGCCTTTAGATTATGTGTAATTAGAATAAAAATTCCATTTCTTACACTTCTAAGTTTGTAGATTAGATACATGTCCCTTATATTCATTGCTACAAATAATGAGTGTTTTACTATATTTATAATAGTGGGAGAAAAGAATTCATATTTTTGGAGATACACTAATATTAGTGGCTTTAGAAAAGAGTCTGTATAACTGCTTCTCAAACTTTATTTTGTTTACTAATTGCTTGGAGATCCTTTGAAAATAAAGCTTCGCCTTCAGGAGGTCTCAGGTGAAGCCTGAAGATCTTAATTTTTAACTAGGTGTCCAGTGCTGCTGCTGCTGCTGGTACAGAGACCACCCCTGGGGAAGAGTGAGGCTGTTCAATATGATGATTACACTACATTGGTTTTCTGTGTATATTGACTAGCACTTTCTCAAATAAACACAGGGTGGCGCTTCTGCTCCCAGTGTGCCATAGATTCGTGGTCCATTTTTAGGCTCTAGTTTAAAATAAAATACAGGGGCACGTGGTGGCTCAGTCATTTAAGTGTGGGACTCTCTCTCTTTATTTTAAAGATTGTATGTATGTATGTATGTATGTATTAGAGAGTGAGAGAATGAGGGAGCATGAGTGGGGTCTGGGGAAAGGGAGAACCAGGCTTTCTGTTGATCAGGGAACCCTACATGGGGCTTGATCCCAGCACCCCAGGACCATGACTTGAACTGAAGGTGGATGTTTAACCACTGGGCCACCCAGGCACCCTAAGTGTAGGACTCTTGACTTCAACTACAGGTCATGATCTCAGGGTCTCTGGAATCACACCCCACATCTGGCTCTGTGCTCAGGGCAGAGTCCGCTTGAGATTCTCTCTCTCCCTCTCCTTTTGCCCCTCCCCCTGCTCATATGTGCTCTCTCTCTAAAAAAACTTTTAAAATGAAATAAAATGCAAAATGAATTTAAGCAACAAAGAAAGTTTATGTAAAAGGAAAATTGAATGTTCTGAAGAACTCTCAAAGACAAAAAACTAAAATAAACTGCTTCTGAGTTAGAGGCAAAAAAAAAAACCCACAGAGAAAAGCATGAAACTATTGATTCTGAACTCAGATTCCTTTGTAAATGCTCTAAGTTCACACTCCACTTTACAGAAACTAGTGGTTGAGAGCTGAGACCAGTGGTTCTCCACAGGGCAATCCTGACCCCTAGGGGTAGTTTTGGAAACTCATGGGGCATTTCCGGCTGAGTTTCACAACTGGTCCTTCCTTAGTGGACGTGGGACAGAGTTGTGAGACATCCTGTAAAGGCCTGCACAACTTTAAAAAGTCTCACTGAGCATTCGTATAGGTAAAAAACTTGCTTTTCCCCTTAAGAAGTTGGGCTTCACATAACTGACCTCCTTTTTTTTTTTTTTTTTTTTTTTTTTTTTTTTTTTTTACTGACCTCCTTTCAAAGAGCACAGCATGGAAAGGGGGTAGGTGGAGATTAACTTGACAGTAGAGAAACAACCAAAGCCACCTCAGCCTAGTGATCAAGATGCACATCAGTGATACACCGTGTTGATTATGTGCACCCTTGATCAGATGTGATAAGGACACTTTACCTCTATAGGCTTTCTCCTATAAAACCACAATCCCAGGTTCATCATGAGAAAAAAATTCCTATTAATAAAATCCCAACTGAGAAAACACTCTGACTAGTCATCACTCCTCAAAACTATCAAAGTTCTCCAGAACAAGGGAAGTCTAAAAAACCATCACATTCTACAGGAGTCTAAGGAGACGTGACTAAATGTAATATGGGATCCTGGATGAAATCCTGTAACAAAGGAAAGTAGCTAAAAACTAAGAAAATCTGGGGGTGCCTGGGTGGCTCAGTCTGTTAAGTGTTTGCCTTCAGCTCAGGTCATGATCCCAGGGTCCTGGGGTGGAGCCCCTTGTCAAGCTTCCTGCTCAACAGGGAGTCTGCTTTCCCCTCTGCTTCTGCCCCTCCCCACAGCTTGTGCTCGCTCTCTCTCACTAACACACACACACACTCTCTCTCTCAAATACAATAAAATCTTAAAAAAAAAAAAACCTAAGAAAATCTAAATAAAGTCTAGACTTTGGTTAATAATAATGCATCAATGTAGTTTCATTAGTGGTAACAAGTTAGCATACTAATATAAGACTTTAAAAATAAAGGAAACTGGGATATATGGGAACTTTGCATCATTTCTACAAATCTAAAACTATTATAAAAACTATTAAATATTTTAAAATGTGAAGTACAAATTTTCAACTGGTAAGTAAGTCCTGGATATCTAATGCACAGGATAGTGGTTATAGGCAACAATACTGTATTATAACCTTCAAAGTCGCTAAGAGACTAGATCTTAATTGTTTCCACCACATAAAAGAAAAAATTTTAAAGATTATTAGAGAGAGAGAGCATGTGCATGCAAGTGGAGAGGAATGGGTGGGGGAGAGGGAGAGAGAGAATCTCAAGCAGACTCCCCGCTAAGCAGTGAGCCCAATGTGGGGCTCAGTCTCACCACCCTAAGATCACAACATGAGCCGAAACCAAGAGTTGTACACTTAACCAACTGAGGCATCCAGGCACCCCAAGAGAAATGATATTTATGTGACATAATAGAGGTGTTAGGTAACCCTAGTAATCATATTGCAATATATAAATGTACCAAATGTACACATTAAACTTACAAAATGTCAACATTACTTTATATTGCAATATATAAATGTACCAAATGTACACATTAAACTTACAAAATGTCAACATTACTTCAATAAAAATATCAAGCTACCTTTTTTATCTGAGCCTAGGACTACTATCTTGTTACTTATATAATTTAAATATTCTCTAGAGACAAACTATGCTACCAACAGAAGGAATATTATTCTTTTAATCAAGACTTCAGCAAGAGGGCAGCCTGGGTGGCTCAGTGGTTTAGTGCCGCCTTCAGCCCAGGGTGTGGTCCTGGGGACCAGGGATCGAGTCCCACATCAGGCTTCCTGCATGGAATAGAGCCTGCTTCTCCCTCTGCCTGTGTCTGTGCCTCTCTGTCTCTCACGAATAAGTAAATAAAATCTTAAAAAAAAAAAAAAAAAGACTTCAGCAAGAATTTGATCACTAATTGGAAAATGGTATTTCCAACAGTAATGTTATATATGTTCTTTAGCCAATAAAACATACATGTTGTGAGTACACATTATATGTAACCTTATAGCTTTCATGAATCATGAATTCAGTCTTATTTAAAAGATTTTATTTATTTCTTCATGAGAGACACAGAGAGAGAGGCAGAGACACAGGCAGAGGGAGAAGCAGGCTCCCTGCAGGGAACCCGGTATAGGTCTCTATACCAGGACCCTGGGATCATGACCTGAGCCAAAGGCAAATGCTCAACCACTGAGCCACCAGGTGCCCCATGAATTCAGTCTTCATTTTAAAATATCCAAGTGTTAACAGTACTTGATTGAGCAATTTCACTTCTTTCATGCTTAAGAGCAAACACCTGACTACTTACTTCATGTTTTCTAGTGTAGTAGTATCTGGGCGTTTATATGTTGAAATGCATGTTTTATCACAAATTGATTTCATTTCTCCTTCACAGTAAAGACAGGAGACTGACCCTTTCTGAAACTGTGTATATAGGTGAGCTATATATAAATTTCTTTTTAGGATAGTGGGTGTGATCAAGGTTACAAATGTTCCCATGTTATAGTAAAAAGGATCTGCTAAGTTTGATGTGGTTGAGAACCAGTCTTAGACCAAGCTCTTCTTCCAGGGCAGAAGATGTCTGATATCTTATCGGTCCTCAACATTTCATTTCCCCCTGTTGCAGTTTGGTTATGCCTGCTCGGAAGCCCTTATTTGCTTCTTCATTTTGGCCGTCTGTTTTGATCCAGTGCCCACTCTCATGCAGGCAACTTGAGTAAATATGACCCATCTACACCAGAGTGGTCTCATTCCCTTTGTCAGGTATTTGAGCCAGATGTAGTCGAGGCACAAGGGGGAGTATGCCAAGCTTTGGGAAAGGTTTTACAGTCACTAACGGCAAAGAAAAAACAGGTTATTTTCTTTCACTGGACATTGTTGGCTTATACGTGACACCTGGAAATCATGGTAGGCATCTTTGATCAGGAGTATTATTAGCCCAGAAAGAAAATGCAGAGTGACAGGTTGAGAAGGAAGGAAGGAAGGAAACCAGGGTTCTCTGTTATCTCTAAACTCTTTATGAGCCCACAGAATTGGGTCTTCTCTGGTTACCAGCAGCATTCTTACTAATATAACCCTCTTCACAAGCTGTTGTGTTGCTAAGGAATACTTGTACACACATATGCAACACCATATGCAATCCTGCTCAGAATGTTATGTAGGGAAGCCACGGTAATTCTCGGCCCTTAGCACCTAATTCCAACCACTGTATTATAACCGAGTCTCAGGCTTAGCTGTGAAGGGCTCATGGGAGACTGATTTTACATTGACAGTAAGCTACAGTCTTGTGGTCCAGTTGTGGAAAACAAGCAAACTTCTTGTGCTCTACTACACTCTTTCATATCACAACTTCTAGATAAGTTAATTGGAAGTAGGTGAATTGTCCCAATCCCTTACCTGGTAATACAATATACATCCTTTCAGTGCATGCAGAAATGAACTTAAGCAATAAGTAAGGGTTATCTTTTTGGCAAGTTTTATCGAGCAAGTAGAGAAAGCTTTTTTCCATGGAAATAAGGTTTAAATGATTTATGAATTTGATCACCCTGCCATTTGATAATTCTAATACCTAACATGTGAAATAGGTCTTCACTGGTTCCCAAACTCACCTTTTGATAGTCGTTCTTCTTTGTACTTTTTCTACCACATTTCTTTATCCCTGTTTACTCTTCCCACCTTTTCCACACTTCTTTATCCATATAAACTATCTGCTTTCCAGGATAGACAAAATTACAGCTATTACCATTTCAGAACAAGCCTACAAGCCCTTTCAAATCATTGCAAGCTTTTTTTTCTCCTCAAGATTTACTTATCTGTTCTAGAGAGAGAGCACGCATGCACACATGTGAGTGGGAAGAGGGGCAGAGGATGAGAATCCCCAAGCAGACTCCCTGCTGAGTGCAAAGGTGATGTGGGGCTCCATCCCAGGACCCATGAGATCATGACCTGAGCTGAAACTAAGAGTCAGACACCCAATCGACTGAGCCACCAGGAGCCCCACTGTAGGCTTTTTTAAAAAGAATACGCTGGACAGTTTACAAATTAAACAAAGCCTTATTTAAGATTTTATTTCAGTCTGTAAGTACTGCTATTTGTTTGAATTGCTCACATAATCCATTCCATCCAAAAAGGAAATGTCAAGTGCTTTTAGCAGGTGTAAGCACAGTTGGCACAGCCTAACCAAAGGTCTTCCACTAGAGTCAACAGAAAATCTAAATGTTCAGTAAAGCACAAACTGGATGTTCTTATTCTCTGGACCATGAGATTGTCAAAATCAGCTTGATTTTTTAAAACCCATCAAATATCAATCATATTGGCAAGGAAGGCCACTAAGATAATTTTTTTTTTATCTTAAGATTTTATTTATTTATTCATGAGAGACACACACAGAGAGAGAGAGAGAGGCAGAAACATAGGCAGAGAGAAGGAGGCTCCATGCAGGGAGCCCGATGTGGGACTCCATGATCACACCCTGAGCCAAAGGCAGGCGGCTCAACCGCTGAGCCACCCAAGCATCCCATTAAGCTAATTTCTAATAACTAAGTACTATTATCACTGAACATCATTCATCCTAAATGATTACTGGCATCAGGATGACCTTGGGGTAGGGGTCTTCACAAGTAATACAGGCACTGCTTGCCCAGGAAAAAGGAGGTGTCCTCAGAACAATTGTGTGCTACAGACTCCCTCCACTGCTTCTTCTCTCTCTGTGGTGCTCAGGCCCTAAGGCTGAGAGGACAACATTCAAGCTCAAGTATGGTTTTCACAGCAGAGGCGAGTGGAGAAAAGTTCCTGTTAGGTACTAATTTTTGAGGTACAATCTAACCAAAAATGAGAATCAGATCTCGAGTACTTGAGCCTATTTATATTGCCTTCAGTTCACAAAGTCAGTTTATACATCTAGCCTGCTTTCTTTCTCACAGAATGGAGGATAGCTGGGAGGATTAAATGAAATACAGTATGTGACAGCCAAGCCCAGTGTCTGCATACCCAGTTAATATTATTCCCATCCCACCACCCCATCCCAAAATAAAGAGGTTAGTCCTTGTACTTTGAAAGTACTTTGTCAGTAAGAATAAATTAGTTTTCCTATCAACATCCTTGTCAGTCTGATTCTGACTTGCTCCCAAGACTACCTTCTCTTTTGTAAAATAAACATTTTATACCATTTGAAGTATAAATGAAGTTTCATTTTTGTTCAGTGTCCTTTACTTTCCATTGTGGAAAGTGATTTCTGAGGAATTGAAACCCCAGAAGGTAACCACAACAAAAACTTGTTAATTTTTTTCTTTTTTTTTTTTTTAGAATGATTATTCAAAGGTAGATTTGTAAAGACATCATATTTAGGAGAAAGAAGGCAAATGCACCCTCTGAAGGGAAATGTTCTAATTACTACCTAAAAAAAGTAAAGTTACAGAAATACATTCAAGGACACAAGACAAAGCACTACTTTAAAATGATAATGACTGAACAGTTAGGTAAAAAACATAGCTGAAATAGGAAAGGGAAATGGACTTCAGAATAATCTGAATCGGGACAATGATCCTTTAGTCCTAGATATTTCTGTTATCTGAATATCTTGAATTACACCATTTCCTTTTTTATTTCCCACAAGGTCTTCACTGAAATTGCAAAGCAGTATTCTCACAGAACTAAATTATAGTTGTCATCTTGTTAGGATTTAAAATTTCAATCCAGTAGCCATCAGGATCTTGAATAAATGCCAGGCCTTTCATTTTACCTGTAAGATGAAATGATTTTCATTAAGAAATATAAAATTTAGAGTATTTTTTAACTTGGTTTTAATAAAGTATATTATTTTGTTTATAGTTTTAACTTTAAAATGTTTTTTTTTAAGATTTTTTATTTATTTATTCATGATAGACAGAGAGACAGAGAGGGGCAGAGACACAGACAGAGGGAGAAGCAGGCTCCATGCCGGGAGCCCGACGTGGGACTCGATCCCGGGACCCCAGCATCGCGCCCTGGGCCAAAGGCAGGCTCCAAACCACTGAGCCACCCAGGGATCCCCTATATAGTTTTAACTTTAAACAGTTCTCTTGTCAGCACTGCCCAAATGCATGCTTTTCAGAATGACTAACATACTATCTTCTACCCATAGCTGGAAGCCAACTCCCCTGATATAAACTGTGGTACCGGCTACAGTTCTGGGCATCAGATTTTTACTTCACCTTCATGATACATGTCATGCTCCCTGTTGAAGAGTCACAGAGATTGTCTTATTTTAAAGAGGAAAAGAAAATAGGAAGGTGTTCAAGCAGGTAGCATGGCATACCCACACAGCCAAAAGAATCCAGAGGCTTGGGTCATAACAGACTCTTTAAACGCTATTCCGGGTCATTTAGGCTATGTCAATCAGTCTTTCTCCTGGGAATTTATAACCGGGACTGAGAGGCTAGTAGGTCTAGTAGTAGAGTTCTTTGCTTAAATGGAGAAATGTGACCTCAGCAATCTATTTTGGGACCAAGATGCTAAGTTAGTTTGACCCCTGTCTCTCTCTGGCTCTTTTCCCCAAGATCAACCCCAGAGGAACATATATGGAAAACAGGCGGGGGGAAAAAGGTGAGGAACCCCTGGGGTGATGTCAGGGGAGAGGAAGAGGTGGTTGGGGGTGGTGTGTATTGTGTGTGTGTGTGTGTGTGTGTGTGTGTGTGTGTGTGAGAGAGAGAGAGAGAGAGAGATTGAGAGAGACAGAGAGAGAAAGACTGTTTAATCTGGTCTGTGTGGAAATGGGGCAGTTTTGGCCTGGATCAGAAAGCAGAAGGGGTTTTGCTAGTTTGCCTCTTGCTCCTCCCAGTGCCTTGGACATCAGCTCCTACCCCCATGCTAGGGGAGGTTCAAACTACTGGTTCACACGTCCTCAGGAGTAAACAGGGGCAGTGCAGAAGTTCTGTGCCTGTGAGGAACTAACAAGCACAGGTGAGAACCAACCGGATCCCCCCAGCTTCACTTTCCACACAATCAGAGTTAGGGAATGACCATCCTAGAAGGAAGGGTCTCCTGCTAAGACTCCTTTCTGAGGGACACAGGGGAAAACGTGACTGAAGAGCTGTTCTGCAGAATGCAAGGTGTTTAACTTCAGATGCCTAGGGATCTGTGCCTGGCCCCTTTTCCTGAGAGCCTGTGGGCAGTTAAAGGGTTGGGGTCTAACCTCCCCCACCATTCACAGTGCCTGATGCACTGGAACACTAAGAGATGCAATGAAAACAACTCCTCAGAGATCAAAGTAACAAGAGTTTGAGGAACGTAACCATAAAACAAATAGTGGGTTATAGATTCAAATAGAGGGCCAAATATTAAAGCAATGGACCAAGGCTATTAAAACATGCAAATGTGTTGAATAGTATGAAATACAACCAATATGAAACAAGAACAAGAACATATTTAAGGAGCT
Organism: Canis lupus baileyi; assembly: GCF_048164855.1. Lineage (NCBI taxonomy): Eukaryota > Metazoa > Chordata > Mammalia > Carnivora > Canidae > Canis > Canis lupus. Next base: position 64,993,016 of record NC_132844.1, on the reverse strand, counting down.
GAGCAAAAACTAGGGATTAAAATTAGAATGGCTGAAATTAAGAATACAGTAGATGAGAACACAAAAGATGAGTATCAGAACAGATACATTTGAGGGAAAATTAGCTAACCTGGTATGCTAGCATGAGGATCTCCCAGAAAAAGAACAAAGAAATAACAAATGTAACAAAAGCTCCCAGAACAAAATAGAAGATAACACGAATCAGAAGCAGTTTTTTCAATAGCACCACTGGATGGAAAAATAAGACCATGGAGTTGTGTTTTCAAGATCAAAGGAAAATAAACCTAAGATTTATTTTAGGTTTATTAAGAACCTAAGATTTTATATTCAACAAAACTGTCATTCATATATAAAGATACGGGTCTAAGGCATACAAAGCCTCAGAAGTTTTGCCTCACAAACCCTTTGAAAACAGTTTTGGTTAAGATACTTAATAAAGGGACAGAAAAACCCAAAAGATGCTGCAAGAGATACACAGAAAAAAAGGTGGTTAAATAATTTGATATATATATTTAAAAAAAAAAAAAAAAAGAAAGAAAGAAAGCCAAGGCCAAAGAAAAAGGAAAAATAAATTAGTAATATCCCAGTCTGGGAGGGTATCTTGATATCAAATCTTTTAATTGAAAAAAAGAAAAGGATTAAAATGAAATGTGAAATGTTCAAATCAAAACTGGAGTAATATGCTGGCAGAAACAGATCTAAGTAAACTATAATACATGTAAAATTCCACAAAATCAAGATATATACACACTATTTCCAAACACCTAAAACATAAGGACACACAAAGGTTGTAGAAGAATGGAAATAAAAGACCAGCCATTATTAACTAAGGAGATGTGGTGTAGTTATATTAAAATCAGATAACATAGGCTTTAAGGAATTTATTTTGGGGTGGCTAGATATACCCTGAAATAGTGAAAAACGATGGCCAGTGAGAGAATGTGGTGGGGTCCAAGTGTGGGGAGAGAAACCAGGTTTTTGATGGCTCTCTAGACTCTGTGCCTGGTTCCCTGTGAAGCTGTCCTACTTGCTGTTTCATTCCTGAAGACACCCGGGTATTTTCCCAATAATTCCTCTGCTTTCCTTAAGCTGGTTGAAGCAGACTTCTTCAAGGTTACTTGCAACCAGAGGGATTGACTAGAGAACAGTACCCTCTGTGAGTGCTTAGTCATTGTTACATAACGAAAGAGGGGCCTGGAGAAGACAAGCAGTGAACTCACCGTCATCAGGTTTCTTCACAAATTTGACTCCCAGTTCTTCAAATCTTTTACAAGCACTGTGTACATCAGGAACTGCAATTCCAATGTGACCTTAGGTGGCCACCCCCAAACAAAGCAGACAGAAGGAAGAAGTAATTATTTCAGGGTACCCAAGTGCCACAGGTAGCTTCCAAAACTAGTTTATTTCAAAACATAAGGCACCTGAAGACTGATTAAATCAAATGTGTTCAAAACTTGTATTAAAGAACAAGAATCTAAGTCTAACTGGCTGGGTATAATAAACTAATTAGGAGCTCTGCATTATCAATTATTTAAAATAAACCCAAAATTGGGCTCACGTATAGTTCATTCTATTAAGAAAAACTATCAAGAAAGAGTAATCATTTACTCATACTTAACAGGTTTGTTGTGGCCGCTGACTCTATAGCAGCCAATTTAAGCCAGCAATCCCATCATCTTAACAGATTCTACATCAGGGCAGAAGTGTATACTAGCAGAAATGTGGATTATTATCAACCACGGTTTTTGTTTTTTAAATTGAAAAGTCTCCTGGAAATAGAATACTGAGACTGAAAAGTGAAAAATCATTGTGAGAGAGTAAATGTAGGGTTTAGACAAAGACCATGAAATTAAACCACTCCTAAATCAAATTTTTTTGTGGAAAAGTAAAACCACCATACACCTAAGAAGTTGATTCTTCTTAATAACTGTACAATGCACAAATCACACAAATCCATGTATACTACTTATGAATAGGCAAACATACCAAATCCTCTAGGGTCTGAGTTGCCACTGTGGTAACTCTGGGTCTCATCATCTTCAGTGCCCCAGTTGCTACAAAAGGAGGGAAAACAGAATTACAACTGACCTGTAGGGCAAATAGTTTTCTGAAAAGAAAACTGCAACAATCTCTTTGAAACCTCACTGTGTATGTATGCAACTTGGTTTCCTCTTTGCCACTATAAATATTAAGTTTTCAACTAAAGAAAAGGCAAATGGAATCTTCCAAACAGCTCCGTGGGCTAGATTTGAGACTCCATTTCATGAATGGGACTGCCAGTTAAGGAGGTAACAGAACTTGTTCAGGGTTCCACAGCTACCGTCAGAGCCAACACTCATCTCTAGATCTGTGTGATTCCAGAGCTGTTTTGAATCAGGGACACACTAAATCACATACCCTGAAATAAATGCTCTTTTGTTAGTTGTGCAAGAGGACACAGAAACAACATAAATTAAAAAAGAATTTTTTTTCTAAAATGTTGAAATTACGAGGCCTTACTCATAGTGCCTTAACATTCATTAGGTATCATTTGGCAATTATCTTGCCAATTCTGCCTTACATTACCTACCTAAAAGATAAATGATCTTACTTGCCCCTAACTATGCACCAGAACAGTACAAAGACCAAAAATTCCATTATAAAATACTCGAACTGTTACAAATGCAAAGTGATTAGGTAAATCTGGTTTGAAGTAAGCTTGTAAGTAAGGAAAAAAGGTTTGAAAAATGTATACTGTATAAAAAAATAAAAACTCATACTCACTGTGTCAGTTCAAGTGTAGCTTTCCTGGAGAATGCCCATGCTACTTTTTCATCTTTATCTTTTGGGATGTCATTTTTTTCCTCATAAGCCAAGAAATAGAGTGAAAACTTCATGGTGGGAAAATCTAATTTTTGGAGTAGCCTGAAATTAAACAACAAGCCTAAATCAATTAATAACAGGAAAGGTTGATTCATATTAAAATCAAAATGCCAATATTCAAGTTCCACTAAGAATAAAAGCCGTATGTAGTGAGGCTATTTAAATAGGAAGACCAAGGGGAAATAAATGAAAATATCTCATTTCAAAAAACCTATTCATCTGTAAATATCAGTAAAATAAAAAAGTTTTTACAAAGCAAACTTGAAACTTAACTGGAATTATGGTATTTGTTTATAAGTGGCTAAAGGTGGGCAGCCCTGGTGGCTTAGCAGTTTAGCGCCACATTCAGCCCAGGGCCTGATCCTGGAGACCCAGGATTGAATCCCATGTCAGGCTCCCTGCATGGAGTCTACTTCACCCTCTGCCTCTCTCTCTCTCTCTCTTTCTCTCTCTCTGTCTCTAATAAATAAATAAAATCTTTAAAAAAAAATCCTTTAAAAAATAAAAAATAAATGGCTAAAGGTATCTTCAAAAGAAAACTTTTGTCCATTTTTGATGAAAAATACAATGCATTATCTTATTGTTCTTTCAGATATATAAATACATTTATTGAGTTCTTACTATGCCAAAACTCCTAGGAAAAGAAAGTGAGGATAGGTGGTAAGGGAGAAGGAAGGACAGATGAATACCACAGAGAACATGAATGTCAACAATAAAGTGGTTAAACATATAAAATACTGAAGAAAGGTCACACAGCATTAAGACTGTGAACAGGTCACTAGATATGGAAAGGAGTTTCTGCAGCCTTTTTACAGTTTCTGCAGTATTTGAGGGCAGTTTCAGCAGCATGGGATGCCAGAAGCTGGACTGCCCTGATGGAGGCAAGGCGAAGTGAGCAAGTAAAGTAGCAAGCAGGACTGACCTATATAGATGATGGGTGATGATGGGAAAGAGGGCAAGAATTATGCCAGAATAAAGACTTAAGCTTGTTTGTAGGTTGAGGAGAAAGAGCCAGTGGAAAGGGAGAGACTGATGTGAGATAGTGTTTTTAAAAAGTTTTTCAAAATCCTGAAGTTTTTAAAACGATAGTTGAAGGGGCACCTGGGTGGCTCAGTTGGTTGAGTACCTGACTCTTGATTTCAGCTCAGGTCGTGATCTCCGGGTCAGGAGATGGAGCCCTGTGTTGGACCCCACACTAGGCATGGAACCTGCTTAAGATTCTCTCTCCCTCTCCTTCTGCCCCTCCCTTTCGCCCCCCCCCCTCCAAAAGATAGCTTAAGTCATGACCTATAAAGTGAATTTAAAGAGCATAAGATTATTTTGCAAGGAGTAGGGTATAATGAGGATGCACACAATATAATTTTATTTAGATTATTGAGGACTAGGTGCTCAAAGATGACCTTATTCATAATAAGAGAGAATGGTTAAAGCTAACCTAACAAATGAAAGTTTCTAAGCTTGATTTCAGATATTTTATTTTTATTTACTTATTTTTTAAAGATTTTATTTATTTATTCATGAGAGACACAGAGAGAGGGACATAAGAAGAGGGAGGAGAGGGAGGCTCCATGCAGAGAACCTGATGCAGGACTCAATCCCACATGCCCTTAGCCAAAAGCAGTTGCTCAACCTCTGAGCCACCCAGGTGTCCTGATTTCAGATCTTTTAATTATTACTGCTATGTAATACACCTTGGCCCACTGAGACAGACACCAGCTTACCACAAATAAGATTTACTCTAACATGTTTATAATAAAGTATCGGACACCTCCCATACTCCAGTCATGAAAAAATATCTCTGTACCCAGTAATGCGGATTACACAAGCCTTACAGACCAATCAGGTGGGAAGTGGGGCAAATGAACCTGTTGTAATGTGTTTTTCCCAACAAGCATATCTTTCAGTATAATGTCAAGTTGCACCCTGTTGGGGGCGGGGGGATCTTGAAAAACAAGGTCATGATTGGAGTCAATCAGACCTGGGTTCGAATTCCCACTCTACCATGTGCCCATTATAGTATCTGGGGCCAGTAACTTAGTGTTTTTAAACTCTGGTTTCTTCCTTCATTTATAAAATGGGGAATAAACTATTTCATGAGCTACTATGGAGACTGAATGAAAAACATGTAAAGTCTGGCAAATACCTAATGTTCAATGTATTTATTTTCACTCTGATTTTAAATGTGCTATAAACATTTGCTAAACTATTTTTTTAGAAAGAATAGAATTCTTTCTAAAAAAATTCTGGAAAGAATTATAAGAAGCTATTAACAACCATTATCTTTGGGGACAAGGACTGGGAATGGAAGGTAACCACTTTTCATTTTGTATTTTTCTGAACCTAAACAAACATATACTATATTACTCCATGTCGATGGAGGTTTATCCAGGCAATAAATTAAAAACTGCTTAATTTTATTCTTTATCTATATTGTCAGAAACAAACAAACAAAAAACCCTTCATGTTCTTTAGGGAAACAAAACAAGAAAAATAAACAAATATGCTTTGGGGCGCCTGACTGGCTCAGTGGGTTGAGCATCTGCCTTTGGCTTAGGTCATGATCCCGGCTCCCTGCTCAGAGCCTGCTTCTCCCTCTGCCCCTCCCCTTGCTCCTGCCCGTACTCTCTCTCTCTCAAATAAATAAATAAAATCTGTAAAAATAAAAATAAAAACAACTATGCTTTAAGGATTCCAGATCAGTGGATATTACCTGTTCAGCAAAAGAGAATCCATCCTACTAAAATGGAATGGATGGCCAGTTTTAGGTAAACTCATTCATTTTCTAAGTAATGCATTTTTATAACTGTATCTTTTCCAAAGTAAATATAAGGCCATAACATTAAAAGGATTGGAACACATTAAGGATTAAACTGGCAGCTCTCACAGAGAAGGGAGGGAAAGAACACCCAAGCACTCAGCCAGTGAGCCTGGCTGGCATTTAGAAGAACTGGATAGAAGCCCAGGCCAGTCAAGCCTAGTCCCAGACACCTGGCTAAAAGGACTTCTGGGATTTTCTTTTTTTTTTAAGAGTTTATTTATTTATTCATGAGAGACACAGAGAGAGAGAGAGAGGGGGGGGGGGCAGAGACACAGGCAGAGGGAGAAGCAGGCTCCATGCAGGGAGCCCAACGTGGGACTCGATCCCAGGTCTCCAGGATCACGCCCTGGACTAAAGGCGGCGCTAAACAGCTGAGCCACCTGGGCTGCCCGACTTCTGTGATTTTTGAAGAAAAGTATAATCCATTTTTTAAGTGGATCCAAAAACGTTCCCTATATTTGCAAAGCTATACATTTAAACATCATAGGTGCCAATAAATAGTCTACTTACGTCATTCCAAGAATTCTAGTATAAAAATCCAGTGACTTCTTAGGATCCTTAATTCGTAGCATGGTCTGCTGCAACAGAAAATCCTAAGGAGAAAACAGGGCATATTAAACAGATTTGGCTTCTGGCACTTGTTATCAACATTAATTATGCTTTCTGTTGCAAGATACAGTCCGACTTTCTAACACAATGTTTAAGAAGAAAGTAACTTTGTCCCCTCAGCTGTACCTGGTTCCCAGACCTACCACTTACACTTCCTACAACTCTCTGCCCAAGGATGTTTTCTGGTTACGAAGGCAGGCCCAACGTGTCAGCGAGTTTACACCCCCCAAATGATCCTCAACCAATAGTGGGTGGAAAAAAAAAAAAAAAAAAAACCTGGTTCCCTTGCCCCTGGCATGTTCCATACCATGTCTCAGAGATTTCCCTGCAGAATAAAGCCCAGCTGCCCTCAGTGGTGATCCACTTTTACATACTTTTTATTGCCTCCATTTCCCACTCCACAGAGCCTCCTCCAACTACCTCCCAAAAAAACTACTTACAACTAAATCTTTATGTCCAGTCTTTTAAATGACCCAAAATAAAACAGTGATGTTACAAATAAAGAATTCAATTACTGTAAGATGTGTTCCATGAATGTATAAATGCCTTTCCAGAACTATTTATTGGTAACCATTGCAAGAAGTTACTCACAAGATCAGACTCCTAAATAACTAAAAGGGTAAAAAGCTACTGTCTCTAACACCATTGTGAAACTGTCCAATTGGGGCACCTGGGTGGCTCAGTGGTTGAGCATCTGCCTTTGGCTCAGCTTGTGATCCCAGGTTGCTGGGATCCAGTCTTGCATCAGGCTCCCCACAGGGAGTCTGCTTCTCCCGCTGCCTATGTCTCCGAGTGTCTCTCTCTCTCATGAATAAATAAATAAAATCTTAAAAAAAAAAAACTATTCAATTTACAAATCAGGAAACAAAAGCTTGATTGACCTCATTAAGAAAAGGGTAGAGTTCATGGAGTTAAGATTATTAATAACATTAATTACAATACTTTGCCTTCATTAGGCACAGTACCTATAAAGTATTACTATCTATAGGTACTAATGTCCCCATTTAATAGATGAGAGACACACCCAAGGTGATTAAATTAATTGTCACAGCCTTCTAAGTTCAGGTATCTTTCTACCATAGATACCTTCCAAACCATGAGTCCGTTAACTATATTTGTACTTCCTAACACATTTTTCTGTTATACCCACAGCTTGACAAAATAGGCCTGAAAATTCTGAACTCCCCCTTTGCAGACCCATCCACATCACTTCCCTATAACTAGCATCAGATAAAACATAAATATATTTTATTCACTCAGCATCATTAGGAAGTATTTTTCTATTTTGTTAAATTTTTAAGTGACCAAAATGTACTCTTATTTTAGGCATTGAAATCCTCATTTAAAACAAAACTAACCTAAATATTTTAATAAGTAGATCTTAATGAATATAATAATTTAATTCTTCATCCACAGCTTATAGTCACATATAAGGCAGTTGGCCTAGAAATTATGTTTCTAGATTACTTGGATTGCTTTTCTCAGGCAGGTGCTGCACTCCTAAAGGAAGCAGCTGAAAAAGGGAAAAGCAGCTCCTGACATCCAGGTACTGGCCTGGTACTCACAACTAGGCCCTGGTTTTCCCCACTGAACAAAATCGCAGAAACACCTATACAGTCACCCTGTGACTGCAATGAAGGGAGATCAAAATGCAGCAAATAAAATTTCACTTCATATTCTTGTTTGGCACAAATTAAAACAAGGTACTGTTTGAACTTTGGTGAAATAGGTGGGATCTATACACAGGTTTTTCAAATGATTAAAATATCTGAAAAATATTAGCTACTATAACATACATAAAACCTCAGCTATTTACTTATCTGCTTTAAAAGCATATGGAATTTACTTATTTTGATGGTTCGAGGACATTTTTATAAACGTCAGTTACAGTCTTACAATGTAATAGATAGAGGAGCTCCTGGTACATTTCCTACTACTTGTCCCTATAGTGGGATGGTCCCTGGAACTTGTGGGGTTTTTTTTGTTTTTTTTTTTAAGATTTTATTTATTTATTCATGAGAGACACAGCGAGAGAGAGGGAGAGAGAGAGAGAGGCAGGGACACAGGCAGAGGGAGAAGCAGGCTCCATGCAGGGAGCCCGACGTGGGACTCGATCCGGGATCCCCAGGATCACGCCCTGGGCTGAAGGCAAGAGCTAAACCACTCAGCCACCCAGGCTGCCACCCAGGAGCTAAACCACTCAGCCACCCAGGCTGGTTTTTTTTTTGTTTTTGTTTTTGTTTTTAATTTTTTTTATTTATTTATGATAGTCACACAGAGAGAGAGAGAGGCGCAGAGACAGAGGCAGAGGGAGAAGCAGGCTCCATGCACCAGGAGCCCGATGTGGGATTCGATCCCGGGTCTCCAGGATCGCGCCCTGGGCCAAAGGCAGGCGCCAAACCGCTATGCCACCCAGGGATCCCCAGGCTGTTTTTATTTTACTCTTTCAGTGAGTTTTTTTGTTCCCTCACTCACCATTAAGCTATTAGCTGTCAATTACATCAGCAAAATTCTCCTTTGTTGGTCACGAGTAACCTAATTTCCCTAAACTCTGACTCTATACTTCTCACCACCCCTGTTAGCACTCTGATTCCAGCTACCCCACCTCCACCCAGATTGGATGGTACTCTTCTTTCTTACCTTGTCCCCTACAACCTATTGTTGGGGAGATCTGGTAAAGTTAATTCAGATCACTCTTCTACTCAAAAACCGTGAGAAGGCTCCCATTTCACTCAGAGTGAAGCAAAAGTCCCTACAATGACCCTCTATGGTTGGTCCCAGTTGCCTCTTTCACCCCATTCCCCCCCCACCCACTCAGCTCCCCTGTAGTCTTCAACAGCTCACCTAGGGCCTCTGCCAGAAGGCTCATTCCCCAGACACATTTCTTTCTTTCTTTCTTTTTTTAAGTATGCTCCACACCCAATGTGAGGCTTGAACTCATGACCCTGAGATCAAGAATTGCAGGCTCTACCAACTGAGCCAGCCAGGCAACCCTTCCCAGAGCCACTTCTATTCTTTTTAACTCTACTCAAATGCCATCTTCCCAATGAGGCCCTAACTGACCACCTTTTTATCATTTTCTTTTCCCATAGCACTTGTCACCTTTCAATATGCTATTTATTATATTTATCTTTATTGTTTTTCTTTCCCTGTTAGCATATAAACTCCATAAGGGCAAGGGTGTTTGTTTTGTTTACTGATGTACCTCAGAACAGAATCTGGCATGGAGTAGATAACCAATAAATAGTTTTTGAAGGAGTAAATGAACTTGCACTATGATCTTTTCTTTCCAACATTACCAGTTTCTTCTTCAATTAAAAGAAAAAAATTTAAAGTCTAAAACCCTTTTAAAGATTTTATTTACTTATTTATTTATTTATTTATTTATTTATTTATTTGAGAGACTGAGAGAGAGAGTACACGAGTAGGGTGGAGGGAGGGAGCAGCAGAGAGAGAGGGAGAAGCAGACTCCCTGGTGAGCAAGGAGCCCGACACAGGGCTCAATCCCAGGCCCCAGGGATCACAAAGCTAAAGACAGATGCTTAATCTACTGACCCACCCAGGGGCCCTTAAAACCCTTTTAAAATCTGTTCTGTATGGCCCAGTTTACCATCCTACCAATGACATTGGTCACATTCATAGTTCATCTTTTCAACATCTTTCTAGTACCAACATTAGTATTGTCAGAATATGAAAGACTTTATCATTACTTCAGTTCATAAACTGAGAGCTCATATTCTTGACCAAGATGTTTCCCTTCTAAAAATTTATCTAAGGAAATAATTACAAACTCTGACAAAGATTTATGTGCAAAGACATTCATTGCAACACTTAAATAATAACTGTGTGTCACGTACTGTCCTTATTTACAGAAATCAACTCATCTAATCTTCACGACAACCCTATGAGATATGTATTATAACCATCCCATTTTACTGCTGAAAGAGTAAGCGTTAGAAAAAATTCCACCTCAAGCAGTTTGGCTCCAAAGTCCTTGCTTTCAACTACATTGGCTAAACTGCCTCTAACAACAAAGAAATAGATAAATAATGACACAGGCATAACATAATATAATGAATACATTTAAAATGCATGGTATATTAAGTTTAAAAAGATACATACATGTTTAGTTCATTTAATATGCTATTCAAATTAATTAATTACATCTTAAAAGTAATGCTAAAAGCCTTTAATTTTATTTCCTGTTAACATGGCTATGTGCTAAAACTATCTAAATACACACATAAAAATAAATATAAAAATGAACTCTTAAAAGTCTATACATAGCTAACAATACTGTATTGTATGTATACTTGAGAGTTGTAAGAGAGCAGATTTAACAGAGCATGTCTTTTTCTTTTTAAAGCTTTTTTTTTTTTTTTCATTTATTTATGATAGTCACACAGAGAGAGAGAGAGAGAGAGGCAGAGACATAGGCAGAGGGAGAAGCAGGCTCCATGCACCAGGAGCCCGATGTGGGATTCGATCCCGGGTCTCCAGGATCGCGCCCTGGGCCAAAGGCAGGCGCCAAACCGCTGCGCCACCCAGGGATCCCCTAACAGAGCATGTCTTAAAAGCTATCAGCACATACACACAAAAAAAAGTCTAATTATGTGAGGTGATCAACACATTAACCAACTTTGCTGTATTCATTTTGCAATATACATGTGTATCAAATCACCACACTGTGCACCCTAAATTTATACATTGTCATATGTTGATTATATCTCAATAACGCTGGAAAAATAGTTTCAAAAAGGTAGAAAAAGGGGCACCTGGGTGGCTCAGTGGCTGAACGTCTGCCTCTGGCCCAGGGCGTGATCCCGGGGTCCTGGGATTGAGTCCCACATCGGGCCCCCCACAGGGAGCCTGCTTTTCCCACTGCCTATGTGTCTGTCTGTGTCTCTCATGAATAAATAAATAAAATCTTTAAAAAGGTGGGGGGGAGGGCATCTACAGCATTGTTCCAACTGCGAAGACTCAACACGATAGATTATTTCCATGTAAATGTATAGATGTATAGACGAAAACACACTTTAATGCCATTTTAACCTTAAAATAAGTCTATAAATGGCAAAAAAAATTAAATGTATAATCAGTACTAGTGGGTTTATTCATAAAAACTGGCTCATAACATTTTTGCTACAAAAATGTTATTTAGATGATATAAAAAAACAAGCACATCTTGCTTTTTTATAAAATGCTCAAGTTATTCTATGCTAATAGTTTGCTTTTCAACACCAACATATTCTTTCAACTCTGTACTTCTGGTAAACACCTGAATGATCCTTCCTCAAAAAGAATCCTTAAAAATGATTATTCCTATGGTCTTAAAATACTGTTTAAAATAAATATATCTTGTGTTTAAAAAAAGTAGGACTTACATTCATGTCCTGTCTCATCAGATAATTAAGATTTTATTTATGTATTAGAGAGAGAGAGAGAAGGAGCAGGGGTAGGGGCAAAGGGAGAGGGAGAAAGACTTTCTGCTGAGCAGGGAGTGGGGCTCGATTCCAGGACCCTAGGATTATGACCTGAGTGGAAGGCAGATGCTTAACAGATGAGCTAACCAGGCCCCATTCATCGGACAATTCCTAACTTTGTCTCTCCCTTATCATGCTCAAAATTTGGAAGAACAAAGCCATCTTGTATGCTTAAACTATCTTTGGGTTTTCTGGGGTGGCTACTAGGTTAACAAAAATTTGCTCCTTTACCTTATAAAAAGAGTTAAAATAGGGCAGCCCCGGTGGCGCAGCGGTTTAGCGCCGCCTGCAGCCGGGGGTGTGATCCTGGAGACCCAGGAGTCCCGCTCGGGGTCCCTGCATGGAGCCTGCTTCTCTCTCTGCCTGTGTCTCTGCCTCTCTTTCGCTCTCTCTGAATAAATAAATAAATCTTAAAAAAAACAAAAAAAGAGTTAAAATAAATAATCAGGCTTTGGAAAGCCTGGTCCAAGTTTAATTAGCTCAAAATTACTTTGAAAACACTATAATGTTACAATCAAGGATATTTCTAGTGCACATCCTATGTGTTTGTAATAGCATCCTGTCAAAACTATATAGGTGAGACAGGGACAAAAATGAAAGGGTCAAGGTCCCTCTGAGCACCTCGAAATGGATTTTTTTTGGTGTTAAGATGTGAGACTTGGGTAAATCTTCGTTTTTTTGTTTTACTGATGGATATTCAGTTGCTCCAGCACAATTTGTTGAAAAGCCAACCCTTTCTCCATTGAATTGCATTCATATTTTTGTCAAAAGTCTGTAGGGTGTATTAGTGTGGGTCTTATTTTGGTTTCTCTATTCTGTTCCATTAAATCTGTGTCTCCTCTGCCAATATCAGAGGCGTGGCTACTGTTGCTATATAGTAGGTCTTAAAATCAGATAGATGGATTCCTTCCACTTCATTCTTTTCAAAGTTTAGTTATTCTAGCTCATGTGCCTTTCATAGAAGTTTTAGAATAATCTTACCTATATCTAAAAAAAGTTTTGTGTTAAACATGTATATCAATTTGTAGAGAACTGACATCTTTACTATGCTGAAGCTTCCAAAGATGAATGCTGTTATGTCTGTTTATTAAAATCTCTATCAGTACTGTGTGATTTTCAGCATGTAAATCCTGCATGATGAATTTATTTATACCTAAGAAATTTGGTTGCAATTATATTTTTAATCATGGTGCTCATGTTTTCTCTGCTAGTATACAGAAATAGAATTGCTTTTTGTATGTTTATCTTCTGTCCTGTGACCTCAATAAACTCACTTCTTAGTCCTAGACGAGTTTTTTTGTAAAATACTTAGGATTTCCTCTGTACAATCATGTCCTCTGCAAATAGGGACAGTTTTATTTCTTCCTTCCAATCTGAATGACTGTTACTTCCTTTTCTTACCTTACTGCACTGGCTAGAACTTCTAGCACTATGTTGAATTACAGTGGTGAGAACGAACATCTTTGTCACATTCCACAAAATAGGGAAGAAGCATCACCATTAAGTATAATGTAAATTTTTTTATAGATGACCTTTATCAAGTTGAATTAAGTTCCCCTCCATTCCTATTTTTTTCTGAAAAAAAAAAATTGGACATGGTATTAAATTTCATCAAATGTCTTTTCTGTATCAATTAACATGATCATGTGATTTTTCTTCCTTAGCCTCTAATATTACACATTACTTTGATTTGTGAATATTGATCTAGTTTTGCACACCCTGAATAAACTCCACTTGGTCATGGTAATTTTTTTTATATATTGCTAGATTATAATTGGTAATATTTTATCATGGATTTTTACCTCTATATTCATGAGGAAGATTAGTTTTTTTTTGTATTGTCTTCATCTGGTTCTTGGTGTCAGAGTAATACTAGCTTTATAAAATGAATCAGGTAAAAAAAAAAAATAAAATAAAATAAAATGAATCAGGTAGAACAAACTGAGGGGTGATGGAAGGAGGTGGTGGGGGATGGGCAAAATGGGGGATGGGCATTAAGGAGGGCACTTGTTATGATAAGGACTGGGTGTTACATGTAAGTGATGAATTACTAAATTCTACTCCGGAAAACAGTATTACATTACATATTAACTAGCTAGAATTTAAATAAAAATTAGAAAAAAAAGTATAATATAAAATGAATCAGGAAGTGTTCCTCCTCTTCAGTTTTTAAAGGGATTGTACAGAATTGATGTTCATTTTTAATACTTGGAAGAATTCTCCAGTGAAATCATTTGGGCCTCGAGAGATTTTTTTGGGGAAAGTTATTGATTATGAATTAAATTTTCTTATGTTATAGAGCTATTCAAATTATGTATTTCATATTAGGTAAGTTATGGTGGTTTGTGTTTTTTAAGGAATTGGTCTACTTAATACAAATTGTCAAATTTACATGTACAGAGTTGTTTTTAATATTCCCTTATTATCTTTTCTGATGTCTGCTGTCTGTAATGATATCCCCTATTTCATTCCTAATATTGGTAATTTCTATCTTCTCTTTTCATCTTGTCAATCTTGCTACAAGTTTGTCAAATGTATTGGGTTTTTTTTTTTTTCCTCCAAAGAACTAACTTTGTTTCATTGATTTTCTCTATTTTCTGTTTTCAATTTCAATGATTTCTGCTTTTTATGATTTCCTTCCTTCTGCTTTCTCTCGGTTATGTTGCTCTTCCAGGTTCTTGAGGAGGGAACACGAATTATTTGAGACTTCTCTTTTCTAATGTATGGTTTAGTAATATAAATTTCCTTCTTAGCACTGTGTTAGCTGAGATTCCTTTCTCATTTCATTCAATCTATTTTTTAAAAAATCTCCCTTGAAACCTCCTCTTGATCATGAATTATTTAGAAAAGTGTTATTTAGTTTCCAAGTGTTTGGAGATTTTCCTGTTAGTTTCTGCTGCTGATTTCTAGTCTGATTCCATTGTGGTCAAAGAATGCACTCTGTATTATTTCAATAATATTAAGTTTGTTGAAGTTGGTTTTGGGGCCCATGACATGGTCTATCTTGGTATATACTCTATGGGCACTTGAAAACGAAAGTGTACTCTGCTGTTATTGGGTGGAGTTCTTTAAAGGTTGATCAGATCTTGTTTACTGATGGTGCTGTAGAGTTTGTCTATGTCCTTGCTAATTTTCTCTCTAGTTCTGTCAATTGTTGAGAGAGGAATACTGAAATCTCCAATTATAAATGTGGGTTTTTCTATTTCTCCTTTCCATCAAATCAGTTTTTGCTTTGTTTTTTTTTTCAGTTGTTTTTTTAGTGCACATTTATTTAGGACTGTTATATCTTCTTGGTCAACTGACCCTTTTATCACTATACAAATACTTCCCTACCTACTATCATTTTCTTTGCTCTGGGGTCTACTTTATTTGGTATAAGCCATTCCTGCTTTCTTTTGATTAATGTTTCCGTAATAATCTTATTCCATCCTTTTAATTTGCCTCTATTATTATATTTGAAGTGAGTTTTCATGCATACAGCATATATTTGAGGAATATTTTCTTTTATTTCAGTTATATTGAAATACAACTGACGTATAGCACTGTGTAAGTTTAAGGTATACAGCTTAATGACTCATACATGTTGTGAAAGGATTACCACTATAAGTCTAGTTAATACCCATCACCTCATAAATAGAGAAGTTGGGGCATGTTTTTAAATCCACTCTGCTAATCTCTAATTGGTGTATTTATACCTAATGTAATTATTGAAATACTAGGGATTAAGTTGGCTATTTTATTTATTGTTTTGTTAATTTTTTTCTTTGCCTTCCTCTGGGTTACTAGAACATTTTTTGATACTTCCACTTTGATTTATCTGTAGTGTTTCTTCATGCACTCTTGTATAGCTTTCTTAGCAGTTGCTCTAGGTGTTCAATTAAATATAAGTTATCATAGTCACTTGGTGTCGTCATTTTTCAATTTGAGTGAAGTACAGAAACCTCACCTCTCTTTACATCCCTTCACTCTCTCCCATTTATAATTGTCTTAAAATACTTCCACTGTTGCAGTGGGGTAGAATTTCAGGTTCCCCATGTGTCTCCATTAATACAGCAAGTGGGGAAAGCTTGCTACTGTCTGGTGAGATCAGAGTTCTGGCTCCCTATTCAACATTCTCTGATACCACCCTGGCAGGGGGAGGGGTGCACATCGCATTGCAGCCTGTTCAGCAGAAGACGAGGCTCCCTACCCAGCCTTTGCTGGCAGAGGCAAGGATGTTGCCACAGTTTTTTCTGTGGTGTTTAGTTGTAGTAGAGCTGTTATTGTCTAAAAGTTTTCTGCCTCATCAGGAAATACTGCTTATTCCCTGGTCCTGTGAATAGAGAGGTTTTCATTGTTGTTGGTGGGTTTTTTGCTTGTGTTTTGTTTTCTTGGCTTTTTTTTTGTGGGTTTTTTGGTTGCACCCACTGACATTTCTGTCACTCCGAGTTTGGGCTAAATAAGGCAAAAAAGAAAATTCAGGAAGCTCACCACCATGTTGCTTCTAGGGTCTCAAGGTCCCTAGCTAGTCTGCCTTCTTCTCTTCACCTCTCCATTGTCTTCCTATATTTATTTTATATAAAATGTCTAGAGTTCTTAGCTGTACCTAGCAGGAGAAATAGGGGAAAGTATGTGTACTCCATGTTCCCAGTAAGACTCCAAATTCATTTGATACAATTGAGCCCCACAACAACAGGGTATGTTTGGTCACCACAGGTCTCTTTCTAATGATGAAGACACTCATTTCTGTAGAACTGTTGTCAAGGAGCTCTTTAAGATATTACATCTTACTCAAAATCAAAGTCAATACCTCCATAGCTTCTATCACCTTTAGTCTTCAAAAAAGAGAAGTTTCAAACTTGCATTTGCTAAATTTTCAGAAATTTTAAGATTTCTTTGGCCTAACTTGTGTGTTTTGGCCTTAAGAACAGTGAGCCTTTGGAAGCTTCCTTTGGAGCTCATCAACTCTCTGTCACAATAAATTTTCACAAATGTTGCATCACCCCCAGCAGAGAATCTTCTTAAGGCTCAACTAAACATTCAGATTCAGGACAACCACAGGCTGAAAGTTTCAGTCAGAAAACACAACTTGCCAAGAGAGCAGGCTTACGTGTTCCTCTTCAGCAGGAGTACTCAAAAAGAAGTCTGTACAGCTCAGGTGTAGGAGAAGATGTGCACTGGGTAGTAGCAGGAAATCACCCTGGTGGGACGCCTGGGTGGCTCAGCGGTTAAGCATCCATCTGCCTTTGGTGCAGGGTGTGATCCCCAGGTCCCAGGATCGAGTGCCGCATCGGGCTCCCTGCATGGAGCCTGCTTCTCCCTCTGCCTATGTCTCTGCCTCTCTCTCTCTCTCTCTCACTCTCCCTCTCTGTGTGTGTATCTCTCATGAATTAATAAATACAATATTAAAAAAAAAAAAAAAGGAATCACCCTGGTGTAGAAGCTCTGTATGCCACAGGAACCAATCTCTCTAGTAGCAATTCCATGGGCAAAACTTTCAAAATCTCCACAAGGGACAGTTATAAGAGCCACTACATTCAGGAAAGCCCAAAGCTGTGACTTCCTGTTAGGTATTGATAATTCACCCTCTCTAAATGCAACTTATCAATCAAGTTATTCTTATTTTTATCATAAGCAATATTGCTAAGTAACAAACACTATTTTTGTTTCTTGGGAAACAGCTAGAGTTAACCAAATGTCACATTCTCATCAAAGAGTTAAGGTCTTAGCTCTTCATGACTAGGAATCATATTCCTATAAAACAAAAATGGATGAAGTTTTGTTTTTTCCTTACTTTTAAAAGTCACAGTTGCCTTCAGTGAAAGACCCTTTTGGAGATCCAAGCATATCTGAGAAATTGTTTTCTATGTAACAGCTGGAAAACATGTTTGATGTACAAGATGGCTTGATATATTTTTTCTTCGCTATCTTCCTCCTTCTAGTGTTATTTGCCTGACTCAACCTATGCCAGAATGTGATAAATTGTTCCTGAAAATAATTCAGCCACTCCCTTTACATTTATTCTATCTTATCTAAATTGGTTTCATGTGGTTCTTTCCTTACCACTCTATAATAATTCAACAGCCAAAGACATACTTCAAGTATACTCACTCTACAGATAAGGGCAATAGAAATAGCTAGGAGACACAAAAGAAACTTCTTTAAATTTAAAAATTACCTGTGATATTAGTAAACACACCTGCCAGACTACTCTTACAACAAGTAAAAGAAATAGGAAAATCCTAGAAGCCCTTAGGATCATGAGGCCTTTAAAATCTCAAGCAAAGGGAGAGAAAACACACAAGTGTGAGAGAAATTATTCTTCAGAGGCAATATGGTTCAAATGCTAACTCTACCACCATTGCCTTGGGTAAATCATTACCTTTTTTGAACCTCAGTTTTCACATCTTTAGAATGGGGATAATTATAGTTCTTAGCTCACAGAGTTGAGCTGGAAAGCATATGGGATAATGCATTAAAGTGCTTAGCACAGTGTCTCTAGAATCCCTTGTCAGCTCAAGTCAGACACCTGGAGTCTTCCTAGATTTCTCCCTTTCCACTTCTCAGTAAGCCAGTGCAAGCGTCCTATCAAAATGACTCCTTAAATCCCTCTGGAATTGTTCTCCTTGTCATTCTAATAAGCACTACCTTGCTCCTGTCCTTACTACTTCCTCCCTGGATGATTGTCCTAGCGTCCCTGGTCTCTGCTTCTTACAGGCTTACCCAGATGCAAGCCACTGAACTTCTCATCAAGTACCAGAGTCATCTTTCTATAGTGAAAACCCAATTGTGTCATTTCTGGGTTAAAAATCATTCCTTCAGAGGAAGTCCCCAAAGCAAGCACATATGATTAGTGCATACTTCTCTAATTTCATCATTTGTTAGCACTCCCCTAGTCATTTTGAATGTTTTAACTCTTATCAGTTAAAAAAGAGCATGCACCCCCAATGAATATGTATTTAATTATATACATGTACAAATATACTAATAAAATATATATACCATAAAATATAAATAAAATATATTTGCCAAATAGAAACCTTTACAGGGTGAGAAAAACAAACATATTTTCTTTGGGCATCCTGATGATTGTCTTGCGTACCTCCTCCCTCAACTCCCACTGCCTACAACTTCAGTCTCCTATTATCTGTAGATTCCTGCATCAGTTCTCTGATGTCATTGTGCTTTTTATATTTACTATGATTCTCTCTGCCTAAAACAGTCATTCGTCCATCTGGCCACTCTCCTTCCTTCCTCCTTTCCATTCTCTCTTCCACCTACCCCTGCACCAAATTCTACCTAGGTACTTTCTTTTTATTTGGCAAAACCCAGCCTAAGTGTCACCAACACTCAAAGTTTTCCCTGACCCACCTACCACTCAGATGGGATGGGACTCCAAATTATTACTTTAAAGGACACTGATAGAGACTGTCAAAACAATTAATTTCAGGAGATTATCACTTGGGAAAAGAAGTATTTGGCCTTATGAAGACAGTTGGCCAATAAGATTGCCAGGATATGGTGCAGCTGTATATTCCTTGGCCTGCCTTCTGGGCAAAGATACAAATGATCAACAGGCAAGTTGACTTTCTACCACCACTACCCTCTCTTTTCCAAACCAGGCCCTCATCACTTATTTCACCTTCTAGAAGAACCTTTTAGGTGTTCTCATCGCCTCCAGACCTGGATCCCTCCAATCTACTCTACAAAATGCTTTGAGACCCCAAATGGATCCCTACCACCTACATAAAATCTAGCTTCCTTAGATGTGACATTCAAAGCTCTCTCTCTCTCCAGGAGAGTAAGGCTCCAACCTCCCATTCTAGCCTTCTCCACCACAGCTCCACTGTTTAAATAACCTGAACTTTGACCAAAAACACGTAACTCACCTCTCCAGAACACGCCTGCACTGCATATTTCTGCCGTCTCACCACATTTTTGCTCAGATGTTCCTTCTACCTAGAATGCCCCACTCCTATGTAACTCTGTCTTACAGATGATTTTGGAACCCCATCCATGCTTTAAGATATAGGCCCACCCCCACCTTCTGGTTGATGTACTTCCCTGATGCGCACCTTTGAATTCTATCACTTTTCATAGTTTAGAGAACAGTAATACATTTTATCCTCCTCGCAGCTCTCTTTATGCTGCTTTTACAAACTCAGCCCCAGTGCCCTGCTAAAATCACTACAGCCAATGATATATATATATATATAGATCTGGGGACTCAAGTGTAGGTCTTGAGACTTCAAATACCCCGTGACTATACCATACCACAGACGCTACCTTCGAAAGTTTCTACCTCTTGTACTCCCAGGGTGTTTTATAATGTCAACAGCACGGTACTCCCAGCTCCATCGTATTGTTACAGTTGGTGTCTGTCTGGTGAAGAGACAGACATCATCTTGTTCATCCCGGTATCCTCCAAACACACTGTGTTCTTTTTCTTTATATACAGCAGGTGATCAACCATCAGGCTGAACTGAATTCACTTAGGTCTTTTACTTTCCTTCATGTCAAGTTCCAAAATAACTGCTTAAGTCAGTACTTCAGAAGCCGAATGAGGGTAGAAGTTGAGAGTGTGGGTGCCTCTCTGGGCCAGTTACTCAATACTTCTGTGCTGGAGTCTCCTTATTTGTAAGACAGAGATAATAATTATGCCTTCTTCATGGGGTTGTTGTGAGGATTAAATTAAGAAATATACTTCAAACAAAACCCCAGGGCCTGGCACACTCGAGGTATACCAGCTGCCACTGCATATTCATTTTACGTCTCCCACATGGTATTTCAGGGCCAAAAGTATTGATTTCAAGATGTAATTACTCCATATAAACAAGAGAAATTTCGATTATGTGTAGCGCAAATTAAGAAGGCAAGAAAATGTATTTAATGAAATTTATAGAGATCTCTGAAATCTTTTAAAATAGCCTAGCACATAAAATCCTCAGTTATCTAGGAAATTAATTTATACTGAATGACTCAATTTATACTCTGAGAAATAACTAGGTATACTAGGAAAATGCGTGTGAGAAGAAATTTCCTTCCTTCCTTTCTTTCTTTCTTCCCCCTTAAATTTTGCAGTGACTACTATTTTTCCTAAGCTAAGTACCAGGTGCCAAAGGCTTTAGCAAGCAGAGGTGTCTGACTCTCCACGCCAAAGGTAAAGAGCAAGCAGGGAGCAAACTCATCAACACACAATCTTTAAGGAATTTAGAAATTCCAGCCATCTAGGGCAGCCCGGGTGGCCCGGCGGGTTAGCGCCGCCTTTGGCCCGGGGCCTGATGCTGGAGACCTGGCGTCCAGACCCACGTCGGGCTCCCTGCACGGAGCCTGCTTCTCCCTCTGCCTGTGTCTCTGCCTCTCTCTCTCTCTCTGTGCCATAAATAAATAAATAAATAAATAAATAAATAAATAAATAAATAAATAAATAATTTTATTATTATTAAATTATTAAATTAATTTTAATTAACAATTAAAAAAAATACAAAGGCGTCTACTGGCACTGACAAGCGCGCTGGAGTCAAGCCCCCAGCGGCTGCCGTGTTGGATCTTGCCGGCCTGAAGGCACCACACCTGAGTGAGCTACACTGACTCAGTGCAGACAAGTCAGGCAAGCTGGAGGGATGCAACAGGCCCCTCCTCTTACTGGGTCTCCGCTGCGATGAGAGGGGTCGGTGGAGGAGTTTCCACGATTACCGTCAGCCCTCCTGGGTCCCCCAAGCACGGGGAGGGGGAGAGAGGCGGAGGCCAGAAGCGTGGCCGTGAGCGACCAATAGCCAGCAAGCAACAGCGAAACTCGGAGAGAGCGCACGAGTTTGGAGGAGTTAAGCCCGCAGCCAGGTGGGCTGGGAGGGGCCGCGGGGACAGGGACCTTCGAACCCGGACTTGGGCGTTCGGGATCCGCCCCGCCCGCCATCGCTACCGACCCGGGGAGCCGCACGCCCACGGACACGGGCCCCGACTCTGGGTTGGCCCTGGCTTCCAGTTACCGTCCCCCAATAAACGGGTTAAGGCCGGCAGGGCCGCGGTCCCTGGGGAAACGGACCCTCTCGCGATCGCCCACCCGCACCGCCAGGCCGAAGGCCTTCCGCCCCGCCCGCCCCGCCCGCTCCGGCTCGCCCCGGGAGGCGGCGGCGGCGGCCGCACGGGGGTCGACCCCAGCCCGCGCCGGGCCCGGCTCAGCCCGCGGATGTGCCCCCTCCGGGGACCGCTACTCGGGGGATGGCGGTTCTGCGCCCACCTTGGTGCTGGGGTCCGGCTCGGAGCAGCAGGCGAGGGCGGCCTCCTCGGTGAGGCCGCTGGACGCTGGCTGCGGTTCTGCCATGGCCCAACTGCGGCTTCGGCGACGACGCTCGCGAAAACACCGCAGCCACCCACGCCGCTCCCCGCCCCGCGCTGCCCCGCCTGGCGACGCCGGGACGGCGCCGGCCGGGGCGGGGGGGCAGCCGCCGATTCTCAGCCAATCACGGTGCGCAGGGCAAGTTGGCTCTCTGCTGATTGGGCCCCACAGGACTCCGCGGCTCAAGACTACAACTCCCAAGGTGCCTTGCGCTCGAGGGGAGGCGCGGGGAAGACCCAAAAAACCTTGCCGGCTTGGAAAGCGTGATCTCCCCGTTTCGCTTCTCGGCCTAACTTGCTAAAGTTCAGGAAACATCCATACCTCACTGCTGCAACTTGGTAGGAAATTGGAACCTGGTGGAAAGAGAATTGGGAGCTTTCCTTTCTGAAGTATAAGGATCCAGAAGTATTTTCTCAGTGTAAGCGGTACAGGATAATTTTTTTTGTTTGTTTTTTGTTTGTTTTTTGTTTTTTGTTTTTTTTTTGGTACAGGATAATTAAAACGACTCTGACTTGATCAAAAATCCAGGTTCAAGTTTTGGTTCCACTATTTATTCGCTACAGAAGCTTGGAGAGATTACTGACCCCTCTCTGAGCTTCCTGGCAGGACTTTGGTCAGGTTCAAATGACACTTAAGTCCTAAGTCGTGAAGCCGTGAATTAAATGTCATTTGACACCGACCAAACCTGACCATTTAAATCAGGGCTTCACGACCTAGGATTTAAGTTTCCACAACTTGCAGTATGTGTTTTGCATTAATTTTACTAAGGCACATATTTAGATTGTGTTCATCGGAAGACTTCGTTCTTTGATGACTGGCACAGTACATGCTCAATACAGATTTCCTGATGTTAGGTCATAACTGGCATAGATGTGATTTAGAAAAGGGCTTTATGTTAATAAGTAAATGAGGAATGAGATTTGACAAAGAGTTTTAAGTGAAAAGCAGGGTTGATGTAAATCAGCAAGAAGGTAGATACATGTTAGGAATTTTGGTTGCAAGAAGTTGGGCAAGGGGTGCCTGGGTGGCCCAGTGGTTGAGCAGCTGCCTTCTGCTCAGGGGGTGATCGATCCTGTGGTGGTGGGATCCGGTCAGGCATCCGGCTCCCTGCATGCAGCCTGCTTCTCCTTCTGCCTCTGTCTCTGCCTCTCTCTCTGTCTCTCATGAATAAATAAATAAAATATTTTTTTTAAAAAAAATTATTAAAAAAAAAAAGTTGGGCAAAATGGGAGTTTGTTGGCTCACCTAATCAAACTGAAACAGGGCAGGGATGCATCCGGCACCAAATACCCAGTATGTGGCACCTGGCCATCACCAAGATGTCTCCATCTCTCATCTCAGCTTCTTTCTTGATCTCGACTTCATTTTGTCAGATATACTTACTTCATCAGTCTAGAGTCAGAGCACCCAGCCTCTCAACCTCTTACCTGAGAGGGAGGGACCACTTCCCTGAATTCCAGTTTGATAAAATCCAGGAAGGAGCTATGATTGGCCTAGACTTCTTACTTACTCTTGTGGTCAGGGCACTGCCATGAGCCAGGATTAGAACCACCAGGGTGAAGTGGGATCAGAAACAGCTCCCCAAAAAGAAGAGGGATGCTGTTCTTGTAAGAGGAGACTACTCAGTGTGCTGGACCCACCAAACTTCAACATGGAAATAGAACTTAAAACTGGTAACCCAGGAATGGAGGCAACACAAACCCTCCGTACACTGTGCACTACCAATGAATTTTTCCATGGGAAGCCCAGACAAAAGAAATTTGTCTGAGATATTTTACTGAAAAGACATCCTAAACTGTTCTTTCCCTCTAACCCTCTGATGAACTTCCCACAATACAGGAGAAATAAACCATATAAAATGGATGGAAAAACTCAATATCACAAAATAATGATTGATTTGCAAATGAATCTGTTAATGTAATGCAATTTTAATAAACATGTTGATAGGTTTTTCACCAAATAAGCTGGTTCTAGGTTCTATATTTATTTAATTAATTAACTAATTAATTTGAGAGAGAAAGAGAGCACAAGCAGGGGTAGAGGCAGAGGGAAAGGGAGAAGCAAGCTCCCCACTGAGCAGGGAGCCTGATGAAGGGCTCAATCCCAGGACCCTAAGATCATAACCTAAGCTGAAGGCAGGTGTTTGACTGAGCCACCCAGGTGCTCCTAGATTCTATTTTTAGGTCCCCAAATAGGCAAAATACATTTGAAAAATAAATAAATAGGGGAACCTATCCTTCTAGATAATAAAATTTATTATAAAGCTATAGTAAGATGGTGTGGTAATGACATTGGTAGGTACAAACCAATAAATGGAAACTGTGGTAGGCAGCTCTAACATGGCACCAATAATCCCCCCTTCCAGGTAGTCACACTTGCATTATCCCTTCCCCCTCCCTCCGGATATGGATTTAATGACTCACTTCTAAAGGATAGAATAGAGCAGAAGTGAAAGGATGTCACTTCTGAGATTGGATTATATAGTGATTCTTGTCTTGGGAGCTCTTTCTCCCTTTCTTTTTCTCCAATCTCTCACTCAGAGTGTAAGCAAGCTGCCACGTTGTCAGCAACACTATGGAGAGACTCCAATGGCAAGGAACTGATTGAGGGGTCTTGTTAACAGCCACACATGTAAGCTTAGAAGTGGGTCCTGGCCCAATGCAGCTTTGATGGAACTGTTGCCCTGGCTGACCCCTTAATTTTGACCTTGTGAGAAACCTTAAGCCTGCACTATCCATCTAGACCATTCCCACATTCCTAACCCACAGAAACTATCAGATAACAAATTTTTGTTGTTTTTAGCTGCTTTAGGGGTATTTGTTGTGCAGCAATACACAACTAATATACACACATGTAAAACTTAATACAGGTTAGAGCTAGTACTGCAGATCAGTGGGAAAAGATAAATTTTTCAATGAATGGTGCTAGAACACCATAGTTTATCTATATGAAAAAATAATTCTCTATTTCATACCACACACACAAAAAAAACAGAAGTCCAAGGGTATTAAAATATAAATGTGAAAAAGCAAAACTCAAAAACATAAAGAACAAAATATTGGAGAATATCTTTATGAATTCACGAGTGGAACTCTGTGCTCAGCAGGGAGTCTGCTTGAGGATTCTCTCCTTCTCCTTCTCCCTATGCCCTCCCCCCTAAAATAAATAAATAAATCTTCAAAAAAGTAAGGTTCCTTTCATGCCTTTCAGGTTAACAAAAATTTAAAAATTAAAAGTCTATGTTGAGGAGATCCCTGGGTGGCGCAGCGGTTTGGCGCCTGCCTTTGGCCCAGGGCGCGATCCTGGAGACCCGGGATCGAATCCCACGTCAGGCTCCCGGTGCATGGAGCCTGCTTCTCCCTCTGCCTGTGTCTCTGCCTCTCTCTCTCTCTCTGTGTGTGTGACTATCATAAAAAAAAAAAAAAAAAAAAAAAAAAAGTCTATGTTGAGGGGGAGGGGGACACGCAAAAAGAAAAAAAAAGAGAAAAGTCTATGTTGATGTAAATATAGAAAAACAAATTCATACACATTTGCTGGTAAAACCTAAATTATTATAAACACTTTAAAGTAATATGACGTATCTAGTGAAGTTACAGATAGTACATTCTAGGATCCATGAATAAGTATATATCCTAGAGGATTATTGTGCCTATGCTCTAAGTATAATAGACATGGTTTGAATAGAAAAAAAAATCTATAGAGCCTAAGTGTCCAAAAGTAAGAAAATAGTGTTATTTTCATGCAGCAGAATGCTATACATAAATGAAAATGAACAAATCAGGAGAACATATTCCAACATGGATGTATCTCACAAATGAAACGAAATAATTAAAAGTTGCATAAGAATCCATTTGGAACAACACCATTTTTGCAGTTTTAAATTGTGCAACAAGATAATGTATTGCTTGGGGCTAAATACACTTCTAGTAATGGGACCAGGAGATAACTGGGAATAAATGAGTCTACATTCAGGAACATGATTTCCCCTAAGAGATGGCAGAGGAGAAGAAGGGAGGGATATACCAAGGATTTAAATATTTTGACATTGTTTCATAACTATAGCTGATATTGGATGAATGGATAGTTGTATTATTCTTTATGTTTCTCTGTATATCTTCAATATTCTATAGTACACTTTCAAAAACTTAGAAGTAATAAGCACCACATATAGAAATGAAAGGAAAGAAAGCAAGAATGGGAAAGGAGTAACATAGAATGGTTACTATTTGATAAGATACAAATTCCAAATAGAGTTTAACAGTGTTTCTATTTTGGTGGAAGGATTATTAGTTTCCTACAGTTGATGTAACACGTTATCAAAACCATGGTCGCTTAAAACAACAGAAATTCAGGGGCACCAGGCTGGTTTGGTCAGTAGAGCATGTGACTCTTGATCTCGGTGTCATGAGCTCAAGCCCCACATTGGGTGTAGAGTTTACATAAAATAAATTTTAAAAAACCAAACCACCAGAAATTTGTCCTCACCAGAGGCTAGAAGCTTGAGATGAAAGTGTTAGCAGGGCTACACCCGCTACAAAGTTTCTGAGAGAGAATCCTTTGGCTCTTCCAACTTTTGGTGGCTCCTGGTGGCCCTTAGTTTATGCCAGCATAACTCCAATCTCTGCCTGGGTCTTCACATGGCCCTTTCCCAGTGTCCAAAAATCTCTCTCCCCTTTCTCTTCTAAGGACACCAGTCACAGGATTAAGGATCTGTCACAGCACTCCCACCAATTTTAAGGGTTAACTTGCTTCCAGCTTATGCACTCCTTGCTTGCTGTCCTAAGTCCTTTGATCTATAGTAGAGCTAAAGCTAACTTACTTTCTTTGAGCTGTGCAGACCACTGGCCTTGAGGAGTGAAAGACTCAACTTTCCTAGAAGATAAGGTCTGACTACATTCAGAAACAGTTACTGCTGATGCCAGCAAGTCTGTAAGGGTCATGTCGACAAAGGACTAACTGCCTGGGTACCTCCTTCTCCTGTGCATGACCCCCTTTTTCCTGTGCCTCTCCCTTTAAAACCCTCCAACTCCCCCTGGATGGAGAAGATGGTCTTTGAGACATGATCCATCCTCTTCCCAGGTTGCCAGCTTCCTAAATAAAGCAACTTTTCTTTTCCCACCATCACTTGTCTCTTGGGTATTGATTTTCAATCACTGAGCAGCCAAACCTGAGTTGGGAACTGGTTCTCAATCCTATAACACGATTACTCTTAGTGTATGGAGTAAAGGAAAAAAAATTACTGAACTAGTAATCAGGGGTCCTGAAATTTAGTCTTGGGACCCTGCTATCCAATAACTCAACGAATTAGTTCTGAAACTCACACTGTGAAACTGACCTAGTCCTGGGTGTCCTTATTTATAAAATGAAATGCAGGAAATAAGATGATCTCTATGTTCCCTTCTTGTTTCAAAAATCTATAACCTCAGAATGAGTCTGGTTTTCAAGCCTCATTGATTGATGGAAAGATCACACTATTGACAGAAATAAAAATGTCAAGACAATCAACTGAGAATGTCTAGATGTTGTGGGGAATATGCAATTACAGTACATGGATTATCAATATTACAATTGTCTTAACGTGGCTACAATAATTTAAGTAGCCAGTCACTCGAGTAAAATACATATAAATATTGAATAACTATCCACAGTTATCCTCTCAAGCTTATTCTTCTGAGATTATTGGTTTATGGCTGAAATAGCACATTTATACCTGTTTACTTGTCCATTCTATTTGGTAAAAGAAAGAAAGAAAGAAAGAAAGAAAGAAAGAAAGAAAGAAAGAAAGAAAGAAAGAAAGAAAGAAAGAAAGAAAGAAAGAAAGAAAAGAAGGAAAGAGAAAGGGGAAAAAAAGACTGCCAATGCAGAAATCTAAAATACCTGGCAATAGGGACCTAGGCAACCAATAAAATGATGTTTGTTAAGGAAAATTAACCATAAAGGGGTTTTAAACATACTCTGATTAGACTTCCTAATCTTAATTTTAACTAACAAAAAGAAAAGATATGAAAAAAAAGAAAGAAAAGATATGTATAGACCCTTTATAGTGAATTGAATTGTGTCCCCCTAAAATATGTCCAAGTCTGAACTCCTGGTACATGTGAATGTGACCTTATTTGGAATTGGAGTCTTTGCAGATATAGTTATGGATATCAAGGTGAGATCATCCTGGATCTACAGTGGATCTATTACCAGATAAAGAACCAGTTCCCTCATTGTATTTTTAGGGTCTTGGGCAGTCTATTTACTGTTTTATATATGCTATGTGGTATTCTCCTTCTATTAAGTCCCAAGAGAACTCTTTGGATGGTGTACTTTTACCATATCTCAGGCATCCTCAGGGGTATTATCATTTGACAGTGTTCCATGAACCTAGTTTTCTGCCAGAGGTCATGAAATTATTACATGCATCACAGTGCTACAAACCTAATACTACAATGCACATATTTATTTAAAAAAATTTTTTTAGATTTACTTATTTTAGAGAGAGAGAGAGAGAATATGCACACTTGCACACGTGAGTTGAGGGAGTGGCAGAGGAAGACGGAGAAAGAATCCTCAAGCAGACTCTCTGCTGAGTGTGGAGCCTGATGCAGGGCTCCATGCCAGGACCCCGAGATTATGACTTGAGCCAAAATCAAGAGCTGACTGCTCAACCCACTGAGGCACCCAAGGTGCCCCTGCAATGCGTATCTTTAGAACAAAAGCTCTGTCCATATTTAGCACAGTATTCTTTCTCTCTTTTCTTCCTTTCTCCCTTCCTTCCTTTCTCCCTTCCTTCCTTCCTTCCTTCCTTCCTTCCTTCCTTCCTTCCTTCCTTCCTTCCTTTTTCTTAAGTGGGTTTGAACTCATGCCCCTGAGATAAAAAACTGAGCTGATATTAAGAATTAAGTACTTGGGATCCCTGGGTGGCGCAGCGGTTTGGCGCCTGCCTTTGGCCCAGGGCGCGATCCTGGAGACTCGGGATCGAATCCCACGTCAGGCTCCTGGTGCATGGAGCCTGCTTCTCCCTCTGCCTATGTCTCTGCCTCTCTCTCACTGTGTGCCTATCATAAAAAAAAAAAAGAAAGAAAAAAAGAATTAAATACTCAACTGACTGAACCACCTAGACAGTATTATTTCTTTAGAATATATTTTCAAAAGAAAATATGGTAAGTTAAGGCACAGGGATATATTTAAGGTTCTTTAAAGGATATAATATCCTGTAATTTGTTCTCACTACACAAGAATACATAGATATACCTCCTACTGGGAAGATGGCAAGGATTAAACCATAAGTGCCAAAAATAGGCAATGAGACAAAAAAAAATGGGTCTGAGAAAGACCCTTTATTACTCACAACTCAACAAACAGCAGAAGTATCACAAGGGAACCCAGTTCTGGCCCCAAGTACCACTGGGCAACATTATGGGCCCACATGCAGGCACAGGATTGGGAGATAGCCAAGGACTCCAAGCTTACCATCTTTTGTAGAAAGCCAGGGTCCCTCCCCTGGAAGTGAGCACAGCTCTTTAGTCCTACTGTGATTGTTATTATTGACTTAATTGCCAATGCACTAGCTAAAGAAACAGCTGAGTCAGAGGACAGGTCTTACAGTTTGGCATACCTTGCAAGGTGTGCAGGGGTCCCATGAGCCCCATACCTTCATACTGCATCATTGCTGCTCAGTATTTCTTCATATGGAGGGACCATGTTTTATTTCTATATGTATTTATTTATATAATATAATTTATTTTTATAATCATTGTTGGGTTTAAGGTTTTTTTTGTTTTTGTTTTTGTTTTAATCAGTTGGCAGATCTTTCAATCCTCATTTTAGATCCATGTGCTCCATATTCAAAGATTCAGTTTAACACCTAATTAAAACAAATCAGGCACCCCATGTAAGAGAGTTACAAGAAAAACAGAAATGTGCTGGAAAGGGAAGGGAGGGTGGGCTTTGAAAAGAAGTCTGCTTTCTTCAGAGTTTATTATATTCTATATTACCAGTCATAGGTTTCTGAGCAAAGAAATTCAACAGAAGAGATTTAATACTCTCAAGTGAAACACTAAGTAACTTCAGAGAATATAGGCGCACCTGGGTGGCTCAGTGGGTGAGCATCTGCCTTCAGGCTCAGGTGGTGATCCTGGGGTCCTGAGATCCAGTCCCACATTGGACTCCCCACAGGGAGCCTGCTTCTCCCTCTGCCTGTGTCTCTGCCTCTCTCTGTCTCTCAAGAATAAGTAAATAAAACCTTTAAAAAAAAAAAAAAACCACACACACACACAAACCCACTGAAACGAAAAAACCCTTAAAGAAAAAGTATAAAAGTCCTAGAAAATATACATATATTTGCAAAGCATACATTTACTCATTTCCATGCACACGCTGGACTCCTCTCCAGTTCTCCCCCCACGCCCTCAGCCCTCAGTCCCCTCCTCTGGGCAGCTGCCCTTCTGTGACCCCGACCCCTGCACGATGTTTCACTTCTCTGGCTCCCGGGTTGGGGAGAGTGCGTGTCCGCGGGGACCTGCGTGCGGCTCGGGGAGCCGAGCAGGTGCTCCTGCAGCGGGAGCCCCTCACCGGCCGCCCCGCGCCGCGCACCCTGCAGGGAGCAGCGCCCTGCAGAGCCCGCGCGGGGCGCCCCGGAGAGAGCCGGTGCCGGCTCCCAACGGCCGAGCCTCGGTGGCGGCGGAGCCAGGAGCCGCTCCCCCCGCGCAGGTGAGTGCGCGGCCGGCTCCTGCCCCGAGTCCTCCCCTCCGCGGGATGCCCGGCCGGCTGCCCTCGCCTCCCAGCTCGTCCTCCCGGCCAGCCCAGCCCCATCCTGGGGCAAACGCCCAGCTCGGTCGCCTTTTGTAAACTCCAGTGGGTTCCCTGAACCTACGACTTCACCCTATTCCTCCCTTCTAAGAATTCAAAGGGAAGACAAAGTATCTCTCCCTCCAGGTTTATTTTTTCGACCTCTGTCTTCCTCCCCTGCACCCCGAAAATCTCGTCGCTGAGCTAGCCACTTTTCCCAAGCAAGGAAAAGCTTTTCCCAAGCAATATCTTCCCAAGCAAGCTCGGCCTTTTCCTGCTTTCTTGCATTTACACTCTGCTCTCCAGCCCGCCCCCCCCCCCGCCCCGCCTTCAGCCGAGAATATTCCCCACTTGCATGTTCTCACGACTGCTCTCCTTCAGACCCAGCTCAAATGTTGCCTTCTGTTAGGTTTTTTTCCGATAGTTTCTTTTTCTGCCAGTCTCTCTCAGCCCTTTGCTAATTCACTTTTTCTTGACATTGACCACCCTGTGTGTGTTTAACGGTCTGCTCCTCAATTCGTGCGTTTTGCTTTGGAGGAGCCTCTTAGTTTTGTGTGTAGCTACAGCGGCCAAGCACACGGAGGGCCCTCGACAATCGCGGATGAACTAATGCATGAAGGGACGTGGTTACAGAAATGGGTCCAAGAAACAGGAGTGTGGCTGTTAGCACACCGGTGTGTACTTGCTCCCATCAGTATTCCTACGGGTGGAGGAGCCCGCTGTCCCACTACTCCTGAAAATGAGCAGGGATGACTTTGTGGACATGCATTGAACCTTCACATCGAACTTAAGGGATGGTGGAATTTTAGAACTGATTGCATGTGGCACCAGGTTGTCTGTGGAAGAGATGAGAGGAGGAGAAAGAGATGAACAGATGTTTATTTTGAATTCATTCTGCATCTAGTGATGGCTAGCCAAGTGTGACTACTTGGAGCAAGGACCTGCCTCTTTATTTTGCAAGTAATCTTGCTACATCTGAAAATTCATAGGGAATTTTAGGTTCTACATATTAATGTGTATTATAGGGGAAAATATAAATACATGTGATATGTTGTTCAATGGGATGCATACACATATAACACAAATAAAATATATCTATAAAATATATAAAAGCACAATTTTATTATTTTTTTTAAAGTTATAAAATTGAAAAGTACAACACTTTCCCTACTTTCCCCCTCTGTCTTTCTCTTTCAAGGTTATACTAGTTGATGAATTATTGTGTATCTTCCCTGGAAAGCTTTTTTTTTTTCCCCTGGAAAGCTTTTAATGTGTTTTATCAAATCTAAGCTATTACCGATTATAATTTTATGCAATTACATAAACGCAAATTATGTATTTATGTAACTTCATAAAGGAAAAAAATGTGAGGAAAGAAAAAATATTGCCAGTTAAGCTTCTTAAAAATGTGGATCTTAGGAAAGATGAAATATCTTATATATGCATTTGTATATACAGTTTCTAAAATGTATACAATTGGTATTATGCAGTGTACTGTGCTTTGCTTTTTTCTTTTACATACGATGTGTTGGAGATCTTTCTATATCTGTATATGTAGCTCTACCCCTTCTTTTTAATTTTTTAAAGATTTATTTATTTATTTATTTATTTATTTATTTATGAGAGACACACAGAGAGAGAGGCAGAGACATAGGCAGAGGGAGAAGCAGCTCCATGCAGGGAGCCCGACGCGGAACTCGATCCCGGATCCCAGGATCAGGCCCTGAGCTGAAGGCAGATGCCCAATCACTGAGCCACCCAGGTGTCCCTACCTCATTCTTTCTATTGCTAGGGTCTGTATTAAAATTTTATTGAACATGATACTATTATCAAACTCAAACTTGTCCATGCACCCAGTGAGCAGTAATCCAGTGGCAAATACACCAGTTTTGAAGCAAAGAAAGATTATCAGAAGGGCAGCCCAGTAGGAAGGCAGGTCATTCCCAAAGCTGCTTCCCCCTGTTGAGCCTAGAAACAGCTTAAATACAGGAGAGGAGGGTAAGGGGTTTCTTAAACCTCCAGGGAGGGGGGCTTTGTAACAACCTGGAGGTAAGCATTCCTCCTGAAAATGAAGAGCTATTTGGGACCTGGTACAACTGGATATGTCAAGATAAATGTTACTATTTGGTCCCCATTAGATCTCTACGATTAGTGGGTAAATGGGGAGTAGGGGTAAAAAAGAAAAATGAATGATTGATGGTACATGAGGTTAAGAGGTGCATAAAATATAAATAGGGAACCAATCAAAATGTGGAACTAAGTTTATAATGCAGCAATATTACTATAGTCCTGTTTATGCTTTCAAAACAGGTCCAGGAACCAAGTGTTGGGCCTGAGAACTACAGTTCAATTAATGGGTTTGTCCTTTTTTCCTTCCTTATTGGTTACCAATTATTGAACTTACTATTTTTTAAAAGATTAATTCATTTTATGAGAGAGAGTGAGAGAGCATGTGTGAGCAGGGAGGAGGGGCAGAGAAAGAAAGAATCTCAAGCAGACTCTCTACTCAGTGGGGAGCCTGATGCAGGGCTCCATCTCACAACCCTGAGATCATAACCTGAGCCAAAATCAAGAGTCAGATGCTTAACCAACTGAGCCACTCGGGTTTCCCAAGCACTTACTATATTTTAGCCTTTTAAAAAAATTCAGGTATAGGGTCGCCTGGATGGCTTAGTTGGTTAAACATCTGCCTTCAGCTCAGGTCATGATCTCAAGGGCCCTGGGATTGAGCCCCGCATTGGGCTCCCTACTTAGTGGGAAGTCTGCTTCTCCATCTCCTTCTGGTCATGCTTTCTCTCACTATCTGTCTCTCTCTCTCAAATAAATAAAATCTTTTTAGAAAATTCAAGTATAGTTAGCACACAGTGTTATATTCATTTCAGACATACAATAGGTCCTTTATTAAGGGATATTTTGGTTATTTCCAGGAAATGTGTTTGTTTTTGTGCTTGTTTTTGCTATTATAAACATGTTGCAGTGAACAATCAATCTTCTCTGTACATATACACACATGCATATGGATATAATGTGTATAATATAGTAAACTAATTTGTTTACTAAGATTTTCCCATTTCAACTATGTACTCTATTCAAAATTTAAAAAAAAAAAAAAAAAAAAAAAAACAAAATTTTGCTGCAGTTTTTAGGAATTCTATATAAAGTAGTTGTATACATTTCCTAACTTAAAATGAAATAGTTGCACCAGTCTTTGGAAGTGGTAAGCTGATATTTTATATTTAGACTTCATTATGTGCCAAGTATGACTTGGCTTTTGAAAATCATCTAGAAAATGCATCTCAAATTATTTTGTTAGAGGAAGAATTCTACACTTCTCTTAAGCAAAATCTCCCCAAATGGGAAGTGGTTATTTATTTATTTATTTATTTAGAGTGTCTCATATAGATGATTTACTTTAAAAATGTTAAACCATAACAAATTATTTAGAATTTATTTATTTCCCAGTCACAATAGTGATTAATACCTGATTATCAGTTTCCTTATATCCAGTGTTTGTTCACAGACTGCTAACCACGAAGACTCTTTAATGTTCACAAAATAAGAGCTTATCTTGTCCTTAGCTTGAAATATTGGGGTGCCTGGCTGGCTCAGGGAGTGGAACATGGGACTCTTGATCTCGAGGTTGTAGGTTCTATCCCTATGTTGGATGTAGAGAGGACTTAAAAAGTAAAATTTTTAAAAGAAAGAGAAAATATATGTAGCACTCAGTAGAGCACAAGTTAAACTCTTTACTTAGAACATGTATCTGTAAGTACTGTAATGTTCAGATATTAAATGCTTTTTATTTTTCCTTAAACAGCTTCACATAAATTCTAAGGAAACTAAGATGACACACATAGAGGTGGAAAACATATGCATGCTATATTGAAGTATGTTTACCTGAATCGAAGCTATAGATTATGTTTATTAAATTACCATACAAGCAGAGTAACTGACAATAACCTTTTCCTGTGTATTTTATGATCAGCTTGACAAATTCTTTTTTTTTTTTAATTTATTCATTTACTTTAGAGATGGGAAGCGATAAGAGCAGAGGGAGTGATAAATCCAGGTTTGACCCCAGGAGCCTGAGATCATAACCCGAGCCGAAACCAAGAGTCAGGCATTCAACCAATTGAGCCACTCAGGCGCTCCTTGACAAATTCTTGATTAGGACATTTTCAGAACACTTAAGAGTGCTAGAAAAAAACCACTGGTAGAACTGAGCAGATTTCCTAACATCTTAATGTTAATATCGGTGCTTTATAAAACCACATTTTATTATTCATGATTTACTTACTTTAACTGATTCTGAATCCTATTTATAGTCTTTTGGAAGAACAAATAAAATATGGCATAATTTTAAGTTCTGTTTTTTTTTTTCCTAATTTCTACCCTTTTTGACCTCTTTAGAGTTTTTCATGCCTTTACTTCTTTTCTTTTCTCTCTAGATTTCTTCCTTCTCTTCTTATTGAATCCTACCTATTCTTCAAGGGCAATTTATGTCCAAATCCTCCATGAAATCCTATTTGTTTGTTTTGTTTATGTTAATTTTTTCTTCCTCTAAATACTTTTCCAACAGAGCTCCATAATTTTACACTCTTAATTGATTTGCAAAGATTATCTCTCCAATAGCATTGTGAATCCTTTTTTTTTTTTTTTTAAAGATTTTATTTATTTGAGAGAGAGAATGAGAGAGAAAGAGAGAGAATGCACAAGCATGGGGAGGAGCAGAGGGAGAGAGAGAGGAAGATTCCTCACTGAGAGGGGCGCCCAATCTCTGGGCTCCATCCCTGGGCTCTCCAGGATCATGACCGGAGCTGAAGATAGATGCTTAACCAAGTGAGCCACTCAGGTGTCCAAGCATTGTGAATCCTTGAGGACGAGAGTCCTGTCTTGTTTTCTGGCCGCCAGAGTGAGTATCGTAACCCCAGGCACATAGTAGTTACTCACACCACTTTGCTGGAGGCTGTGGCTGTGGCACAGGAAGGAGGGAGAAGCTTCCATTTTTTTCTTCCTTTTGTATCCTTGTTTTCAGTGAAATTTCCATCTCTAAGCCTATGGATTCAGCCTGACCTTAGGAACCGTGGATACTGTTAACCCAACTGGTGATATTTAGGACAAAATTAAGCATTTTTAAGCTTTACTATTCTTTCTTTGCAAGATCACAGATAGCTACTTGAGCAAGGTGCAGCATTGGTGTCTACAGAGGGCCCCAGTGCCTAAACTAATTCTATCACTTTTTACCTTTCTCTCTTACTCTCTATCACTTTTTACCTTTTCTCTCTCTCTTCTTACTTTCTCTCTCTTAGTTTCAAAATGCCTTTTTAAAATTTCCTGGTGGGCTTAAAGGGGAAGCTTACCAAATTAAAGCCTTCTCACAGATGGTCAATAAATTGGTCACTTCCTTTTTTTTTTAATAAAGTCTTTTTATTATTTTTTTGTTTTATTACTATTTTTTCTTAAGTGATCTCTCTGCCTAACGTGGGGCTTGAACTCATGACCCTGAGATCAAGAGTTGCACACTCTACTGCCTGACCGAGCCAGCCAAACAGCCTAATTGGTCATTTCCTTATGCAGTTTATCATACTGTCTTTCCTTTTTAAAAAACGTGGCATTTTATTTTTATTTTTTAAATTTTAAATATTTTATTTATTTGAGAGAGAGAGAGTGAGAGAGACCACGAGGACAGGGTGGGGGTAGGAGAAGTAGACTTCCCACTGAGCATGGAGCCAGATGTGTGACTCCATCCCGGGACTCCAGGATCATGGCCTGAGCCATAGGCAGACACCTAACCGATTGAACCATCCAGGCCCCTTACTTCACTAAGGCATACCCACAGTGGTTTTTATTATATGCATTGTGTTGTACAACCATAAATAATTGCTGTTTAATCTCAGACCATTTCCATTACCCAAAAAAAGAAACCCAAGCCTATTAGCAGATAGGCCCAGTTCTTCCTTCCTCAGTCCCCTGCTACCGCTGATCTACTGTCTTGTCTCTATAGGTTTTCCTTTTCTGGACATTTCACATAAGTAGACTCATACAATATGTGCCTTTTGGGTCTGGCTTATTTCACTTAGTGTGGTGTTTTCTTTTTTTAAAGATTTTATTTATTTATTCATGTGAGACAGAGAGAGAGACAGAGAGAGAGAGAGAGAGAAGCAGAGACACAGGCAGGGGGAGAAGCAGGCTTCATGCAGGGAGCCTGATGTAGGACTCGATCCCGAGACTCCAGGATTACGCCCTGGGCCGAAGGCAGGCGCTAAACCACTGAGCCACCCAGGGATCCCTAGTGTGGTGTTTTCAAGGTTCATCCATGCTGTAGCATGTGATGGTTCTTCATTCCTTCTTATGACAGAGTAACATTCCGTTGTAAGGATATGCCACATGTTGTTTATCCATTCATCACCTAGCTGGACATTTGGGTTGTTTCCAATTTGAGCTAAATATGAATAATGCTGCCATGAACATCTGTATACAGATTTTTATGCAAACAGATGTTATCAGTTCTCTTGAGTGGAATTGCTAGAATTTCACCTACCAGTGGAATTACTGGCTCATTTGGTAATTCCCTGTTTAGCTTTTCGAGGAACTGCCAAACTGTTTTCATCAGAGGCTGCACTATTTTGCATTCCCACCAGCAAAGCATGAAGTTTTAAATGTTTCCAGAATCTTTTCAACACTTTTTTATTGTCTTTTGAAAAAATTTATAGCTATCCTACTGGGTATAAAGTGCCATCTCATGGTGATTTTGATTTGCATTTTCCTTGTTGCAAGTGGTGTTGAGTATCTGTCCATGTGCTTGTTGGTCATGTGCTTTATATATATATAAATATATGTATTTATCAAGCATAGTTATATGTCTCACCAAGCACAGAACTTGGCATTTAGTTGTTGACAATCAATATTATTTCCTCAGTCTTCTCCATGGGACACATATTTATCCTACCAAGGCCTATCTTAGATGACAACTTCTCCTTAGAGATTTCCTTTTAGAGTTTTGTCTTCTGATGCTACAGAAGTTTTGTCTTCTGTGCATATCTTGGCTGGATCTAATGAAACTATGTTCGTTGGTACGTTCGCCTCCCCCATTAGGCTATGAGCACCTTGCCAATGACTAGAAGTGAGAAAACCGGGCTTGTTTCAGTAGCAGCCAGAGCTGCTGTGACCTCAGGGAGCACCCAGGGCAAAGGCAATGGGAGAAACTGAAGAGAGAGCTTGGAACCAAGTCAGGAAAGCCTTGAAGGACACAAGAGTTTATATTTGGCACCCGAGGAGGACTTTAAGCAGGGAAGTGATATGATATGATCTGAAGTTCAGAAAGATCATTTTTGTCTGTGTAATTGGGTAAGACCTGTAATTTCTCTGGATCTTTGTTTCATTAGCAATAAAAAGGGGAGCTGAACTAGATAATTTCTAGGTTTTTTTTTTTTTTTTTCCTAGTTCTGAAATCCTGTGCCATGAATCTCAGCTATCTGGACTCCTCAGGGAATGAACTGTGTTGGATAATAACATTTTCTGAGAACTTAATCTGTGTCAACACTTTAAAAAATAGAAGCCATTTTTAGATGAAAAACTCATTAAGATTAATTGTATACTTCCCTGACTTCTTAAATAGAATATCATTATTCAAGTTTCACCTTCCCTTGATGGCTTAAATAATAGTGGCTCTATAGTGGCTTAAATAACTGTGGCTCTAGAAAGAGCACTGGTTGCCAACAGAGAAGCTCTCCAGTCTAACTCGGTGTATGTGTTCTACCATTATATTGAAATTAAAGTCAATTTTGCTTAGGTTTCAGAAACCGGACAATCGTGTCTGTCAATATCCTTTGAAAGCAGGCCTGATTCTCTTGCTGAGTAAAGTGAACCATTTTGCAAAATTCAAAGGCATAAATTGGAGCAGAGTGACTGGATATGACTTCACTAAAATGTATCACTATATTTGGTTTTGAGATATTATAGATAGCAGAATCACCTCTAGGCCAATTTCAAGTGTAAACATGTAATGAACACACAGCTCCTGGGTATTGGATATCAATGTGTGAGATAATAACTCAGAGTTGTTTACTTACTTTCCAAGAAAATTTACTCACATGTAAGAAAATAGACATTACATCGTGGTCAAGGAATAAAGACAAAATCTAGGATTTATAAAAGAGGAGAGAGGTTTATAAAAGAGAGGAAAAGGGGAGGAGAAAAAAATCTGCAGTTTGGGAACAATTGTTCTGGTTTGCAGATCTTGGGCATGCATGCTTAGCTGGCAACAAGAAGATTGATCAGTTTGGCTATTTCTGTTCTAGAGTAGGCTAATTTAGGATATCAAAGAAAACCATTTCAGCTGCTTATGGGATCTTCAGAAAAGCTGGAGAGGGCAGCTGTGGGATACAGGTTACAGGCTGTCTCTGTGTCTAATGGAGGGCTGCTCCTGTCCCTCTATAAGAAGCATCTTCTAACTTGGGCCAGGTGTGCACAAATGTCCTCAGATTCTCTCATTAGAGAGCCTCTTTCTCAGCCTTCTTTTGCACTTTCTGCTTTAAAATTTTTGTTGTTGGGACACCTGGATGGCTCAGTGGTTGAGCATCAGCCTTCAGCTCAGGGTGTGATCCTGGAGACCCCAGATCGAGTACCACATTGGGCTCCCTACATGGAGTCTGCTTCTCCCTCTGCTTGTGTCTCTGCCTCTCTCTCTCTGTGTGTCTCTCAGGAATAAATAAAAAAGGTATTTTTTTAAAAAATAAAATTTTTGTTGTTTTTGCAGTTCAAGTGTTTATTATTATCCTGGCATCTGGATTTTAGTCATATCCTGAAAACTTGTTGATTTCCATGGAGTTTTGATTATTGTCCTATAATGTTATTTTCTATAAGACATTTTCTCCTGTTCCTCTGGTGTCTGCTGATTCTCCTGGTTATGTGCTCATCATAACTTCTACACTCCTAAATAGATCTTTTCTGATTGGATGTCAGAATTATATTTTATGTGATACTATGGCTTCAAAAAATAATCACGATCCCATTTTAGGGAGACTTCGGGAAGGCTGTTATAAACAAGAAGTCCATTGGAGCGAGCTAGGAGCTGGAAGTATAGTGTTTTTTTCATTGGCTGAATTGTGACAATCTTTCATTGGCTGCGCTGTTGTTGGGGCAAGAGGAAAGTCCTAATCCTGCTGCTATAAAAAAGTAGTATCCACATGCAAGATGGGGCTCTTCTTATTTTGTCTGCAGCTCACAACCAGAGGTAGGGCTGGTGGGGTGTGAGAGCTTCCCCCTGCTGGCATTCTGAATATATTCTAAAGGAGGTTTCCTTTTGTCAATTTTCGCACTGCTAAGAGGATGTTTTATGCTTTGCGGGGGTTCCTGGATGTGCTCGTGTAGATGAGATGGCTGTACAGTTGAGTGTCTGGTTGGTGATTTGTATCAAGAGTTCCTCGATGCAAGGAATATTTCAGTCCATGTAGTTCTTTGTTTCTTGGGTAAGTCAGTATCTCAGCTCTAAGACGGTGGCTCTCAATCTTTTTCTCAACCCTTACATACCTGAGGACAGATACCTTCCCACCATTTGCAGTAATTACTATGATAGGGATGGGAAGTGTGTAGAGTTGCAGTGCCCTAGGGTCATATCATAAGAGGAGCACTTAGAGTTTCCAAAAGTCCCTACGTCTCTGTGCTCTGTCCCTTTAAAATCATTTCTCTAGTTCTGTGAGTTTAGCTTCATTAGTCAATAGAATACAGGAGAAATAGATGATTTTGCCACCTCTCTAGGTTCCAGGGGAGGAATAAATTAACACAGAACATTCAACTTATTGTACAGTTTAAATTTTTTTTTTTTTAATAATTTTAGGTTTTGCAGTTTAAGGTGCTCTGTTGGAGAAAAAAGCCCATAACATGAGCGCCAAAGAAGGTGATCCACCCACCCCGGAAGAGGCAGCCCCCCCTGGTTCTGAAGATACTGCCCTTCCGGGTCTGGATCCAGGAGATGAGGCTCTTCCCGGTCCAGGAGAGGCTCCTCCTCCTTCAGACGAAGAGGGTCAGCGCCCTGCAACAGAGGCTGCCCCAGCTCTAGGTGCTGCCTCTGCTTCCGAAAGAGGCCCTGCTTCTTCTGGAAATGATTTACTGAATCTCATTCCTTCTGATGAAAGGATAGTTATTCCAGAGGATGATGAGCAAGATGAACACAGAATTCGGCCTAGGTCTACGCTCCGACGGGGCCCATCCATGCTTTCTCAGTCTTCCCGTAGGTCATCCCGTTACCACCGAAGCATGAGTGGCATTCCAAATCTACAGGAAACATTGAAAGAGAGACAGGTTTTTCTTATAATAAGCATTTTTATATGTGTCACTTTTATTTATTTTTTGGTGGCTTTTCTTCATAATTACAATTTTTACCCATGCTTTTCATTCTTTAGGCAAGATTTAGAGATGCAAGGGAAAGCCGAAAAATGAAAATTGACCCTTCATACAAATATATATTTGAAATTCTGGCAGAAAAGCTTGGCCTGGACGTAGTAAGCGTTGAAGAATTGATTTTGGATTGCCCATCTGTAAGTTTAAATCTCATCATTGTTTTTTTATTGCTCTTTGAGAGCTGAGTGTTTTAAGAACCTGGAGTCATCGTCATGAACAACAAAACACTCAGAAAGGGAAGGTTGAAATTTTACCCATTAGGGAAGTTTTATAAAACTATAGCCAGTTGAATCATAATTCTAGTTAGGTCTACTATTGAGGAAGAAGGAAGAGAAGAAGAGTCAGCAACTAGAATTTGATAAAAATTCTAACTCAAAATGCCTTTAGAGGTTAAAGGGATAGTCGAGCACAGGTAGAGTTAACTATTTTAAAAGTACAGGTTATTTGAACTACATATGCAAATCATTTGGGAAGATAAAAAAACCTGCATGCATATGAGCTGGGGAACAGTGACTTAGTAGAAAACAACTAGGTGGCTACCATGTCTCAGCATGCCAGGGACAGTCCTAGGTTATGCCTACTTTCCTGGCATACTTACTAATAGTCCCTCCTTTCACTCCTAAAAGGTCTCAGTTTGGCTAGTGAATTTCTTTTTTTTTTTTTTTAATCTTTATTTATTTATGATAGTCACACACACACAGAGAGAGAGGCAGAGACATAGGCAGAGGGAGAAGCAGGCTCCATGCACCGGGAGCCCGACGTGGGATTCGATCCCGGGTCTCCAGGATCACGCCCCAGGCCAAAGGCAGGCACTAAACTGCTGCGCCACCCAGGGATCCCGGCTAGTGAATTTCTATGGTCACCCTAATTAGAGTAATATTCGATAAGCTGCCACTTTCATAGAAACTCCCAGAAGCAGTGTCACAGTTTCCTTTCTGATAGCTCAGCTTCTAAATTAACTTTAAAAAAAGGTACTACAGGTTGTTTGAGCTTTTTACCAACCCTAGTTGTGGACTGGCCTGGAGCCCCAGCAAGACCAGTGGGCAGGCACATACTGGTGGTGAGCTGATTGTCCCACTGAACACCCCGGTGAGAGAGTTGAGTAGAGGGCAGTATTGTGGTGAGGTTATCCTGGGGGTCCTTACCCCCTGCTTTTACAGGGACCAGTGAACTTGGGCAAAACTCTTTGGCTTGCTCTAGGAGCCAACATCCCGTGGGATGGTTCCTAAAGTAGTCTCTCTCTTGCTTGATCCAGTGTGTTGCCAAGTTCTGGAAAGTTGTCTGCCTTTTATTTCTTTCAGGACCCTTATAATAGTTAAGAAATGACAGTCCTCTGATAGTATGAGTGGGATTGCTCATTTTCCTGTTTCCTTAGTGTGATCAGGGAATGTGATTGATGCAAAGAGATCAATAACTCTGAGCTACTTTTATGGTAAAATCTAGAAAGTGCATAGAGATGTGCACATAAAACAAGAGGTGCCACAGCAAGCAACCGGAAATAGAGTAATTTCTCAGGCCACCACCATTCCCTTCAGGAATACACAGGTGTGGTCAAGGGTGGATTCCTGGGCATGTGGACTGTGTAATCAAATAGGCCCCTTGCTGAAGGGTGTCCTGCACTTGGCTTAATGGTCTCCTGTCACCACCTTGAAATTCTTTAAAACAATTTTTTTAAGCTTTCTAATTCTAGTAGAGTTAACATAGAGTGTTAGATTACTTTCAGATGAACAAAATAGTGATTCAGCAATTCTGTACATCACCTGGTGCTCATCATGACAAGTATACTCTTTGATTCTCATCACCTATTTCTCCTATCCCCCACCCCCACCTCCCCTCTGGTAACCACCAGTTTGTTCTCTATAGTTAAGGATCTGTTTCTTGATTCATCCTCCTCTCTCTTCTTTTTTCCTTTGTTTATTTGCTTTCTTAAATTCTACATATGAATGATATCATATGGTATTTGTCTTTCTCTAATTGGCTTATTTTGCTTAGCATTGTAC
This sequence comes from Canis lupus baileyi, assembly GCF_048164855.1. NCBI lineage: Eukaryota > Metazoa > Chordata > Mammalia > Carnivora > Canidae > Canis > Canis lupus. Next base: position 64,949,750 of record NC_132844.1, on the reverse strand, counting down.
CCTCTAGCTCCATTCATGTTGTTGCAAATCGCAAGATTTCATTCTTTCTTATGGCTGAATACTATTCCATTGTGTATATATACCACATCTTTTTTACCCATTCATCTATCAATAGACACTTGGGCTACCTCCATTATTCGGCTATTATAAATAATGCTGCAGTAAACATAGAGGTGTATGTATTCCTTTGAGTCAGTGTTCTTGGGTAAATATCCAGTAGTGTGATTCCTGAATCATAGGTTAGTTCTAGTTCTACTATTTTGACTTTCTGAAGAACCCCCATACTGTTTTCCACAGTGGCTGTGCCAGTTTGCATTCCCACTAATAGTGCACCAGAATTCCTTTTTCTCCACATCCTTGCCAACACTTGTTTCTTATGTTTTTTTTTGTTTGTTTGTTTCTTATGTTTTTGATTTTAGCCATTCTGACAGGTGTGAGGTAATATTTCATTGTAGTTTTGATTTTCTTTTTTTTTTTATTTATTTATGATAGTCACACACACACAGAGAGAGAGAGAGAGGCAGAGACATAGGCAGAGGGAGAAGCAGGCTCCATGCACCGGGAGCCCGAGGTGGGATTCGATCCCGGGTCTCCAGGATCGCGTCCTGGGCCAAAGGCAGGTGCCAAACTGCTGCGCCACCCAGGGATCCCAGTTTTGATTTTCATTTTCCTAATGATGAGTGATGTTGAGCAGCTTTTCATGTGTCTGTTGGCCATCTGGATGTCTTTGGAGAAATATCTATTCATGTCTTCCGCTCATACTTAAATTCGATTATTTAGGGTTTTTTGATGTTGAGTTGTATAAGTTCTTTATATGTTTTGGGTAATAACCTTTTATCAGATATGTCATTTGTAAATATCTTCTCCTATTCAGGAGGTTGCTTTTTGTTTTGTTGATTGTTTCCTTTGCTTTGCAGAGGATTTTTCGTTTGAGGTAGTCCCAATAGTGTATTTTTGCTTTTATTTCCCTTGCCTAGGGAGACAGATCTAGAAAAATGTTGCTATGGCCAATGTCAGAGAAATTATTGCCTATGCTCTCTTCTAGGGTTTTTATGGTTTTGGGTGTCACATTTAGGTCTTTAATCCATTTTGATTTGTGTGTGTGTGTATATGCTGTATGAAAGTGATGCAGTTTCCTTCTTTTGCGTATAGCATATAGTCCAATTATCCCAGCACCATTTGTTGGAGAGATGTTCTTTTTCCCATCACACATTCTTGCCTCTTTTGTTGAAGCTGAATTGGCCATATCCACCTTGAAATTCTTTTTTTTAAGATTTCATTTTAATTCCAGTTATATAACATATAGCATAATATTAGATTCATGTGTACAATATAGTGATTCTTCAACATTTCCATACAATACTCCGTACTCATCACAATGAGTGCAGTCCTGAATCTCCATCATGTATTTAACTCATCCCCCCAAGCACCTCCCCTCTGATAACCATCAGTGTGTTTTCTATAGTTAAGTCTGTTTCTTAGTTTGTCTCTCTGTTTCTTTTTTTTCCCCTCATTTGTTTCATTTCTTAAATTCCATATATGAGTGAATCATAGGATATTTGTCTTTCTCTGAGTGATTTATTTCACTTAGAATAATACTCTCTAACATCCATCCATTTGCATGGCAAGATTTCATTCTTTATTTTATGGCTGAATAATTTTCCATTATCTAGGTACACCAAATCTTCCCCACTCTCAGATCTAGGATTAGGGTTTGGTTCAGGGCCAGAATAAGGATTAGGGTTAGAGTTAGGGCCAGTGTGAGGTTAGGGATTAGGGTGTGTGTCTGGGTTAGAATTAGGTTTTTACTTAGAATAATACTTTCTACCTCCATCTACGTCATTGCAAATGGCAAAATATCATTCTGTTTATGGCTGGGTAATATTCCATTGTATATATACCACAGCTTTTTTCCCTCAGATCTTGAATTAGGGTTCTGCTTAGGGCTAGAATAAGGGCTGGGGTTAGGGCCAGTGGGAGGGTATGTGTTTATTATTCTGCAGTTCAGAGACCTCTCCAGAGGGATAAGTTAGGGGTTATGGTTATGGTTAGAATGAGAGTTAGTGGTTGGCAGTTAAGGGGTTAGGGTTTGGGTTTGGAATAGGATTAAGTTTAGAGCTAGAGTTAGGGTAAAGGTGAGGATATGTGCCTGGTATCCTGCAGTTCAGATAAGTTTAGGGTTATAGTTAGGGTTAGGGTGAGGGGCTAGTGGTTAGCGGTTAGAGTTGGAGTTTGGGTTAGGATTACGTTTAGAGCTAAAGTGAGGGTGAGAGTGAGGGTATGTGCCTGATATTCTGCAGTTCAGAGGCCTCTCCAGAGGTTAGGTTTAGGGTTAGAGATAGAATTAGAGGTAGAGCTTAGGGGTTACTGGTAGGGCTGGGTTAAGTTTAAGGTCAGGATTAAAGTTACGGTTGGGGTTGGGGTTTGTGCTTGGCATCTTGCAGTTCAGAGGCTTCTCCAGATAGTAAAATATTAGATTTCTGTTGTGTTGAAAATAAACATGGCAACCATCCACCAAGCTGAGATAAGGAGGGGATTTGTCACTCTAAATACTCTAGTTTTTTAAGTCAGGTTTTTATTTAAAGTCCAGTTAACACACAATGTAATATTAGTTTCAGGTGTAGAATTTAGTGGTTAAACATTTACATAGAACACCTGGCTTTCATCATACCAAGTGCCCTCTTTCATCCCCATCACCGGTTTTACCCATTCCCCCTTTCCCCCCACCCCATCACCTCCCCTCTGGTCATCATCGGTTTGTTCTCTATAGTTAGGAGACTTCATCTTGAAATTCTTAATAATTTTTTAACAAGTATTCTTGCATTTCTTTATTATTCCCGCATTTTTATTTTTCACTGTAGCTCACAAATTCTGTAACCTGTCCTGGCTGTGGATGATACCATCCATATAGCAAGATAGGTTATCAGCCTTGTTTCACCTGAAAATTGCTAAGCCATAAATTTGGTTAACCCCACAATTAGAATCCCAGCAGCTCTGCAGAGGATCTAGGCATTGACATTAGCACTGGTTAGTACCTTCAGAGAAGGACACCTGCTAGGACTAAGTTGGGGAGATGGGTGCCTGCAGAGCTGGTAATCTCATTCTTAAATATTTGCCAGTTGGCTTTCTGGGCTGACAGTCTTTGCTTGGAGGAAGTGTTTCTCACTGGCTAGCTGACTGGCCAAGAAGTGGGAGTGTCATATGCCTGCAGACCCTTTCATTTGTCATTCTTGACATATGTCTTGTGCTTTGGGTCTGTGTGCTTAGCTTCTTCCTTTAAGGCCTTCATGGAGCAGGTTAGACACTGCTTAGGCTGCACATCTAGGAGATTTAGGGAAATGTAGGTCTTAAGGGAAGAATAAAAAACACCTTTCCAGTGTTTCCCTAAGAGTTGTTTAGCAGTTGCAAAGCCACAGTGGAGGGGAGATAGTACAGCCAGGAGGGAAACCAATCTCAAAGTCTGGGAGAGATCAGAATGCTTATTTGGTTGAAGGGACAAGACAAACACCTAAATTGGCACCAAGATTGGTGGGCAGATGAATAAGATCATGGAACCAGGCATGAAGGGTCGTATAGTTGGGTGCAGTGATTTAGGAAACTGGATATAATGGCAGGTTTTTCTTTTATGTGAAGCCTGGTGTAGCTATCCAGAGTGAAAGTAGCTCATTAAAGGTCCCACAAAAGGGTAGACAGTTGAGGGTGTGATGGTTATTTTGTTCACCTTCAGATCTGATATCCAGTCTTTACTGCCTACTCTGTGGCCCAGAAGGCTGACCTCCCTAGAACCCATTGCCTCGCCTCCGTTGCCCTCTGGGTTCCAAGTGACTCAGTCACTAGGAGATGCCAGCAGGAGATAGGAGAGCAGAAGGGAGAGAAGTCTGACTCCTCCCTGCTTTGCCATGTCTTCTGGTTCCAGCCATATCTTCTAAATACAGTTCTTCCCAAGCTGTTCTTTTCCCACAGCACTGTGTCCACCTGCTTCCAGCTACACCATTCCCCAACTCATCACACTTCCAGGCTTTGGCCGGTACTGCTTTTTCCTTTGTTGGTAGTCCTGTTGTTGCCACCAGTGTCACAGCTTCCCTTAACCCTGCTCTGGCTTCCAGAAGTAGCCTCTTTCTTACAAAGTTTCTTCAGAAACCCCTTTTGGGGACTTCTTTTCTTGCCAGGACCCTGACCAAGACAGAAGCTTCTACCAAATTGGTATCTATGACTTTGCTGCTCTCTTCATCCAGCACTGCTCAGGATAATCTCAGACTATCTTGCTTTCCTGGTTTACATGACAAATGTTTTCCAAAGTCAAGGCAATAGCACTGTCGTTCTGTGGCTAGAGCACAGCCCTGGAGGCCCAAGGCTGGCATCTGGTTCCAGGCTCTGAACTCATGGTTGTGTTTCTTTGGGTCTTTTACTCAAAAATTTTTTAGCTTTAGTTTTCTCTTCTGCAAGAGGGGTATAATAATGCCACCTTACCTAGTGTAAGGCTGTGGTAAAGCTCAGATAATCTATTTGCAAAATGTATGACTGAATTTTCAATTTGCCATCATGATTTCAGTCCATGACAACTTTCACTCTGCTGGTCTCTGAAGTACAATGTGTCCAAAAAAATGAGAATTTGTTGCATTTGATATTGTGATGTCTTTTTATCACAGGTATGTGCTCTTTTTTTTATGTATATAATTTGGAGACTTTCAAATCTGATGGGTCATAAAATCAGATATGGCAGGAAAGTATTTATGGAACTGGGCAAGAATAGCTATGCTGACACTTTTTGTATTTTTTAGATTGCAATTATGCAAGAGTCAAATTTATGTGTGAGATGGAAAAGTAGAAAATGAGGGGCTAGAATTTTGTAATCTGTGTAGCTCTGTTTCATTTCCTGGGGTGGTGGTTCCCAAATGGGATCCCAGAACCAACAGCACCACCAGCACCTGGAACTTTTAAAAGATTTATTTATTTGGGGAGGAGAGAGAGAGAGAAAGAGAGAGAGAGAGAGATTAAGTAGGAGGAACAGAGGGGAAGGAGAAAGAGAATCTCAAGCATACTCCACGCTGAGCACAGAGCCCAATGAGGGGCTGAATCTCACGATCTTGAGGTCATTACCCGAGCTAAAATCAAGAGTCAGACTGAGCCACCCAGGCCCCCCTCACCTGTAATTTTTTTAAAAATGCAAGTCCTCAGGGCCAGGATTCTGTATTTTTTAAAAGCTCTGGGTGCATCTCTGAGGCACGCTAAAGTTTGAGAACCATTGTCCTAGGGGAAGAGGCTTCGCCAGATCTAGAATACCTCTTACCTATGGTCGATAAGTAAAGAGAAACCCGCTGCTCAAGAGAGACACTTAGGTTAAGGCATCAGTGGATTGGGTGAAGTGGGTTGAGTAACTTTGTATTTCCCAAATGATGTGTGAGGGTTTTTGCTTACATGACCTATTTGGTTTTCCACTTACTAAGATATTACTTTAACTTACAAATAAGCGCTTCATGCTCATAAACATGGGAGACTCTCATTATAATAATTCATTTTAGTTTGGCTACAATATGGGTCAAATGACAATTGCTGAAAACATCATACTCAAATAATTGGTCTAAGAACCCAATTAGCTGGTGAGGCAAGTTTTCTGCTCTCCAAGTCAGCTTTTAAGAATAGTTTGTTTTAATAATAATTCTTTATATTTACCACCAGTTGGACTCATTCATTTACTCCTATAAGATTCTGTGAGGCAGGGTCAGGTACATGGCTGTCAATTTATATATGGAGATCATCAGTGTAGGCTCAGAAATAGAACTCACCATATATTTCATGGTAATTTTGGAGTTAAAGTAGTTCAAAATCTAATCCTGCTTCTAATGTCCCTGTCACTTTGTATCTTGAATACAGTCTTTGAGCCTCTTTTTTTTTTTTAATCTACAAAATGATGAGGATAAAGGCATGTGAAATGCCTACCCCTGGGTGTGGTTCATTTTGTTGTTGTTAATATAAGTAGTCATTTTATTCACCATCATTTTCTCTTTCATTTAACAGCTGGAACCATTTGCTCATTTTTTTATGAAAGATGGTTGTAAGACATTGAAATTTTTGTACCAGGAAGGAGATGTCCCTGGCCTTGGTAAGGATGTTTCATGAGGGCAATGTGCTGGTTAATGGATGTTAAAGTGCAGCATATTTTTTCTTTTATAAATAGATATATATTTATAAAGATTATATATATAAAGATATATTTATATAAAAGAAAGTTTGTTGGAAGCTTATGTGTGGAAAAGAGAGTGTCTTTTTCTCTTTAACGATTTATTTTTGGGAGAGAGAGGGTGCAAAAAGGGAGAGACAGAGGGGGAGGGAGAGGGAGAGAGAATCTCAAGCAGACTCTGAGCATGGAGTCCCATATAGGGCTCAGTCTCAGGACCCTAAGATCATGACGTAAGCCAAAATCAAAAACTGGATGACCAACTGACTGAGCCACAGGTTCCCCCCAAAAGAGTGTCTTAAAAACAATAAATTTTCAACTGAAATATATATTTCAGGCATTACTATAAGGAGAAAATATACTTACAGAAATCACTGAGAGGTGCCTGGGTGACTCAGTGGTTGAGCGTTTGCCTTTGCGTCAGGGCATGATCCCAGGGTCTTGGGATCGAGTCTTGCATCAGGCTTCCCGCAGGGAGCCTGCTTCTCCCTCTGCCTATGTCTGCCTCTCTGTGTCTCTCATGAATAAATACATAAAATCTTTAAGACAAAAAAAGAAGAAATTATTGATATCTCCTGGCAGATAGATGTTTTCACTAGAATTTAATTCCATTTTCTCTGAAACAGGTGGAGCCATTTTCCACACAGGTTTTCAGGTGACTAGTAATAGTCATGAAACCATGTGGGAGCTCAGCAGCTGTCCATGTGATCTTGGGTTGGCATCTTGTTTCTGCTTCAGCTGTCAGTTGAAATATCTGGCTTCCTTACTATTCACAGGATTCCTAAAATAACACTTTACCAGGATGTAAAACTTTTGTATTAATAACAGGTGCATGGACCATCCTTTTGGTCTTTAACTACTTATCTTTGAAGTCCTGTGATTTGTCCCTCCTACTGATTCTTTCTCATTTTTCTCCTCTGCTGACTTTAGGTGAGGCTAATATCCCATGCCTGCCCTAGTATTCCAAATTGAAAACCTGTAGTTCTGAAACCAGATTCCCTCTCTGAAGTTGACACTGCTTATTCCTTTAAAAGTAAATCTTTTATTCCATTGTGTATGTATACCACATCTTCTTTATCTATTCATCTATGGATGGACACTTGGGTTGCAGCCATAAAAAAGAATGGAATCTTGCCATTTGTAACAACATGGATGGACCTAGAGGGTAAAGTACTAAGTGAAATAAGTCAGAGAAAGACAAATACCACAGGGTTTCACTTATATGTGGAATTTAAGAAACAAAACAAATGAACCAAAAGAGAGAGAGAGAGACAGACAGACAGAGACAGACAGACAGACAGACAAAACACAGCCTTTTAAATACAGAAAACAAACTGGTGGTTTCTAGAGGGGAGGTGAGTGGAGGACTGAGTGAAATAGATAAAGGATTAGGAGTACACTTATCTTAGTAAGCACTGAGAAATATATAGAATTGTTGAATCATTACATTGTACACCTGAAACTAATCTAACATTGGATTTCATCCCTCAGGAAATATTCTAAAAAGTAAACCTTTATTGTGCTGCTTGCTAGTTATTGGATTGGATCCAAACTGCTCATTTCTCCACTAAGGCTCATCATAACTGGGACACATAGCGTTTGTTTAACCTGCTCTCCTATTCTTGCAGACATGAATTTGCTGCTCCCTTTAAGCCAGCCTCTTCTTTGTTTTCTGGACATTCCAGGGTCATTTCTGTGCCCCTTTTCTGCCCTCCTGACTCTCTCAGAATGCCTTTCTTTTCTATATCCAGCCAAATATACTTCTCTTCCAGATCACCTAAGACATTCTCTCTTCTACAGAGCTTGCCCAGGGTGTTCCAAGCCCATCCATCATTATTCTCCAAACTCCTCCTGTCTCATTTAAAGTTTGCATTGTAAATTACAGTACTTGATTATGTTCTTCTATTTTCATCTAATTCTTTAATATAAGAAAATACCTACAATGAGAAGAAAAATAAAAACCACTCACATTCTCAGCCATTTGGAATAAGCATCATTAATTCCTTGATGAATATTTTCTCTAACTTCTTTGCCCAGCCCCCCTTTTCTATAGAGAAAGGGAAGAAGGGAAGGAGAGAGAGAGAGAAAAAAGTTACATGTATGTATAGTGCATGTGTATGTATATATATATGTATATATATACATAGAGTTGGATCCCCTTTTGTAATATGTAGATATTATATATAGAGAGATAGATATACTACAAAAATGGGATCCAACTCTACGTGTTATTTTATGGTGGGTTTTAAAATTTGATAATATTCTCTTTATCATGCCACTGGATACATTTTTACAATTAAATGGTAAACAGCTGGATATTGTATTTAGTTAGGATAATATAACTATTATTTTCAAAACTTAACTCTTATTATTAGAACTTAGGTTGCTTATGACTTTTTGCTCTTTTATTTTTTATTTATTTATTTTTCCTTTTTGCTCTTTTAAACAATACCTCAGTGAATATCACTGAAGCTAATGTGGATGAGGAAGACTTTAGGCAGAATTCTCAGGAGAGGAATTGGCAGATAGAAAAGATATACACACACGTATACATATATATATATATAATGTACATATGTATATATATATTTTTTTGAGAGAGAGAGAGAGAGAGAGAACATGCATATGGAGGTGAGAGGGAGAGAGAGAAAGAGATAATCCCAAAGAGGTTCCATGCTTAGCACAGAGCCCAACATAGGGCTCAGTCTTACAACCCTGAGATCATGACTGAGCTAAAATCAAGAGCTGGAGGCTTAACTGACTAAACCACCTAGGTACCCCCAGATAGTTATATTTTTAATAACTATTTTGCTACCTACAAAAGTAATACATTTGTTAGCTTGGTAAATATTCCTCTATATGTCTGCTAATATAGAAATGCTTATTATCATTTAAAATATAAACATATAATACATTTTATTCTTGATTTGATTTTTGCATTTGACAGTATAGCCTAGACAGTTTCTGTCATCATATATAGATTTACCTCATTTAAAAAATACTGTACAGGGGTGCCTGGGTGGCTCAGTCAGTTAAGCATCTGGCTTTAGCTCAGGTCATGATCTTGGGGTCCTGGGATCAAGCCCTGCATTGGGCCCCCAGCTCAGTGAGGAGTCTACTTGATCATCTCCCTCTCCTCATGTCCCCTCTTGTGTCCTTTCTCTCACTCTGTCTCTCAAAGAAATAAATAAATAAAATCTTTTTTAAAAGTTTTAAAAATGCTACACACTATTCAATAGTGCAGCTGCATTTTGATTTTTAGACACTATTCCCCTGTTGATGGATGTACAGAATATATAGGTGTAGACAGAACATATTTAGCTATAGGTAATGGAGATCCTAATGGTGTCTTAAACAAAGAGTGGGCAGTGGCTGGCAGTGGTTCAGATGCTCGGCATTGTCATCAGAAACACAGATTCTTTTTTTCTTCCCGTTTTGTCATTTTCAACATGTTGGCTTTTTGTTCATGTTTGGCCCACATGGTTATAAGATGAAGCTCAGATATCACATCTAGGGAAAGCTTATCTTCTCTCTTATCAGCCAGAACTGGGTCATGGGGCGACCATAGGGGTTAGGGAGGTTGAGAAAGCAGATGTCTCCTTCATATACATATTGCTGAATGAGACAATGGTTTTCTTATCAAGGGAAAAGGGGAGAGAAGTTATTAAGTGTAGAAGTAACTCTCTATGCCAACCTCCATGAACAAGCATTTGAACCATTACGTACTCTGGCTTATCCAAGCAAAACAAATAAAAAAAATTACTTGGGCCATTCACAAAATTTAGAACTAGTCGAACCACCAGGCCTTGGGAAGGATGAAAAGAGAGCCTAGCCTTTCTACGGATTTCAGGGCAGTTTATTTAGGAATCGTCACTAGATTGACATCTCTCAACCCCCCTTTTACCTTTGTGTGCCTCCAATCAGGACTGACATCATTGAGAGCCTCATCAGTCTCGTTTTCACATGCCCACCACCACAGGGCTCTGAGATGGGTGTCCTCCAGGGTCACAGAACAGGGGAACCCTCTATACTCAAAGGAGGGAAACCTGGGAAGACAACATATTTTCATGGTTTCATGATGGGGATTTTAGCATTTCTTTTATCATGTTTTAAATTGTTTATTGTAAATAGGAAGACTGTTTAATTATGCTCTTCATGTTACAACCAACCATCTAACAAAGTTACTATATTTTTAATAGTTTTTAAACTTAAATGATTAATTTTCATTGAAATTAGGTGGAGGAAGAATTTAATATATAACTTGGATGCTATATTTTTTTAATTTTTTATTTATTTATGATAGTCACAGAGAGAGAGAGAGAGGCAGAGACACAGGCAGAGGGAGAAGCAGGCTCCATGCACCGGGAGCCCGACGTGAGATTCGATCCCAGGTCTCCAGGATCGCGCCCTGGGCCAAAGGCAGGCGCTAAACCGCTGCGCCACCCAGGGATCCCCGGATGCTGTATTTAAAAAAAAAAGATTTTATTTATTTATTCATGAGAGACAGAGAGAGAGAGAGAGAGAGAGAGAGAGGCAGAGACGCAGGCAGAGGGAGAAGCAGGCTCCATGCAAGGAGCCCTATGCAGGACTTGATCCCAGACCCTGGGATCATGACCTGAGCCAAAGGCAGATGCTCAACCACTGAGCCACTCAGGTGTCTCAACTATGAGTGTATTTACTAGGGGACTAAGTCCTCTCTCGAGAGTCAGTGAAGGCTTCTAAGAGACTTGGGTTTCAGCTGAGATCTGAAAGTAGAAATCGGGGAGGCCAAATGTTGGAGATGGGATAGAACCATTTGTGGGAAGTCACTACCTGAGGCAAAGCCAAAAGGAGCAAAGTACAGAGCTCAGAGAAAGGAAGCAGAGAGGCTGCACTGTAAGTATTCCAATTATTGATGTCTTTTTGTAGACAATATATATATATAGTCATCACAATCATATCAAAACTTCTTTTTTTAAAAAAAATTTTTTTATTTATTTATTCATGAGAGACACAGAGAGAGACAGGAAGAAATATAGGCAGAGGAAGCCCGATATGGGACTCGATCCCAGGACCCTGGGATCACGCCCTGAGCCAAAGGCAGACACTCAACCACTGATCCACCCAGGTGCCCCCATATCAAAACTTCTTACAGTAAAGTAAAGCAAGAAGCAACAGTGTGAGATCCATAGTAATTTATCACAGTTAATCATTTATGTGATCACACACTATGTTCTTGATTTTCGTTTTCAGAATGTGGTCGAACTATTGCTGGAGCAACCAAAGGGGCAAAAATGATGAGATTGTACATAGACAATGCAGCCCCAGAGAAACTGAAAGGATTATGTATATTTTTTGTTCGCTGTCACAGTGATACTGCTATAAATGCTAAAAATATTCATGAGGTATGTTTTTATTTTTTTCAAATATATAGTTAGATGTTTTCTTCCAGCTTAATTGAGATGTAACTGACATTTAACATTGTGTAAGTTTAAGCTGTATATAATGTGTTGATTTAATGCACTTATATTTTGTGAACCAATTACCAATGTAGCGTTAGCAAATACTCCATCATCTCACATAATTCCCTTTTAGTTGTTGTTGTTTTTGGCGATGACATTTAGGGTGAACATTTGAGAACATCTTAGCAACATTTGAGTATATATTAGTATTAGCTATGATCACCATGCTATAGATCCCCAAAACGTATTCATTTTATAACTCCTAGTTTATATGCTTTGATGAACATCTCCCAATTTCCTCTACCCCACAGCCCTTGGTAATCAACATTCTACTCTTTATTTCCACGAGGTCAGCTTTTTTAGATTCCACATATAAGTGAGATTGTACAGTATTTGTCTTTTTCTATCAGACTTATCTCACTTAGCATAATGTCCTCAAGATCCACCCATGTTATCCCAAAGGCAGCATTTTCTTCCTTCTTGTAGCTGAATGATATTCCATCCTGCAATGTATACCATATCTTCTTTATCCATTTATCCATATATGGCCACCGAGGTTGTTTCTGTATTTTGATTATTGTAAATAATGCTGGAATGAACATGGAGGTGAAGATCCTCTGGATATATATCCAGAAGTAAGGTTGCTGGATATCTCTTGTCAAATTTTAGTTGACTGTGCACATGTGGATTTATTTCTAGACTCTTGATTCAGTTCCATTGGCCTATGTGTCTATTTTTATGCTAAGTCGCATACTGTTTTGATTGCTGTAGCTTCACAGTATAGTTTGAAATCAAGAAGTGTGATGCTCCAGCTTTTCTTTTCTTCCTTTTTATCTCTCTCTTTTTAAAAAGAGTTATTTATTTATTTGAGAGAGAGAGAGAGAGCATGAGCAGGGGGCAGGGGGTGAGAGTTTCAAGCAGACTCCATGCTGAGCACAGAGCTCAATCTCACAATCCCGAGATCTTTACCTGAGCCAAAACTAAGCATTGGACACTTAACAAGCTATACATTTGTTTCTTATAGTGCCCTTGTCTGGCTTTGGTATCAGGGTACTTCTGACGTTGTAAAATGAATTTAGAGTGTTTTCCCTTCTTCAGTTTTTTGGAAGAATTGTAGGAGGTTTGGCATTAATTCTTTAAGTGTTTTGTAGAGTTGACCAGTGAAACCATCTGGTACTGAACTTTTCTTTGTTGAGAGGTTTTTACAGATTTATTTATTTGAGAGAGATAGAGAGAATGAACACATGAATGGGGGGGAGGGGCAGAGGAAGAGGAAGAGAGAGAATTTCCAACAGACTCCTCACTGAATATGGAGCCTGATGCAGGGCTTGATCTCACCACCTATGAGATCATGACCTGAGCCAAAATCAAGAGTCAGGCTTAACTGACTGACCCACCCAGGTGCCCCTGTTGCGGGGGGGTGGGGGGGGGTGGGGTTAATTACTGATTCAATCTCTTATTATTGGTCTGTTCAGATTTTCTATTTCTTCAGAATTCAGTCTTTGTAGATGGTAAGTTTCTAGGAATTAATCCATTTCTTCTAGGTTGTCCAATTAGTGTGAATATAATTGTTCATGGTTATTTCTTATGATCCTTTGTGTTTCTTTGGTACTTTGCCTCCTCTTTTATTTCTGATTTTATTTATGTGAGTCTTCTCTCAGTTTTCTTAGTTTTTCAATTTTGTTATCTTTTCACAAAACAGCTTTTAGTTTTGTTGATCATTTCCTTTTTTTTTAAAAAAAAAAATTTTATTTATTTATTCATGAGAGACACAGAGAAAGAGAGGCAGAGACACAGGCAGAGACACAGGCAGAGGGAGAAGCAGACTCCATGGAGGGAGCCTGATGTGGGACTCGATCCCGGGACTCCAGGATCACACCCTGGGCCAAAGGCAGACACCAAACCGCCGAGCCACCCAGGAATCCCCTTGTTGATCATTTCTATAGTTTTTCTCATCTCTATTTCATTTATTTCTGGACTTATCTTTGTTATTTCCTTTCTTATGCTAACTTTGGGTTCAGTTTATTCTTCTTTTTTGAGTTCTTTGAGGTGTAAAGTTGTTTAATATCTTTCTTTTTTCTTAATATAGGCATTTATCACTATAAACTTGACTCTTAGAACTGCTTTTGCTGCATCCCAACTCCTATAGGTTTTGCTATGTTCTGTTTCCATTTTCACTTATTTCAAGATATTTTTTATTTCCCTTTAGATTTCTTCTTTGACACATCGGTTGTTCAGGAGTGTGTTAATTTTCACATATTTTTGAAATTTCTAGCTTTTCTCCTGTTACTGATTTCTAGTTTCATACCACTGTGATTGGAAAAAAAAATTGGTATGATTTCAGTCATCTTCAATTTGCTGTTTTGTCACCTATCATAGGATCTTTCCTGGAAATGTTCTATGTGCACTTGGGAAGAATGTATATTCTGCTATTGGGTGGAATGCTCTGTACATGTCTTTTAGGTCCATTTGGCCTAAATTACCATTCAAGTACAACATTTTCTTATTTATTTTTTGTCTGGATGGACTGTCCACTGTTGAAATTTGTGTTTTCTGTTTCTCCCTTCAGATCTTTTAGTATTTGGTTAAGATAGTTAGATGCTCTGATGTTGGGTGCATATATATATATATATTTTTTTTGTAGTTTTATGGTTTTATTAACACAAATATGACGCGCACATAAGCTGTTTATTCATTTTCTTCGCTACGCAGCCTGGCATTGGGATTGGTGACTCTGATGGCCAGCTGGGCTGCTCTTTCCACGATGGCTTTGCGGTTCTTGGAGGATACATTGTGAGCAATCTCTGCACAGTAAGATTTGTTGCACATCAGCAGCACTTCAAGCTCCTTGACGTTGTGGACTAGGAACTTCCGGAAGCCACTGGGCAGCATGTGCTTTGTTTTCTTGTTGCTCCCGTAACCAATGTTGGGCATCAAGATTTGGCCCTTGAATCTTCTGCGTACCCTATTGTCAATGCCTCTGGGTTTCCGCCAGTTGCGCTTAATTTTGACATATCGGTCTGACTGGTGCCGGATGAACTTCTTGGTCCTCTTTTTAACGATCTTGGGCTTCACCAGAGGTCTGAGGGCAGCCATGATGCCCAGCGATCGATGGCTGCCACCTCCGCAGGCGGCGCCGAGGAAGAGAGGGGGGGTGCATATATATTTGTATTTGCTTTGTCTTTTTGATAAAGTGCTCTGTGTCACTATATCATAATCTTCTTTGTGTCTTGTTACTGTTTTGGCTTAGTGTCTATTTTGTCTGATATAAGTGTGGCTACCTCTGCTTCCTTTTGGTTTTCACTTGCATGCAATGTTAATTTTCTCTCTTCACTTTGAGCCTATGTGTGTATTTAAAGCCGAAGTGTTGGGTCATATAGTTGTAAGCAGCATATAGTTGAGTCTTGCTTTTTGAATCCATCCAGCCACTCTGTGCCTTCTGATTGGTGAACTCAGTCCAGTTACTTATAGAATAATTATTAGGACACCTGGGTGGCTCAGCAATTGAGCGTCTGCCTTTGGCTCAGGTTGTGATCCTGGGGTCCCGGGATCGAGTCCCATATTGGGTTCCCTGCACGAAGCCTATTTATCCCTCAGCCTATGTCTCTGACTCTCCCTGTCTCTCATGAATAAATAAATAAAATCTTATAAAAACAATAATTATTGATATGTAAGGATTTACTAATGCTATATTATTGATTACTCTCTAGGTGTTCTGTACTTCAATTTTTTTCTTTTTCCCTCTGTTTCTACTTGCCTTTGTAAATTGGTATTTTTCCATGTGGTGTGCTCTGTTCCCTTCCTTTTTAATCATTTGTGAATCTACCATAGATTTTTGCTTTGTTCTTACCATGAGGCTTACATAAAACATTATAAATACAACAGTTTATTTTATGCTGATAATAAGTAACTTTAATTGCATACAAAAACTCTGCCCTTTTGCTCTTCTCTTTTATGTTTTTGATATCACAAATTATGTCTTTTCATACTGTGTATTCATTAACAAGTTTTGCAGCTGCAGTTATTTTTATCATTCTCGTTCTTTAACTTTTACACTAGAGCCATGTGGTTAACACCACCAATATTATGGTATTTGAGTATTCTGAATTTGACTACATACTTATCTTTTTTAGTGTATTGTATATTTTCATATGTGTTCATGTCAGTAATTAGTGTCCATTCATTTTGGCTTAAATAACTCATTTCAGCATTTCTTGTAAGGCAGATCTACTGGTGATGAATTACTTCAGCTTTTGTTTGTCTAGGAAAATCTTGATCCTTCCTTCATTGCAGAAAGGTAATTTTGCCAGATAGAGTATTCTTGCTTGGCAATTTTTTTTAAATTTTAGCACTTTGAATATATAATTCCTCACATTCCTGGCCTGCCAGGTTTCTGCTAAGAAATCTGTTGGTAACCTTTAGGGCTTCCCTTGTAAATTACAAGCTTCTTTTCTTTTACTACTTTCAAGATTTTCTCTGTCCTTGAGTTTTGACAGTTTTATTATAATGTGCCTTGGAAAGGATCTCTTTAATTTTGTTTGGTGATCTATGAGCTTCATGAACTTGGACATCCAAATCTCTCCCCAGATTTGAGCAGTTTTCACTATTTAAATAAGCTTTCTGCCCTCTTCTCCCTCTCTTCTCTTTCTGGAACTACAATAATTTGCAAATTGGTGCTTTCAATGATATCCTATAGTTCACACAGACTTACCTTTTTGTCACTCTTTTCTCTTTTCTGTCCGCAACAGGATAAACTCAAAGTTTCTGTCTTCTATCTCACAGATTTTTTCTTCTGCTTGATCCATTCTGTTGTTGATGATCACTGTTGCATTTTTCATTTCTCTGTATTCTTCAGCTCTAAAATTTCTGTTTGGCTCTTTTTATATAATTTCTATTCTATTAAACTTCTCATTTTGTTCATGTATTGTTTTTCTGATTTCATTGAGTTACCTTTCTGTGTTTTCTTTTATTCATTGAGTTCCCTATGTTGAATTCTTTTTCAGGTAAATTTCAAATTTCCATGTCTTTGGGGTTGGTTACTAGAAAATTATTGTGATCTTTTGGTAGTATCATTTCCTTTATTTTTCATGTTCCTTAAAGTTTTGCATTGCTGTCTTTGCATTTGAGGTAGTAGTTACCTCCTTCAGTCTTTATTATCTTTGGTAGAGAAATACCTTCCCTCAGCTCTGATGGTGTTTCTTAGGCTCCCTCAGACCTTCAATAGATAAACCTGCTCTATGCTTCTTTCTTCCTTTTATGGCTGAATTCTTGAGCTTGTATGCCTTGTCTCAATCCTGCAGTGTACCAGGCTGACAGCCTCCCTTTCATTTTCCCAAAGGTGATACTAAAGCTTAAGTTTGTGATCTTCCCCTGACCAACAGAGTTGTTCTGGCTTTCTTCGTGAACTCACTAGCCATCTGCCAAAGCTTGCTCTCACTGTTGCCATCAGGAGCATGCAGAGGGAACCAGCCACAGAGTATGGTGCATGTGTGGCTGAGGCATGCTGAGATCTGGGGGTGCCCATGGGCCAGTTGGGGTAATCTATGAGCCAAATATTCCCAATGGCCTTGCTGGGCTCCCAGTGGTGGGCTTCTTAATGGAGTCTGTGATACAATTAGTAGCATCTACTTCCCTTTAATGCCTTCTAACAGTCTTATCTGCCACTCTCTCAGCTTCTTTCTGCCCCCCATCCCCACTTCCAGCCATGTAGCTCATGATTCAGTACTCTGGATAGGGTGGAAGGGAAAGGAGGCTCTTTGGCAGCATCCTACATCCTGGGGAAACTGGATACTCACTTAATTACTCTTTTCCTTAAAGGAGAAATCAAAGGCTGAGAAGATCTCTCTAGATTCTAAACAGTGTTGCCTTAAGGGAGGGGTGATGTGGATAAAGTCAATCTGGTCCTCTTATCTAATGCACCCAAATTCTTATTGTTTTGCTCCAACTGTGTGCTTAAACTTCTCTTCTGGAAACCTGGACTTTCAAAAAGGCTTTCTTGTCCATAGATAATGAAGGGTGCTTTCCAGGGGCTCCTAGACAGTGTCTGAGAGAGGTTGGAGTTGGTTCACAGCTACTTCAGGTTCCACACATGGACTGAGATCTGTATGCCTTATCCCTGATACATGTGGGTGAGACTCCTCCTGAGTTTCTTGGCATATGGTGCTGGATCCCACAGCTCCCATAAAGCCACTTTTGTTCATGGATAAAAACCAAATTAGTGGATTTTGTTAGGGAAAAAAACAATGGACATCTTATTCCACTGTGTATTGACATCATCAGCTTGTAGTTTAACATTGAACATGTTATCATAGTCATATTTTTGCTTTACTTTCTCTCCTTTCTACATGTAGGACTGAATTGAGTTCAAAGAAAATAAGGTATTGCGAATCTGAGAAATTACTATAATAGAGCTCAGTGATATTTATCCTTTAGATACTGCTTTTAAAATTCATGAAAATCCCATTTCTTCTAGATAATTTCCATCTTTCCATTTATCTGGGAGTGAATTTAATGTTATTCATACAATTCTGAGTATCAGTTACTTTATTTAACCTTCTCTTTACTTAACATTTTAATTCTTTGATAGTTTCAGAAAGAAGAGAGAATTGACCTGGGCATTGTTTACTTAGTCACAGGAAGCCAGCTTGATGGTTTGGGAAAAACAGCACTTTTATTCAGATAGACCAAAATTTACCTCCCAGCCTCACCACTGACCAGTGGAGTGTTCCTTGAAAAGTTGCTTTTCTTTTCTATGACTTAAGTTTCTAAATATTTAA
Organism: Canis lupus baileyi; assembly: GCF_048164855.1. Taxonomy (NCBI): domain Eukaryota; kingdom Metazoa; phylum Chordata; class Mammalia; order Carnivora; family Canidae; genus Canis; species Canis lupus. Next base: position 64,931,355 of record NC_132844.1, on the reverse strand, counting down.
ACTGGGAATAGTCATAAACACCTTGCAGGATTGTTGTGAAACTAAGTGATCATATCAGCACATTCTTACCTTGCCTGACATAGTAGTCCCTCAACAAATACTAGCTCTTATTAGTATTTTTTAGAGAGCCTTAATAAAAGTCTCCCTTTTTACAATGGGAAAGGTAACTGAAATCCAACCTAATTTTTCTCCTCTTCTGCTTAGGATAAAATATTACTTTGAGAGAGGTTGTTTAGCTTTGTTTTGAGTTCTAGGCTGGGAGTTATTTCCCTCTGACTCCTTGTGATATTTCTGATGGCTGATGAAACCTGTTCTATAAATGTGCTTCATAGGAGATCTGTCTCTTCTTTCTGTTTGTTCGTTTGTTTGTTTTTCTTTTTTTTTTTTGTATATATTTTTTATTGGAGTTCGATTTGCCAACATATAGTGTAATACCCAGTGCTCATCCCATGAAGTGCCCCCCTCAGTGCCCATCACCCAGTCACCCCAACCCCCCGCTGACCTCCCTTTCCACCACCCCTTATTCGTTTCCCAGAATTAGGAGTCTCTCCTGTTCTGTCACCCTCACTGATATTTCCCCATTCATTTTCTCTCCTTTCCCCTTTATTCCCTTTCACTATTTTTTTATATTCCTCAAATGAATGAGACCATATGATGTTTGTCCTTCTCCAATTGACTTACTTCATTCAGCATAATACCCTCCAGGTCCATCCACGCTGAAGCAAATGGTGGGTATTCATCATTTCTAATGGCTGAGCAATATTCCATTGTATATGTAGACTACAGCTTCTTTATCCATTCATCTTTCGATGGACACCAAGGCTTCTTACAGTTTGGCTATTGTGGACATTGCTGCTATAAACATTGGGGTGCAGGTGTCCTGCTGTTTCACTGCATCTGTATCTTTGGGGTAAATCCCCGGCAGTGTAATTGCTGGGTCGTAGGGCAGGTCTATTTTTAACTCTTTGAGGAACCTCCACACAGTTTTCCAGAGTGGCTGCACCAGGTCACATTCCCACCAACAATGCAGGAGGGTTCCCCTTTCTCCACATCCTCTCCAACATTTGTTGTTTCCTGTCTTGTTAATTTTCCCCATTCTCACTGGTGTGAGGTGGTATCTCATCGTGGTTTTGATTTGTATTTCCCTGATGGCAAGTGATGTGGAGCATTTTCTCATGTGCTTGTTGGCCATGTCTATGTCTTCCTCTGTGAAATTCCTGTTCATGTCTTTTGCCCATTTCATGATTGGATTGTTTGTTTCTTGGCTGTTGAGTTTAATAAGTTCTCTATAGATCTTGGATACTAGCCCTTTATCTGATATGTCATTTGCAAATAACTTCTCCCATTCTGTAGATTGTCTTTTAGTTTTGTTGACTATTTCTTTTGTTGTACAGAAGCCTTTTATCTTGATGAAGTCCCAATAATTCATTTTTGCTTTTGTTTCCCTTGCCTTCATAGATGTATCTTGCAAGAAGTTGCTGTGGCCAAGTTCAAAGAGGGTGTTACCAGTGTTCTCCTCTAGGATTTTGATGGATTCTTGTCTCACAGTTAGATATTTCAACCATTTTGAGTTTATCTTTGTGTGTGGTTTAAGAGAATGGTCTAGTTTCATTCTTCTGCATGTGGCTGTCCAATTTTCCCAGCACCATTTATTGAAGAGACTGTCCTTTTTCCAGTAGATAGTCTTTTCTGCTTTGTCGAATATTAGTTGACCATAGAGTTGAGAGCCCATTTCTGGGTTCTCTATTCTGTTCCATTGATCTATGTGTCTGTCTTTGTGCCAATACCACACTGTACACAGCTTTGTAGTACAACTTGAAATCTGGCATTGTGATGCCCGCGGCTCTGGTTTTCTTTTTCAATATTCCCCTGGCTATTCAAGGTCTTTTCTGATTCCACACAAATCTGAAGATGATTTGTTCCAATTCTCTGAAGAAAGTCCATGGTATTTTGATAGGGATTGCATTAAATGTGTAAATTGCCCTGGGTAGCATAGACATTTTCACAATATTAATTCTTCCAATCCATGAGCATGGAATATTTTTCCATCTCTTTATGTCTTCCTCAATTTCTTTCAGAAGTGTTCTGTAGTTTTTATGGTATAGATCCTTTACCTCTTTGGTTAGGTTTATTCCTATGTATCTTATGCTTTTGGGTGCAATTGTAAATGGGATTGACTCCTTAATTTCTCTTTCTTCAGTATCATTGTTAGTGTGTAGAAATGCCACTGATTTCTGGGCATTGATTTTATATCCTGCCACACTGCCGAATTGCTGTATGAGTTCTAGCAATCTTGGGGTGGAGTCTTTTGGGTTTTCTATGTACAGTATATGTCATCTGTGAAGAGGGAGAGTTTGACTTCTTCTTTGCCAATTTGAATGCCTTTTATTTCTTTTTGTTGCTTGATTGCTGAGGCTAGGACTTCTAGTACTATGTTGAATAGCAGGGGTGAGAGTGGACATCCCTGTCATGTTCCTGATCTTAGGGGAAAGGCTCCTAGTGTTTCCCCATTGAGAATGATATTTGCTGTGGGCTTTTCATAGATGGCTTTTAAGATGCTGAGGAATGTTCCTGCTATCCCTACACTCTGAAGAGTTTTGATCAGAATGGATGCTGTATTTTGTTAAATGCTTTCTCTGCATCTATTGAGAGGATCATATGGTTCTTGTTTCTTCTCTTGTTGATATGATCTTTCACATTGATTATTTTACAAGTGTTGAACTAGCCTTGCATCCCGGGGATAAATCCCACTTGGTCATGGTGAATAATCTTGTTAATGTATTGTTGGATCCTATTGGCTAGTATCTTGTTTAGAATTTTTGCATCTGTGTTCATCAGTGATATCGGTCTATAATTCTCCTTTTTGGTGGGGTCTTTGTCTGGTTTTGGAATTAAGGTGATGCTGGCCTCATAAAATGAGTTTGGAAGTATTCCATCCCTTTCTATCTTTCAGAACAGCTTTAGTAGAATAGGTATTGTTTCTTCTTTAAACGTTTGATAGAATTTTCCTGGGAAGCCATCTGGCCCTGGAATTTTGTGTTTTGGGAGGTTTCTGATGACTGCTTCAATTTCCTCCCTGGTTATTGGCCTGTTCAGTTTTTATATTTCTTCCTGTCCCAGTTTTGGTTATTTGTGATTTTCCAGAAATGCATCCATTTCTTCTAGATTGCCTGATTTGTTGGCATATAGCTACTCATAATACATTTTTAAAAACATTTTATTTGGTATTGGTTGTGGTCTCTCCTCTCTCATTCATGATTTTATTAATTTGAGTCTTTTTTTCTTTTTAATAAGGCTAGCTGGGGATTTATCCATTTATTAATTCAAAGAACCAACTCCCCCCACCCTTTTTTTTTTTAATCTGTCCTGTAGTTCTTCTGGTCTCTATTTCATTGGGTTCTGCTTGAATCTTTATTATCTCTCTTCTGCCTGGTGTAGGTTTGACTTGCTGTTCTTTCTCCAATTCCTCTAGGTGCGAGGTTAGCTTGTGTATTTAATTTTTTTCCAATTTTCTTCAGGGAGGCTTGTATTGTGATGTATTTCCCTCTTAGGACTGCTTTTGTTGTATCCTAAAGATTTTGAACAGTTGTGTCTTCATTTTCATTAGTTTCCATGAATCTTTCATATTCTTCTCTAATTTCCTGGTTGACTCATTAATCTTTTAGTAGAATGTTTTTTAACCTCCATGTGTTTGAGTTTCTTCCAGGTTTCTTCCTGTGATTGAGTTCTAGTTTCAAAATATTGTGGTCTGAAAATACGCAGGGGACAATCCCAATCCTTTGGTATCAGTTTAGACCTGATTTGTGACCCAATATGTGGTCTATTCTGGAGAAAGTTCCATGTGCACTTGAGAAGAATGTGTATTCAGTTGCATTCAGATGTTCTGTATATATCTGTGAAGTCTATTTGGTCCAGTGTATCATTCAAGGCCCTTGTTTCTTTGGTGATGTTCTGCTTAGAAAATCTGTCATTTACTGAGAGTGCCATGTTGAAGTCTCCTACTATTAGTGTTTTATTATCTAAGTATCTCTTTACTTTGATTATTAATTGATTGATATACTTGGCAGCTCCCACATTAGGGTCATAAATATTCATTATTGTTCGGTCTTCTTGTTGGATAGACTCTTTAAGTATTATATAATATAGTGTCCCTCTTCATCTCTTGTTATAGTCTTTGGTATAAACTCTAACTTATCTGATTTGAGGATGGCTACCTCAGCTTTTTTTTGAGGACCATTTGAATGTTAAATGGTTCTCCACCCCTTCATTTTCAGACTGGAAGTGTCCTTATGTCTAAAATGAGTCTCTTGTAGACCGCATATAGGTGTCTTGCTTTTTTATCCAGTCTGATACCCTGTGTCTTTTAATGGGATCATTAAGCCAGTCACGTTCAGGATAACTATTGAAAGATATGAATTTAGTATCATTGTATTATCTATATAGTCCTTATTTTTGTGGATTGTTTCTTTCAGCTCCCTCTTTCTTTTACAGGGTCCTCCTTAATATTTCTTGCAGGGCTGGTTTGGTGGTTACATATTCTTTCAGTTTCTGCCTATCCTGGAAGCTCTTTATCTCTCTTTCTATTATGAATGACAGCTTTGCTGGATAAACTATTCTTGCTGCATGTTTTCCTTATTTAGTACCTGAATATATCCTGCCAACACTTTCTGGCCTTCCGGGTCTTTGTGGAGAGGTCTGCTGTTAATCTGATATTTCTCCCCATATAAATTAAGACTCTCTTGTCTCGTGCTGCTTTAAGAATTTTCTGTTTATCTTTGAAATTTGCAAGTTTCACTATTAAATATCAAGGTGTTGACTGGTTTTTATTGATTTTTTTGGGGGGGAGGTCCTCTCTCAAATATGAATGCCTATTTCCTTCCCCAGATTAGGGATGTTCTCAGCTATGATTTGTTCAAATATACTTTGTGGTCGGGGATCCCTGGGTGGCGCAGTGGTTTAGCGCCTGCCTTTGGCCTAGGGCGCGATCCTGGAGACCTGGGATCGAATCCCACATCGGGCTCTTGGTGCATGGAGCCTGCTTCTCCCTCTGCCTATGTCTCTGCCTCTCTCTCTCTCTCTGTGTGTGTGTGTGACTAAAAATTAAATCTTAAAAAAAAAAAATATATATATATATATATATATACACCTTGTGGTCCTCTCTATCTCTCTCAGCCTCTTCTGGAATCCCAGTTCAACATATATTCTTCCTTCTCAAGCTATCATTTATTTCCCAAGGCCTTTCCTTGTGGGCTCTTAATTGTTTTTATCTTTTCCTCAGTTTCCTTCCTTAGCATCAACTTGTCTTCTATGTTGCTCACTCTCTCTTCCACCTCATTAACCCTAGCAGTTAAAACATCCAGTTTGGATCACATCTCAGTTAAACTATTTTTAATTTTGGCCTGATTAGATCTCAATTCTGAAGCAATAAAGTATCTAGAGTCCTTACACTTTTTTTCCAGAGCCACCAGTAACTTTCCAATTGTACTTCTGAATTAAATTTCTGACATCAAACTTAAATCCCCTTTCTGTAGCTCTGTGGCAGAGAGTTTTGCTTCTGATTCTTTCTTTTGTGGTGAATGCCTCCTTCTAGTCATTTTATCCAATGCAGAGTGGCTGTATAAATGAGCGGAGTCAAAAATATCAATCACAACCTAAGTAAAATACACCCTAGATGATTCTGAAGAGGTCAGAGACCACAAAATAAAAGAAAAAGGAGAACAGAACAAAATAAACCAAAAGGACTACTAAAGTGAGAAACAAAATTTAAAACATAGTAGTAAAAGGAAAAAACCAAAAACCAAAAATAAGGGAGTGAAAAAAAAGAAATAAAAGGGTGGGGGGATGGTGGTGGTGGGGAGAGAATGTAATCTCCCTGAGGGGACCTAGAGCATGATCCCCTTGGTTCTGAGTGTATTTTGTTCTATATATTAGAAGATGCTCAATCCCAAATTTATATAAACCAGGAATATTTATATAAAGACTCAACATCAACCATAATAACATAAACAAGATATGTTTATATCTTGTATATCTACCAAAATTAAATTGAATGCATTGAAGGGAATCCAGAAGTGAAAAATATATCTAAGACATGTAATTGTAGAAATATGAAAATCAAAAAGGAAAAAGTTAAAAATGAAGAGTGGTAAAATATTGTAGTTAAGGTGGGAAAAGAATAAAAATATTGGAAATTTTTAACCTGATATGAAAACGAGTTGTAATAATAATAATAATAAAAGGATCCTCTAGTTCTATATACTATTTTCCCTCAGTCCTGGAGCTTTCCAGCCCTGGTTCATCAGTAAACTTGCTCTTCCCCTGTTCTTCCATCTGTTCTTCTGGGGGAGGGGCCTGCTGTGCTGATTCTCAAGTGTGTGTGCCTGGGCAAAGGTGCCTAACCCCTTGTCAGGTGTTGGCTCAGTATGAGCTGTTTATCCTATGAGACCTTTGTTTCCTAGAGGGCCCGCCTCTCCCAGGTGCAATGTGAAAAGAAGAGGGGAAAAAAAAAAAAAACCCGGCAGTGGCCAGGTTTCCAGCTCTGGATTCGAGCTCCCCACAAGTAACTAACCACAGTCTCTCAGTCTGCACTGGCTCAGATGCTCCTGGGGGCAGGTGCAGGTGCACTGATCTTCACAGTTGCCAGATGCCCAACGGCAGGAGAGTTCTTACTTTCCTATGCCCTCTCTGCTTCTGCCTGTCCCAGGAGGAACAGAGGATAGCCGGATTTGTCCCCTTTGGCGCCCTGGGATCCAGGCCCCAGTGCTGCTGCTGGACCCACACTCCTGGGGACCACCTTTCCCGAAGGGAACAGAGGACAGCCCGCCTCCATCTGTTGCTGGGCTCTAGGGTAAAGGGAGCTCTGGGGCTAGCCTGCGTAACTGTCAGACATCTCCCAAATGCCCTGGAAGGCTGCGCACATCAGCCCTTTACCGAGATGGACTGTGGTGCAGTGAGCTTTGTCCCAGGTGCCCCTAGTCTTATAATGTCTCCAGGGATCTTGATGCTTCACTGCCCCTCCTGTGATTCACCTGGCTAGTCGCAGGTTCCCCTCCCCCACTTTATTTCTTTCTTATTTTTTTCACCTTCCTACTTTGTTAGAAGTGAAAATTTTTCTCTCTGTAGCATTCCAGCTCTTCTCTCTTTACCTCTCAGGTTGAATTCGTAGGTGTTCAGGATGTTTTTAAAGATAATCTAGGTAAGTTTGTGGGGCCAGATGAGTTGAGGACCCTACTCTACCACCATCTTGCCAGTCTCTCCACCCTTTCCCTATCCTGATGGAGTCTTTCTCCTCCCATTTCCATGGATAGAGCAACTCTCCACTAAGAACTTTATGCAGAAAGCTCTGCTTCATTTCCTTCATGTTGTAGAGGCTCAAGGCCATGCCTCCTTCCCTAGGTAGGAACTGAAGCACGGAGGAAAGTGTCATCTTGACCAACATACATGTGAGTGGTTAGAATGGAGGCAGAATATAAATTTGCTGATTTTAATACTCTAATTTTCATGATCACTTAAGTTTTCCATAATAGTATAAAAAAGCATTGTCTACACTCATTGTAATGTGAAATAAGTTATGATTTCCAGTTTTTAAATGGGGTTAGCATATAAAAATCACTTTTGAAAACCTCCCTTTCAGGAAGTGTTATTTACTGTACTGGACGCATCAACAGGAATCCTAAGTGGGATTAGGAATATGCTATCAAGTATATTTCTGCCAGCTATTCTTGCAACAAATAATTGGGGTGCTCTAAACCACTCCAAGCAAGGAGAATCTGAAAAACACATTTTCACCGAAACCATCAATAGATACCTTTCATTTTTAGATGGTAAGTATAAAATTTAAAATTAGTAAATTACTTAAAATGAGCAAATTAACTATAAGATATGTTATTAAAGATAAACATTAGAGGAAAAACATTCCATCTTGAAAGAAAGTGTTAATCAAAGTAATTTATGAGACTTAGAGGTAAGAGATCAAGTCATTAGAATCTCTCGTTTCCAGGGATTTTTGCCAGGAGTACGATACAGTTTTTTCCTTCCATTGTAGTGGGAAGATTCTATTCCTATATTATTAATGAAAAATTTCACCATATTTCACAGTATTACCTTATTATTAGCTCTTTTAAAAATACATATTTTTATTACTTTATATTATTAAAATACATAATATTAAAAATTATGAAATCACAATCTAATGATCAATTTGTACTATATTGCTATAAAGTATTAGATCTCTGACTTTTGAGTAATTATTGCCTGAAATCACACATTGACATTAAACACCTCTTCCCAATATTGTTTTTCTCCTTTAGGTGCTAGAGTAAGTATTGAGGGAACAGTTAAGTTAAAGAAGGTAGACAATATTGATTTTTCCAAGCTGCATACTTTTGAAGAAGTGACAGCTGCAGCAAGCAATTCAGAAACTGTTCGCCAGCTAGAGGAAGTGCTGATGACATGGTACAAACAGATCGAACAGGTGAGCTAACTCAAGTAATTACATCAGATAGGAGTCATGGTTTTCATCTGTGTCCTAGCCATTGCATTTTGTCCCTAAAGGGAAGAGGACTCTTCCATATTCTGTTATGAAACCTATCCTATTCTTGACTCTAGAGCAAAATCATTGTTATCTATGGGCCACTGAAAGTCAATTTTAAACATTTCTCACTTTTAAGGAGGGAACCACAAAAACATGGATTGAAAATGGAAAAAATGGAATGAAGAATTGGGAATAGCCAGCACTCATCTCCAATATTTTAAATATTGTTTATACTCTTCATAAGAGAAAGGAAGAGGATACAATGAAGTGACAGTGCTAGATGCTAATAAGTAGTTCTTTTTGATCAGTGGAATTGTCTGTGTTGACAAAGAGGTTCAAACTAGGCTTATTCATGTTGGTACTACAACTCTGTGGTCAAATAAATTTTCTCTGGCAGTAGGAAAAGCAGCAATAGGAATGAGACATATGTCAATTTTCTGAAAGCTGCCAACCTACACTACACATAATGCCCCAAATCAGGTACAATGTAATTGCTATAAACTGAAAGAGGACACTAGAACCAATTCAAAGATCTCTAGTTCATGAGCATAGGACAGTGGAACTAGAGAAGAAAATCTTCAGTGAAAACTAAGGTAAAAAAATCTTGACCAAGCAAGAGTTAGAGCATTTTCAATTTTACCTCTCTTAGAACGATGTTAGAAGGAAGGAGGTGCAGTTGGAATGGAAAAATTGGAGGACTTTGGAAACACCACTGGGCCCTGGAGTGGTGGCCACAGAATTTGTTCCAGGTGTCACTAGGAAATTGAATTGGGCAATTGAGCACTACAGGACTTCTATACTCACCTACTGTGTCACTGGAGGAAGCAGGAATTGTAACCCACTGTGGAAATAAGGCTGTGTCCTACACAGCGACTGAGGAGATCCAATTATTATGATCAATCAATACAGATTTTATTACATAAAAATGAGCAAACAAAAGAAAATAGTTTGAGATTTAGGGAGATTTAACAACTTGAAATAAGAAAATCAATTTGGACTATTGCCGCAGGTGGTTTTAATTAAGCAGAATCAATGCAGGAAGTGGAAAAGATCTTTAAAAAATTTGAACTGCGACATCTAAAATTAACCTTGACCCCCCCAAAATGAAATAAATAAAAAAAGAAACCTAAACCTTGACTTCTTGTCATACACAAAAGTTAATCAAGATAGATTGTAGACATAAATATGAAAGCTGAAACAAAAAATAGATACATGTAACAACATGGATGATTCTTTTTTTTTTTAACATGAGTGAATCTTAAAGATGCTTTGAGTGAACAAATCCAATCTTAATTAAGTAAGGTGAAAAATAAAACAACCTACAAATGAACCAGAACACAACATATGACTGACTATATTAATATGTTCTTAAGATACAAAACCCAGAAGTCATGAAAGAAAAAACTGGCATATTTGACTATTTAAAAAAATTAATAACTTCCATATGGCAAAAATTACAAGCAAAACTAAAAAGTGAATGACCTTCTGGGAGAAAATATTAGCATACGTAACAAAGAGTATCTATAATATATAAAGAACTTCTATAAATCATTAAGAATGGGCAATATAGAGAAAAAGAGGTTAAGGATAAGAGCAATGTCATTGAAGGGAAATATATGGAGATATCTGACCTAGGAAAAAATGGGGGGTACTTGAGAGTGTCATGATATCTTCCAATTTTTATTTGATGAAGTCTCATGTGAAATTAAACTTGCACTGTATGGCCCTAAGTGGCAGAAGTAAGACTAGAGTGTGATGGCTATAAGAAGAGTTTTAATTTTGAAATCAGAATAACTTTCTCACAGAATCCCTCCCCATAAAAAATGAAATGTGCTGCATTCCTGAAAGTATTCACTTTGAGGCTAATTACTATCTGTGAATAATGTTGTAATCGGAATTAAACATCAAAAGGGTTGTTTGATTTTGTTAATTTTTAAGGTCCATTTTCATTCTTTAATTCAGTTATTCAAGCTAAATAGACTTTCAGCCATGAAACTATGTCTAGTATCCTTTATTTAAGGAGATGGGGAAGATTGTGGTAAGATTAGGAAAGAGTTCCATATACTATGGTTAAAATTGAAGCAAGTAATTGTTTCATGTATTAAAGGAAGAACCTTCATAGATCTGAAAAATCAACTATGTATTTTACTTTGTATTCTTAAAACATTCCATCACAATTTATATTATGTGAAGTTATGGGTCACCTGGGTGGCTCAGAGGGTTAAGGATCAAACTCTTGATCTAAGCTTAGGTCTTGATCTCAGGGCTGTGAGTTCCAGCCCTACGTTGGGCTACATGGTGGGCATGGAGTCTACTTAAAAATAAATAAGTAAATAATGTAAAGTTATAAAAATAAAAAGTACAGAAAATAATATAACAGTGACTCCTGAAACAATGACTCCTCTGAGACTAAACAGATACTGTTTGCCACATTTGCTTCAGATCTGTTTTATTCTCACAAAAGCCTCCAACCCATCCCTTTTCCCTCCCTCTATATTACTCACCGTCTTGATGTTATTATCTCCTCTCATTCCTCTGAAAGATTATGCTAAATGAGAAAAAAATTAACTGCAAAATTATATCTAATGGTGTTATATCATTTATGTAAAGATTTTATTTTTCTTAAGATATTATTTATTTATTTATTTGAGAGAGAGTATGAGCAGGGGGAGAAACAGAGAAGTAGACCCCCTGCTAAACAAGGAATCCAATCCTGGGACTCTTGGATCATGACCTGAGTTGAAGGCAGACGCTTAACCAGAGACACCCAGGTCCCCCTACGTAAAGATTTTAGTCACAAATATATATTCTATGTTTATATGTAATGTATAGATATAGTTTATTTTTATATATAATTTAAAGCTTATGAATATGCAAATGCAATAAAATCATTCACGTAACTACTGTCTAATATTCCTATATAAAGAAATCAGTTTTCTATATGAATTTTTACACCTTAAAGACACATTTATATCATGTCTAATATCCTCTGTTTAAGGAGGTAAAGAGGTTTATTCATCCATTACCTCAGAAATCCATTCCCATTTCTTTCTTTTTGCTATTACAAACAATAATAATACACATTCAATGAATACCTTTATCCAGATCTCCTTTGCACATATTCTGGAATTTGTCAGTGGAATTGCTGAGAGCAGTATAGCTAGATCTTTATTCAGTATTACAAAGCCTCCCAAGCAGTGGTATATTAACTTATTGTATTTTTACAGAAGTGCATAAGAGTTCCCATTTCTTCAAATCTTTTGTTACACTTGGGATTGTTAGATTTTTAATCTTTGTCAGAATGTTGGGTGAAATATCTTATTTTCATTCCTCTGATTTCTTTGAGTTCAGTGGCTTAGGTTTCCTCTTTGTTGAGTTGTTTGTTCACATTCTTTACCTAGTTTTAGTTCAGATTGTTCAATGATATCTTACTGAAGTTTTGGAGTTTAAGTAATATTTTCCAGATGTTAATCCTTTGTTGGTCCTCATTGTGTCCTATTTTCAACTTGGTATGGTGTCTTTAGTCATGTAAAAGTTTTAAATTTTAATGTAAATTTATTAGTTATAATTTTTAAAAAGATTTTGTTTATTCATGAGAGACAGACAGAGAGAGGCAGAGACATAGGCAGAGGGAGAGAAGCAGGCTCCCTCTGGGGAGCCTGATGTGGGACTTGATCCTGGACTCCAGGACGCTCAACCACTGAGCCACCCAGGCCTCCCTATTAGTTATAATTAAATCTAGCTTCAACTTAGCTACCCTCCAGTGGCTAGAAACTTTGTGCTTTATGGATTTCATTTAAGAAAGTCTTGTTCAGTATTATGAAGATATTCTCTTAAGATACTAATTTATTCTAAATAGTGAAATATACAGAAATGAATACAATAAAGTGAACAAATTACTGTAAAATGAACACTCCTGTATTTTTTTTGTACAAGTTAAGAAGCAGCATTTCCAGCACCTTACAGTCCCCATGCAGCCCTCTTCCCAATTTTAAGTCCCTTTTCTTCCCCCTAGTAGTAGCCATTTCCTTGACAGTTATATTTAGTTGCATGCTTTTGCTTTATAGTTTTACCCTCATTTACTATATATCTTTTTAAAGCTTTGCCATTTTGTTTTTAACATTTAGGTTTTTAATCCATCTGGAATTATTTGTGTGTGTGTGTGTGTGTGTGTGTGTGTGTGTGTGTGCAGGGTATGAATCTGATTTTGTCTTTTTACATAGAGTTAGGCAATTGTACCCCCAAACAGCCCATTGTTTCCTAACACATTTTTAGTATCACTTCTGTTATATATCAGATTTCTAAATCCTACTTTCTATCCCACTGGTATACTTATTTGGGCTTTGCACTCATGTAATACTGCTTTCATTTCTGTAGTTTTTTATTAAATATTTGGCATGGCAAGTCCCTTTCTATATTTTTCTTCAAAATCGCATTGATTGTTTCTTGTTAATTGGTCTTCCAAATTAATTTTAAGACTAGTTTGTCCACTTTCATGAAAAACTGTATTGAGATTTTGATTAGTTTTCCTTAAGTGTATACATTAATTTAGAGAAAATTGTCATCTTTATATGGTTTTTTTTACATCCATGAACATAGTATATCTCTCCATTTATTTAGATCTTCTTTTGTATGCTGAAAGTAAGTTTTCTAGTTTTATTCACAAAGATATTGCACATCCTTTCCTAATCTCCAGATATCTTATCATTGTTGTTACATGTTACAGCAAATCCCTTTTTTTTAGAAGTCAGATTGCTAGATGGCTTGTAAAGAAATAGTACTGATATTTATGTATACATCCAGTAATCTTACTGAATTATTCACTTTTACTAATTGTAGAAGTTTATCTTTAGATATTCTTGAATTTTAAAAATGTGACAAATCATATCATTTTTGATTAAGCTATTTTTGTTTTTTTACTTCCAATTCTTATGCCTTTTGTTTATTTATCTTGTTAGGAGACTTCCATTACCAGATTGAATAGAAGTCGGTGGTGTTAGTAGCAAACTTGTCTTGTCCTTGGTTTTAAAGTGATATTTTCTAAAATTAAATCTTGAAGTATGAATTTTCTGTAGATATTTGGTAGATACTACTTATCATGTTGAAGAAGGTCCCTTTGTTTTTACTTTGCTAAGAGATTTTAATATTATTCAGTGTTGAAAGTTATCTATATTTTATTTGTAAGCTTCCTTTGAAAAGATGCAAATAATAAGGTTTTACCAAAGAAGAAAGTAACATTTCTATATTCTGTGAATTCTTTTGATTGCAGGTACTTATTGAGAGTAAGCAGATGAGAAAAAAAGCTGATGACTCAGGTCCACTCACTGAATTGGAGCACTGGAAACGCATGTCAGCCAAATTCAATTACATCATCGAACAGATTAAAGGGCCAACTTGTAAGGCTGTCATAAATGTACTTAATGTTGCACACTCCAAACTGTTGAAGGTAAAGGCATTTTTTAAAATTGTTATGTTTCCAAACAACAAACTGCAAAATTACCCTTTTTGAGCTGCTTCTTCACATCCTATATTGGAACCATGCACTTAGAAGTGTTAAACTTTGAATAAGGCTTTCTTATTTTCCACAACTATTTCTCACAGAAGAAAAGGAAATATAGAAATAAAAATTTATTTCTCAATATTTTCACTCCAATTTTGATAATAGTACTATTAGGTGATTGTCATTTATTTTTAATTTGTTTTTGAAACTGTGAATCAATAAAGGATCATGGAGGTAAAGAACTATATACAAAGTCAAAAGGAAAAAATATTCTCTTAGGATACATCTCCTGCCCATTATTCCAAGTTTGGTTTGATTCTTTCCAGGTCCTTTTCTTTTGCTGTATTCTTCTTAAAAAAACAAAACAAAACAAACTGTATGTAGCTATATCCTTCTATCTCTCTATATATATTCTATTGTCAAAGTCCCAAAATAATGTAATGTCACAAATAAGTAACCTAGAAAAGTCACTCCAGATAGAAGCAAGTCCATTTTAAGCCTACAGACAGGATGTTAATTACCAACAGAATGAGTCTTCAGCTTTAGCAAATCATTAAAAATATTTATAATAACCTTAAGTCTTAAATAATATAAGAAAAAGCTATATCATTCACATTTTAATATCAACTACTTGAGGGAAGATAGCTTGAATTTCTTGATTAAAATGAAATGCAGTGATATATTTGGATGTTTTATGATATTCTTACATATTTTTTCTTAGAATTGGCGTGATTTGGATGCAAGAATAACAGATACAGCAAATGAATCAAAAGATAATGTCAGATATTTGTACACTCTAGAAAAAGTATGTCAACCTCTCTACAACTATGACCTAGTAAGTATGCTTTTTAAAGTGTAGTTTGGAAAAAAACTCATTTAAAAATAACTGTGTAATATATATGTATTGGGAAATGTATACTGCAGACAAGTTGCTTAAAAGATATACTTTCCTGTTATATAGCTATCATAAATCATAAACTCATTTAAACCTACATTTAAATATTTGATATTATTATAAGTATGATCTCATTGGTGAATTAAACTAATTAATGCATTGATGCATAATAAATTACTCCAGAACTGATTGAAATTAGCTTTTACTACATCACAGTTCCTGTAGATCAAGAATCCAGGCATAGCATAGCTTGAGTGCCTCTGCTTCATGGTCTCTCATGAAGTTGCAGACCAAACTATTAGCTAGGAATGTGGTTTCATTGCATGTGGAGGCTGAGAGCTGGAGGGTCCACTTCTGAGCTCACTCACATGGTTGTTGGAAGGCCCCAGTTGTGCACCACATGAGCCTTTCAATAGGGTAACTTGCTTCCCCTAGGGTGAATGATCCTGGAGTGAACAAGAGAGAGTGCCCAACCAGCACTACCCTGATAACAAAGCACTACAAGAAAAGAAAGTTACATATTACTATTCTTGATGAATGTAGATGCAAAAATTTTCAACAAATATAAGCAAACCAAATTCAACAGCACATTAAAAGGATCATACACCTGACCAAATGGGAATTATTCCTGGGATGCAAAGATGATTCAACATATGCAAATAATACATGTGATATACAGAATAGAATAAAAGAAAAAATTGTGTGATCATTTCAATAGACGTAGAAGCATTTGATAAAATATAACATGCTTTCATGACAAAAACTCTCAAACCTGAGTACTGAAGGAATGTCCTTCAACCTAATAAAAGCACATATGGGGATCCCTGGGTGGCGCAGCGGTTTGGCGCCTGCCTTTGGCCCAGGGCGTGATCCTGGAGACCCCAGATCGAATCCCACGTCAGGCTCCCGGTGCATGGATCCTGCTTCTTCCTCTGCCTATGTCTCTGCCTCTCTCTCTCTCTCTCTCTCTGTGTGTGTGACTATCATAAACAAATAAAAAAAAAAAAAAGCACATATGACAAGACCACAGCTATCATACTCAACAGTAAAAACTGAAAGCATTTTCTATAAGATCAGGAGCAAGACAAGAGTGCCCAGTCTCGCCAATTTTATTCAACATAGTACTGGAGGTCATAGCTAGAGCAGTCAGATAATAAAAAGAAATAAAAGGCATTCAAATTGGAAAGGAAGAAGTGAAATAGTTTCTGTTTGTAGGGATGTGATACTGTATATGGAAAATCCTGAAGAATCCACCAAAAACTATTAGAACTAATAAATTCAGTTAAGTTGCAGGATACAGAATTACATACAGAAATTAGTTGCATTTCTATACATTAACCACAAAACATCGGAAAAGAATTAAGGAAAATAATCTCATTTAAAATATCATCAATAAAATACTCAGTAATAAATTTATTCAAGGAAATGAAAGATCTGTACCCTGAAAGCAATAAGACTTTGATGAATGAAAATGAAGACAAAAATAAATGGAAAAATGTCCATGTTCATGAATTGGAAGAATGAATATTGTTAAAAATTTCCATACTACCCAAATCCATCTATAAATTCAATGCAATCCCTATCAAAATTCCAATGGCGAGCGGCCCAGATGGCTCAGTGGTTTAGCGCTGCCTTCAGTCCAGGGCGTGATCCTGGAGACCCAGAATCGAATCCCACGTCGGGCTCCCAGTGCATGTAGCCTGCTTCTCCCTCTGCCTGTGTCTCTGCCTCTCTCTCTCTCTGTGTGTTTCTCATGAATAAATAAATAACAAAACAGAACAAAACCAAAGTTCCAATGGCATTTTTTTTTTCAGTAATGGAAAAAAAAATCCTAAAATGTGTATGGAACCACAAAAGACCCCCACTAGAAAACAATCCTAAGAAAGTAGAACAAAGTTAGAGACATTGCACTTCCTGATTTCAAACTATACTGCAAAGCTATAGTAACCAAAACAGTATGGTACTGGCATAAAAATATACAAATAGATCAATTGGACAGATACAAGAGCCTAGAAATAAATACTTGCATATATGATTAAAAAAATTGACATGGGAGTCAAGAATACTCATACATGTCATATATATAATAATAATTCATATATGTATATAAAATGTAATATTATTCAGCTGTAAGGACTCCTGCCATTTGTGGCATGTATGGACCTTGATAACATTATGTGAAGTAAGTAAGACAGACACTGTATGATCTCACATGTGGAATCTAAAAAAGTCAAACTCAGGGAAACAGAGAGTAGAATTTTAGGGTTGGGAATGGAGAAATGGGAAAATGTTGGTCAATGGGTACAGAATTCCAGTTGTAAATCAATAAGTTTTGGGAATCTAATGTATATCATGGTACCTTTTATCCTTTCTTTAGGTAGAGAGAGGAAGTCAAGGAAACCAGCATTTGTTGAGAAGTTAGGGCAGAGTTTCCCAATTTTGACTGGGTGTTGCCTCTTTTGTGAATCGTATGTATGCAGGAGAGTTGTTACCTGGACAGTTGTGGGGTTTTAAAAAATACTGTATTTATTTACTCATGAGAGACAAAGAGAGAGGCAGAGACAGAGGCAGAGGCAGAAGCAGGCTCCATGCAGGGAGCCCAGTGCGGGACTCGATCCTGGTACTCCAGGATCACGCCCTGGCCCTAAGGCAGGCGCTAAACCGATGAGCCACTCAGGGATCCCGACAGTTGTGTTTTTAAAGGTGTCCACAGTCTTAAAAACCTCTGGTCTTTTATTGAAGGCATTGTACCACATATTTTCCATGAGTTTTCATTCTGTTCACACAACAATCCTCATCTTAAAGACTAGGAAACTGAATTTGTGCTTTCTAGAGCTATAACTCATGAGAATGAATTTGTGTCTAGCATTCTTCGGCATTATGTGTCATTATTTGTTCCTACTTCTCTATGCTGCTCCTTCAAGGTATTCTCTAAGTTAAAATTCTTTCAAAAATAATTTATATTAGTGTCTGATACACATATTCAGCATTCTTCATTCTAATTTTTGAAGATAGTCAAAGCCTTCACATCCACACTGCCATTGGCTACATGGTTTGGTTGACCAAACTTTTGAGGGCAGGGTAAATGCTGGTTTCATCCTAGAGGCAGGGAAAGAGGAAGAGTCTATGTTCCATATCACTCAGATTTAGATAAGAGGGATGTGTTTAGGGGTGGTTCATTCCCATCCCAAGAGGACATCAGTAGCCAAGGAGTTTAATGTGAGTGAGGATGGAAAGAAGTGGGGTTGAGAGTCTTGGGCAGGCACAGTTCTTAGGACCATTCAGGAATCCATCCTCCATGAAAGAGAATAAGTCTTTTAATGATTCCATAAAGAGATGATGGATTTTACTTACAACTTATTTACACCCCTAGTACTAGAACTAGACTTCTGTTGGGGACCTTTTAAAAAAAAAATCTATTTTCCATAAGAACATGTTCTTTTTAGATGTTTATATATATAGGACCACGAGTAAAGCAAACCAGATTGTGTGGTGATAAAGAAATATGGCTACTGTTTAGCTCTCTCAGTAGCTCAATGACTTGATTCCCCAGCTTTACAGCATGTGCAATTGAAATTTGTGTCTAAGAAAAATCAGAATTTTCACATGTCACATACATTTGCGGTTACTCACAAGAGCTGACAATGCAAATCTTAAATACACACGTAACCAAAGCCTACTCTAGGACTACCTGCAAGTAGATTACAATATGAAAAATAATAGATGAGGCTCATATACCAAAATGTTAACATTTGTAAAGCATAATGATGGGTATAAATGATCATTATATTATTCTCTGTATTTTTCTATTTATTTAAAACTTTTCATTATAAAAGATAAATTCGGAAGTAAGATAAAATGTTTTTTATTGTTATCAAGACCTCTAGATATTTAGATGTACTAATTTCAGCTTCTTCATTGGAGAGACTTATTTAAGTTTATATAATTTTCAAATCTTTTAATTCTGGTGTTCTTTTAATCCTAGTAATTTAAAAATGTTATTCAATTGCTCTAGCCATGGATATATCTTTATTATTATTATTATCAATTATTATTATTATTTTGTTGTTATTGAGCTTTTTACATTCTCTGATGTGGGAATGGTTTCCACTTGTTGCATGTGCATCTGTTCCACTCTGCTATGACTCCTCCATAAGCTTCCTTATACTTGAATTTCTTCCAATATCCTCTGAAACTAGTGACATTCAGTAAGCTTGTTGAAAGGTAAATTGAATTGATTAGTGGAAATGAGTTCTAGTCAGATCTCTGTTTTTTTTTTTTTTTAAATTTTTATTTATTCATGATAGTCACAGAGAGAGAGAGAGAGAGGCAGAGACACAGGCAGAGGGAGAAGCAGGCTCCATGCACCGGGAGCCTGACGTGGGATTCGATCCCGGGTCTCCAGGATCGCGCCCTGGGCCAAAGGCAGGCGCTAAACCACTGCGCCACCCAGGGATCCCTAGATCTCTGTTTTTAACCACCTTTCTCATGATAAGCAAGTCACTTTACCCCTCAAGATAGCAGGTTTCTTCATCTTTAAAAAGATAATCTTGAACTATTAATCCTTAAAATCACTTTCACCTCTGAAATTTACTTTTAAATGAACTAAGTTCAGATGTACAGAAAAACTACAATGATAGTACAGAGTTCTCTTCACCCAGTTTCTCCTGTTAATATCTTGCATTCCCTTGGTACATTTGTCAAAGCTGATGTCCTTTTTCTGTTCCAAGATCCAGTCTAGGATGCTACATTACGTTTAGTAAAATTTGACTTTAAGATAAAAATGTTACACTTTTTTATGTGTGTTTAGAGTTTTGAATATTATAGGATATTGGTTATTAAAACTATGAATATGTGATGGAATTCACTTAATATATTTCAATTTTAGGTTTCCATGGCACATGGAATACAAAATTTGATTAATGCCATCAGAATGATTCACAGTGTGTCACGATATTATAATACCTCAGAAAGAATGACCTCATTGTTTATCAAGGTGAGTTTCCAAGAGAAGAAATCATACGTGTAACCCTGTGAAAAAGTTAACAGTACTTTCCCTCTAGGCCAGGGAAGGGAAATGGGAAGTTTGGATGCGTCTCAGAGTTCTGGATTTGAGTACTTCCAGTGGACAAGAAAAGAAAGGTATTGACTGGTCAGTTGTAATTAATTGAAGGTGTACCTTCTTGTCAGAGGTAAGCCCTCAGACTTTTTGTTAAGTTTCCTTCCTTCCTTCCTTCCTTCCTTCCTTCCTTCCTTCCTTCCTTCCTTCCTTCCTTCCTTCCTTCCTTCCTTTTTAAAGGGAGAGAGAGGTTGGGAGGAGGGACAAAAAGACAGGGAAAGAAAGAATCCTAAGCAGGCTCCATGCTCAGCATGGGGCCCAATGTGGGTCTTACTGTCATGACTCTGAGATCATGGCTGACGCTATTCTAATTTATTCATTTCAAATGGTTTTGCTCAAGAGCTAAGAATTGTGTCCATGATCAACATGCTTCTTCAGCCTTTCCCACCAGCACTGTAATTTGTGTAAAATCTTCTGTCATGACATGTGGTTCATTACTTAAATAATTTGAAAAACCATCCAAGAGACACATGACTAAAATTTCTTTGTTATTCAGGCAGAACATAAATATAAAGAGTAACAAACACATTTCAACTCTCTTCTTTTAAAAATCAAGCAATAGATCTAATCATTGTCCATTTCTTAAAACAAGACAAGAACATTAGGATTTTTCCCCAACCCTTGTCTCTTTCTTGCTATATATGTCCCACGCTGAGATTTCTAGTTCTATATTTCTGTTAACATTTTTAAGCTGTCTTGTCTAATATTTTGCTAACATGAATCCACATGTATTCAGACTAAAATCTAAGCATTGCTAATTTCTTTGATCACCTCTGTTTTGTGATTTCCACATCTTTCTCCATCTTGGATTCATTATTTCTTTGGCTGAAAAGTATTCTCAAGTGGTTCTTTCAGAGAGAGTCTATGTGTGAATTTGTGCATGTCTGAAAATAGCTTCATTTCGCTCTGCCACTCAAATGTTAGCTTGACTGGATTCCAGGTTCAACATAATATTCTCCTGGAAACTTGAAGATATTGTTGTCTTTTATCTGGTACTGTTGATGAGAAATTTGAGGCTAATCTGATTCTTTTTCTTTTGTAGGCAACCTGTCATAATCTTTCAAGAAGTCTTCAGGATTTTTTCTTTTTCCTTGAACTTGTAAAATTTCAAAGTGATGTGGTTCTTTTTACACTTATGCTGTTCTATACTTGCTGGATTGTTGCAATCTAGACAATTTTGTCTCCATTCCTGGAAAATTTCCCTCCTTTGCCTTTGAGTATTCCTTACCTACTTGTCCAATTTGTTCTGTCCCCTTGAATCTAACTTCCATTTCTCTTAATATTTTTTGTTTTGTTTTATTTTGTTTTGTTAGTTTCTGTCCTTTGACCTTCTAGCTCACTCATTTGCTCTTCATTTATGTCTCAGTTGCTTCATTTATGTCTCAGGTCAGTTCATCAGCAGAATTTTTTATTTTGATAATAGAAATTTCAGTTTCCAAGTTCTCTGGGTTTTTTTTCATGATGTAAAATACTCTCATATCTTTTTCATGGATTAATTTAGTTAATAAAATATATTTAAAAATATTTTACATCTTTTTTTTGGTATTTCCTCTTTGTTGAGTTTAAAGCCTCTGTTACCATGTTCCTTTTCTTTTCTTTTTAAAGATTTATTTATTTAGAGAGAGAGCATGAGAGAGTGTGAATGAGAGGAGGGGCAGAGAGGAAGAGAGAGAATCTCAAGCAGAATCGTCATTGAGTACAGAGCCTGATGTGGGGCTCGATCTCAGGACTCTGAGATCATGACTTGAGCTGAAATCAAGAGTCTGTTACTTAACTGACTGAGCCACTCAAGTGTCCCACTGTGTTTATTTTCTTTACTTGCTTTGTGATTCTGAGTTGTCTGCCTATCTCTGTATTTAACTCCTAGTTTGCTTCCAATTCTGTTGCTTGCGATCTATCTCTTGTGTGTGTTTGGCAGGGGGTGATAGTGGTAGGGAGTGTGAAGAGCTATTTCTTTGACATGTTTTCTGGGGTGCAGTAGCTTCCTGGAGCATGGTTCACACTCATGTCTCTGTCCTGTCAATATTTGTCATTGTTGCCCACTGTACAAGCTGCTTCAAATTCGGTGTGTAGGGTCACAACCAAGGGTCATCTCTCATTGTCTCCCACCTTGAAGATTTCCCATAAATGTTCCACCTTCACAGTAACTTTCTCCAGAACTGGGTTTGGTTTTCTCTAGTCTTTTTAAAACTTTTCTCTCCTGTAGATTCAATCTTTTGTGCTTTCCGTATTTTAGGAATTCTCAAAATTTCTTTACTTCAGTCTGCCCTCTCAGTCTAACCTCTTGATCATTTTTTCCTCCTCAGTATTTTGGGGGATGTGAGAGATGGTTAACTTTAAATTTAGTTTGCATGTTGAAGGATGGTGAAGAATCACAAATTTGAGTTTTCTCGGTTTCGACTAGAATGTGTATTTCTTTATTTTTTATACTGTGATTCATTCATCCCATACATTTACTATTTATCATATTCTTTATTCTTGTGGTTAAAAAATCTTAAATTTTATTTCTCTGTTTACCTATAGCTGTTTTGGCTTGTATTTACTTTAGGTAACAAATCAAATGGTTACAGCATGTAAAGCATATATTACTGATGGAGGAACTGTCCATGTATGGGATCAGGAAACACCAATCGTATTAAAGAAAATTCAGGTTTGTCTGAATATCCTTGTTTTCATAAAGTAAGACTTTTCACCATCTGACCCATTTTTGTTTACTTTGCTCATCCACAAAACATGTTAACTTTGAAAAAACATTGTACAGAGTAGCATGAGAATATAAAAGGAGCCTCATTAAAATCATTTAGTACTTTATATTTATATTTGGTACTTTATATTTAGTACTCCTTTGGGGTATAATTTAATCCTCATCTTCTCCATGGCTGCCTGTATTGGACGCCTCTTGCTGTCTCATATTCCCTGGTCCCCACCTTTCACTCCAGCCCCTGTTAATTTCATTTTGTTGCCTTTTTGTGTTGGCTAGGACTGTATTTATTCGTAAATTATCAAGGTGATTGTTGGCATCTGGTGTTGATCTTCTTTTGGAAGAGAAAGTTTCTGACATTTCTAACATTTCCCTATTTTGATGCATTCATAGGTTTTAAATACATCGTTGACTAGATTGAGGAAGTTCTGTTCCTAGTTTTAATACTAGCAGAAGTTATGAATGGGCTTTGAAAAAAATTTTTTCTGCATATATTTATTGAGATGCTTATTAGAGTCTTCTCAAGCTGCTAGTGTGATGGACGACATGTTTAGGTTTTCTAAAATGAAACTTTCCAGGTCATGGTGTAATTTTTAAAAATTCTTTGTTTAAAACACTCTAACATTTGGATTGCTACAATTTTGTTTAGGAGTTTTTGCAATTGTATTCATGAGAGATAGAGAGCCTGTAAATTTCCTTTCCCATACTGCCCTTGTCAGTGTTTTCAGCCCTGAGGTCTCAGAAGGAGTGGAGGTGGAGGAGGTGAAGGTAGTATTCAACCCTTTTCTATTCTCTGGAAAAGTTTGCAGAAAATTAAAAGGATATGTTTTTTGAAAGTCTGCAGGAAATGACCACACCCAGAAGGCTACATCCAATTATTGGCTGTCCTCATGAGCTGCTCCCTGGGCTTTATGGAGCCAAGGCACAAGGCTGGGACTGGGAGGCAGAGCCAGAAAGGATGCTCAGTGCCGTCCAACTAGTATATGAAGCACTGCACTCACAGAGTTTTATCTTAGCACTGCCATCACCATGCTCTGACTCCCGGAGCCAGAGGATAAAAAAGAGTGGTGAGAGGGAACAGAGGATGAAGAATTATTAGTTACTGAGACAAGGAACCCTAAGGGACCGCATGAGAGAAAAAACTGTTTGCCCCTTTCCTTTGCTTCTTTTCCAGCTTCTAATCCTGCTAGGACCTACACCCTCACCCCACTCTACACATGCCTTATAATGCAAATAGTATATGTTCTTGTAAGGGACAAAAAGATCATGAGATCTTTGGAGTCTCTGAGCACAATAGATGATATCTAAGGAATGGCCAGGCAGAGCCATCAAGTGCCTATTCCAGAGCACTAGCACTAAACATCTCGATGCCAAGACCCCTGGCTTCAGGGAATGAGTGCCTTATGAAGGACACCTGGACCCTGTTCTTGTTCTGGCCAGTTTCCAGATGAGTAGGAGGATACCTGCACCAGACCACAATTGCCAATAAAAACTCCAGATCCCAAGCAAAGACAAGACGTGTGTCTTTCCTTTCTGAGTCTCCAGGATGATCTGCTCTCTCTACATCTTCAATAAACTCTGCTTTCACCTCCTGCTGGCTTGCATTTGATTTCCAACCTGGGTGAAGCCCGGGACCCTCTTGGCTAGTCCTGTGGGAGTCCCCTCAGTCCTCAGACCTGGTCTGCCTGCATCATTAGGATAGTTTCTCAGGCTGAACATACTTGATCCCAAAGACTGGAAGAACCAGGCTTATTTTGTGGTTCTTTGACTTGACCATGTAAGACACAGAGTTACACAGAGACAGAGCAGCCGTGTTAAAACATCACTGAAAGCAGCTGGTGACTCAATAAAAGGAGATAATGGCTACTTCACAACTACTGGTATAAAGAAAGCTTATGAAAATATCTGATCCAGGGAAAATAAGAGAATCTAGTAGATAGAGCTTACTTTTCGTAAATCAATTCTTTCTCGAAATAAACCAAAGGACAATTTCTTCGGAGTGTTTTCTCCAAGGCTTGAAAGGAATCCTAGATAGTTAAATAATTAAAAGGCCCCAAAACTTGGTGATATGAATTCATCACTTGAAGACGTAGAGGCATTTTATTCCTTCTGGTATAATTTTTACTCCTGGAGAGAATTTTCATTTTTATTTATTTATTTAAATTTTTAAAAAGATTTTATTCATTCATGAGAGAGACACAGAGTGGGGGGCAGAGAGAGAGAAGCAGAGACACAGGCAGAGGGAGAAGCAGGCTCCATGCAGGGAGCCCAATGTGGGACTGGATCCCAGGACTCCAGGATCACTCCCTGGGCCAAAGGCAGGTGCTAAACTGCTGAGCCACCCAAGGATGCCAGAATTTTCATTTTTAAATGAAGAAGCAAGATGTCATGGTGTCAGGATATGGATTGAAAAGCAGGACAGAGCAACAGGGCCACCAAGAAAAAAAAAAAAACTGAAATGAATGAGAACATTAATTGATAATGCATGTAGCCATGATGCAAGGATAAACAAATTCTAAAGAGAAAAAGAAAAAGCCAAGAAAGAAAAGGAGAAAGCAAGCACAAGAGGAAACAGAAGGAGCCAGAAGCTAAAGAAAAATCAAAGTAAGCTGAATCAGCAGCTGCCTGGATTGCTTAAGGAGAGAAGAGTAGAGGTCAGACAATAGGCATTATCAGCAAGGAGGGAAAAGATACCCAGAAAAAAAAAATCCACTAACAGGAAAAGACAAAAAGTTCAAAACTCATAGAAGACCTGGAAGCGCTTTTCTGAGAATGAGACGGAGCAGGTTAGAAGGAGGGAAGAAGTGGAAAAACTTTCAGATAGTTCCAACTAGCAAGCTTCCATATTTAAATGAAATGCATCAGCATCTACAAAAGAAGTAGGACACTAAAGGAGGGCACTTGATGGGATGAGCCCTGGGTGTTATACTATATGTTGGCAAATTGAATTTAAGTAAAATATTTTTAAAATGCAAAAAAATAAAAATAAAAATAGTAATAAAATAGTAAATAAAATATTTCTAATACTAAAAAAAAAAGTAGGAATGGTTGCTTTGGTAAAGCAGAAGAAACAAGCAAATTGGAAAAGAGAGAGAGGAAGCTGAGGCTTATATGTGATAAGCATCTAAGAATGCAGTGAAACCAACTGCCGAAGGTGGAAATGGCCGTAAAAACTGTTGGGAAGAGAATTGATCTGCAATTACTAATTGAAGTTGTGAGCTTCCTTCCTGGAATAAATTCAAGATGGGAAGTAAGGACTGTGGACTCAGTTCTAGTGTCTGTGTGTATTGGTTTCCCCATATCAATGAGGGATTCTTGGACATTCGCTGAGTGTCCTACAGTTTAACTCAATTTTGTCATCCCATCCCACAGGTTAAATCCCACAAGAGTGGGGCTTCAGATCAAGTCCAGATTGTCATATGTGCTTTTGACTGACTGGCTGTAGGTTGGAAGTTCCAATGACACCCCCAGACCTTGAGTTCCAGTAATTTGCTAGAGTGCTTCACAGAACACAGAGAAACATGTTATTTATGAGATACTGGTTTATTATAAAAGAATATAACTCAGGAATAGGCAGATGGAAGAGGTACATATAAGGCACGGCATGGGGATAGGGCATAGAGCTTGCATGCCCTCTCAGAGTGTACCACCCTCCCCAGATCCCCATGTGTTCACCAACCTGGAAGTTGTCCCCTCTTTTTGTGTTTTTATGGAGGTTTCATTATATTACATAGGCATGATTGATCAACTCCTTGGCTATTAGAATGATTTAACCTTTAGGCTGCTCCCCACCAAATTAGGGTGTAGGACATTCCTGGTTGTTCCCCTGGCAACCAGCCTCTACACTTAGATGCTCCCAGAAGTCACCCCATAATGTAAACCCAATTGTGGTGGAAAGGGGCTTGTTATGAATAACAAGATACCCATTTTACCTTTACGGCTCAAAAGCAATTTCAAGAACTGAGGACAAGGGCAGCCCAGTGGCTCAGCGGTTTAGTGCCGCCTTCAGCCCAGGGCATGATCTTGGAGACCAGGGATCGAGTCCCACGTCAGGCTCCCTGCATGGAGCGTGCTTCTCCCTCTGCTTGTGTCTCTGTATCTCTCATGAATACATAAATAAAATCTTAAAAAAAATTAAAAAAAAAAAAAAAAGAACTGAGGACAAGAGGCCAAATCTTATAACAAAAGATGCTCCACTGTTCTTGTAATTTGGGAAATTGCAAGGTTTTGGGGAGCTGTGAGCCAGGAGCCATGGATAAAGACCAAATATTTATGAGAAATATATTTTGGTCATCAGAATGACCAAATATATGTATTTCTTATAAATCACAATATTACAGGAAGCTGTTGCCGACCACATGAACACATATTCTTTTTATGGATTTGGCCAAAAAAAGTCTCCAAAGTCATGACCTGCATCATAAGATAGCCCTCTACAGGGAGTCATGCGTCAAGCTGACTGTACAACACCTTTGGAACAATTTGAGAGTCCGTGCACACATTTCACCTCTTGGACAACAGAAGAACAGAAGCTTTTGCAACAAGCTTTGAAAACATATCCAATAAATGCACCTGAAAAAAATAGCAGAAGTAGTGCCTCACAGGACAGAAAAAGACTACCTAAAATAATATAAGGGACTTATTGAAATGGTAAAAGCAAAGAAAGATGCTCAAGAGCATGTTCTGATTGCAAGTAGAGGCACAACATGACTTAGCAATAATCTTTGTCATGTGTACATTTAAAAAATAAAACCAAATATTGCACAAAAAAGGCCCGATAGAATTCATCTTTTAAGTCACCTGGGCTTGACATTTTCCTTGTGGAACGATTTTAAAATTGTTTACTTTTTTGACAATTAGAGTTTTAAAACTGTGGGTGAAATTTACATAACATAAAATTTACTATTTAACCATTTCCAAGCATATGGTTCAGTGGCATTACATCTCCAGTATCGTGCATCCATCGTGACTATCCATTTCCAGAACTTTTGCATCATCCTAAACTTAAACTCTGTAACCACTAAACAATAACTCCCCCAAATTCTCCTCCCCACAGGCCCTGGTAACCTTAATTCCATTTTCTGTCTCTATGAATTTCCCTATTCTGGGTACCTCATTTAAGTGGAATTGTATATCATTTGTCCTTTTGTGGCTGGCTTTTTTTCCCTTAGCATAATGTTTTCAAGTTCAGTCATGTCGTAGCATGTGTCAGAACTTCATTCCTTTTTATAGCTAAGTAAATTAATGTTCCATTGTGTGGATACACCACATTTTTTTTTAAAGATTTTACTTATTTATTTGTTGATGGTAGACATAGAGAGAGAGAGAGAGAGGCAGAGACACAGGCAGAGGGAGACTTGATCCGGGACTCTAGGATCGCGCTCTGAGCCAAAGGCAGGAGCCAAACCGCTGAGCCACCCAGGGATCCCCCGATACACCACATTTTAAAAATCCATTCGTCTATTGATAGACATCTAGTTTGTTACCACCATTTATCTATTGTCAGTAATTCTGTTATGAACGTGTGTGTGCAATTATCTGTTTGAGTTGTTGCTACCAATTCTTTTGGGTATATTCCTAGAACTGGAACTGCTGGACCATATGGTAATTTTATGTTTAATTTTTTTAGGAACCACTGAACTATTTTCCACAGTGGCTGTATCATTTCACATTGCCATCAGCAATACAGGAGGGTTCCACTTGCTCTACATCCTTGCCAGTGTTTGTTATTTTCCGTTTTGTTGATAATACCCATCCTGATTAGTGAAGTAGCATCTCATTGTAGTTTTGATTTGCATTTCCCTAATGGCTAGTTTTGATTGAGCATCTTCTTATGTGCTTATTAGGCATTTGTGTATCTTCTTTGGAGAAATGTCAGTTCAAATTCTTTACCTTATTTGTCCAACATGAAGAGACTGAGTGGTGAAGAGGAAGTAATGTAAGGTAATTGTTATTAGATGGTATATTCCATGAGGGTTAGGGGTCTTATCTGTATTCCTGGCATCTCAAGGAGTTCCTAACACTTGGTAGGCACTGATAAATTATGTTGGTTGAGTGAAAAATAATCAATGACCTTGAATGGAGCAATTTGTTGTTTTGGAGATTGAAATAGAAGATGGAAGATGTGTCATAGTTAGAAGTAGGTATGAGACCGCTAATGCACGCATCTGAATTTTAATAGGAATCACCTGGGAACTTGTTAAAAATATAGCTTCCTGAGTCTCACAGAAATTCTGATTTACTGGCTGTGTAAGGCAGAAAAATGCCCCCCCGAAGGTGTCTTAATCCCTGAAACATGTGAATAAAATATTATATGGCAGGATGGGGGGAATAAGAGTGTTGATGGAATTAGGGTTGCTAATCAGCTGACTTTGGGATGGGGAGGTTATCCTGGATTATCCAAGTGTGCCCAATGCAGTTGTAAGAGGGCGATAGAAGAGTCAGAACCAGAGAAAAGGTATGGTGGTAAAAATTTGGCCACTGGTCGGTTTGGAAAAGTTTAACATTATTTTTAAAAATGGTTCATTTTTTTTTTTCCAGGAAATGTTAGCTTGACATGACAGAGAATTCCTACTGGATCCTACAGAACATGTCCTTTTTTATATTTCTAACAGGTCCACCAGCCTGGATGACCTGGCCAGTGGGATAGCTATGGTCAAATTCTAGGGTTTCAGCAATGTACTCATCAAAGACCCGAGGATCTTCTTGTAGAGAAATGGTGGTTGGACGACAACAAATTAGTATTGCAGAATCTTACTGTTTTACATACCTGTGTGTAAAGAATGCTGAAGAAAAGACACATACAGATAGATGAGTGATAATAAATAGAATTGAGAGATAATTTCTGACCTCCCAGGAGTTCTTATTAGCCATAGAAATGTTCAGTGTATGGCATACTCTCGTAACAATAGAAGATAAGGGAAGTACTGATAATGAAGAAGATGAAAATATGATATCAATTAAGAGAAACTATATTCACATTCCCAGGCTTTTCAATATTAGGCAGAGAACTTTTAATGTTAACAGCAACAGCTCCTGTTGAGCGGCTGGTGTGATCAATACTGTGCGAGGACAGATTCTTCTATTATGGACTCCTGAACAAACTCTCATCACCTGTTTTCTCCTTCCTTTTAATTTTCTCATAGGATTGCATTTTTCTATTCAAGGAATATCAGACATCTTTTCATAAAAAGAGGAAACAGATTTTAGAATCCTCAGGGGAAAAATCTTTTGAGGTTTCAGAAATGAATATATTTGGAAAATTTGAAGCTTTCTGCAAAAGACTAGAGAAGGTAACCATTATGCAGTCACTGTACCCACACTCCCCCCTTACTCCCTGGTTATTTTGTACTTTATGTGGTACCATTAAGAGTTACTGACCTGGGTCTCTTGTCTCACTATTGATGTGAATCATCTCCTATTACTTACAGATCACTACATTTCGGTGTAACTTATTTTTCAGTCCTGATTCAGTCAGCTATTGCTGACCTTCCCCTCTCTCAAGACCTCAATTCTACCTCTACCTATGGAACTTGACTGTAGAAGCTTCTGTGTCTAACAATTATATTAGGCTGAGGAAAAGTATGTGGTGAAATGCCCACAGTACCTGGCAGTACCCAGGAGTAGTGTAATATCTGGATGTATAGACCCCTTCTCTTTCTAGGTCAGTGAAAATGGTATTTACTTGCACACTGTGTGGGGGATGCCTTTGCTGGGCAGGAGCCAGTCAGACACTAGTTGGCAAGGAGTGATTTTTTTTCAGGGGGTATCAGAAAGGCCAGCCCAGAGGCTTCTTGGAGTCAGCTTTTGAAAGTGTATAAGGATAGCACATAGGTACCACCCCTCCGATTCCCCCACCAGTTTGCCAACTCCCTACGTCCTGGTAATATTTAGGATTCTGTTCATCATTTGTTGGAAATTGTTGAGGGCATCAACACAGGTTGAAAGGCATCTCCTAGACATGTCTGAAAGGTTTTTATTTGTAACCTCCTGATCCAGCCAGGTTAGGAAAGTATGGGCAATGAAGAGAGCCAAGTTATCAAGTGGGGTCCTTCATACATACCTGTGTGGGACTGTTTTATGTTTGTTTCTTTGGCAGCTTTATTGAGATATAATTTACATACCTTTTAATTCACCAATTTAAAGTGTACAAGTCAGTGTTTTCTAATATAGTCATGGATATTGTACAACCATTATCATAGTCTAATTTTAGAACATTTTCATTCCCACAAAAAGAAAGCCTAACCATTAGCTGTCACACTCTCTTCTCCCCTCTACTCACCCCTAAATAGCCACTAATATACTTTCTGTTTCTATAGATTTGCCTATTCTGGACATTTCATATAAATGGAATCATATAATATGTGGTCTTTTGAATGGCTTCTTTCCCAATGTTATCAAGGTTCATCCATGTTGTGGCATTACTTTTTATTTCTGAATCATATAACTTTATGTGGATGTCACATTTTATTTATCCACTCATTAATTGATGGACGTTTGGGTTGTTTCCACTTTTTGGCTAGTATGAATAATGCTCCTGTGAACATGTGTGTACATGTTTTTGTGTGGACATATGTTGTCTTTTATCTTGAGTATATACATAGGATTGGAATTTCTGGGCCATATGGTAACTTTTTGAGGAACTACCAAACTATTTTTCAAAATAGCTCTATCAAAAAAAAAAAAAAACAAAAAAAAACAAGATAGCTCTATCATTTTACATTTTTCTTTTTTCTTTCTTCTTCTTCTTTTTTTTTTTAGAAAATTGGCAATGACGACTTATTTATTTATTCATAGAGACACACAGAGAGAGGCAGAGACACAGGCAGAGGGAGAAGCAGATGGAGGGAGAAGCAGGCTCCATGCAGAGAACCTGGATCCTGGGATTCCAGGATCACACCTTGGGCTTGCAGGTGGCGCTAAACCTCTGAGCCACCAGGGCTGCCCTCATTTTACATTTTCACCAGGAATGTATGAGCGTTTTGATTTCTCTACATCCTTGTCAACACTTATTATTGTCTACCTTTTTGAACTTAGACTAGAGAGAGTGAGTAATATCTATCTCACTATGGTTTTGATTTGCATTTTGCTGATGACTAATGATGTGGAACATTTTTTAATTTGCTTATAGTCTCTTTGTAATTCTTCTTTGGAGAAATTTATATTCACATTCTTTGCACATTTTTTATTTGGTTATTTGTGTTTTTATTGCTGAGGTTTTTTATATATTCTGGGTATGAGTCCCTTATCAGATATTATATTTTCATCCATTCTGTGAGTTACCTTTTTGCTTTCTTGATGGTGTCCTTTGAAGCACAATAGTTCTTAATTTTGATAAAGTCCAATTTATGAATTTTTTTTGCTGTTTGTACTTTTGATACCCTATGTAGGAAACTGTTTCATGGAGCTGTTTTGTGAACAATAGAGATTTCTTGGGGAAAAATGTCCAATTAGGAGGATATCAGCATGAAGGCCCCATTGGTCAGACGTGTTCCATAAAGATGGTTGATGTTTCTTAATGCACTGTATTGTAAACCTTGGGGTATATCCTGGTTATTCTAAAATTTTCCAGGAGCTAGGACCCTTATCAACTTGAGTGTAGTTTTACTCTTGGTAGAGTTTCAGGGTTGGACCTTAATGGTGAGCCCATAGCAGTAAAGATCTTTGGTGGCAGGTTTAATCCTGGGCATTTTAGGCACCTATCCATGAAGTAGCAGCCCAAATATTCCTGATGCTGGAGGGAGTGGGTAGTAATGGCCTGTTTCACTAGCTACTTACCATATTGTACCTCTAGAGAAGCCCTGCCTCTAATCTTAAGGACACAATTTCATACCACAAGGACTCAGCAACCAGAGGTAATGCAGCACTTCCCAGAGACCTCACCTAAAGTGCGTTCTGATTGCTAGGTAATCCCAATTCCCCTGTACTAAGAATCCCTTAGTTGATGGGCATTACTCCCATATGTAACTGGTGAATATTGGTATCCAGGTTTGCAAAGATGAGGCTATAAAATGTACCCTCAAGTGTGTCCAGGCTTTTATATAATCTCCCAGAGGTGGTTACTGAGCTGCCTGGATGAAATTCTCGTGATGAGTGGGCCACAGTTGGGACCACTGTTGGGCTACCTCTGTAAACTCTGAAATCGTAGATGAGGAGACTCAGGAGGACAGGCTATGTCAGAGCCCATTGGGGAAAGCAGAGTCAGATGTCAGGATGAATAAGTGGCAAAGTCATAGGACAGACAGCACTGAAGTTGGGGTTGGAGAGCTCGCAAACCTCAGAGTTCGACAGAAATATTTAAGGAACAAGTGAGGAAGGTTCCAGTGTGTCACTAGGTTGCCTGAAGTGCACCTTCTGTTGGTAGGTGGAGACTTGATGGTGCATTAAGTGTTAGTCTGTCCCAAAATGCCAGAATTAAGGAGGTACAGTATCTTTTGCTGTGTCTTTCTCTTGCTGTCATATAAATTTTGGTGAATATTGGTGTTTCCCAGAGCCCTGTCTTTAGTTTTGTTTTCATCTCACCCTGACTGTATATGGGAGAGATTAGAAAGGATGGGAAGCTGGTATTGCTTGGGGGAGATTTAAAGGGATTGGAGTCTAGTAGGTGGAGTAGGGCAACACTGAGATGAGACAAACATAGCAAGTTGAGAACTGGAAATGCTGCCAAGGCTGGTGAGCAAAGAAGGGATTGCAAGTTGGTTGTCAATCTGAGGAGTCAAAAGCTGATAAAGAAAGCTGGTGAAAAAGCCAAGATGGGGACAAACAAGCAGGCGTGTGGTCCCAGTTGATCACCATGACTGGCTTTCACGTTGTTGCTCTGTGGTGTTGGGAGTGTGGGAGACACACTGGTGAAGTTCGAAAGGCCAAGCACTGACTGCTGTCTGTGCCTCTTGATGACTCTTCATCCATCATGGACAAAATGGAGGATGGCTTAGTGACAGGAATTCCATCCCAGTGTTTGGCCCTTGGGGTGGCAGACTAAGGGATAACGGGCAGAGTCTTGGCAGGTTAGAAGAGCAGAGCATGTAGGAGTTTGGTTTGTTTTTGCTTTTTAAGGTGAGTGGCTTTTTTGTGTAGGCAGGAGATCCAGTTACTTCTCGTCTTTACATACAATATATACAGCATGCTGCATTGCAGGGGATCATATTTCTTCCAGATTTGGGCTGGCTTCTAGGATGACAGCAGTGTTTGGAAGTGTATAGAAATAGTGGTGTGAGAGTGAAAGTTGCTCTGAAAATGGTGGTCTGGGTTGACATGTGCAGGGAGTTTATGTGAATTCCGCTGGCTTGGTAGATGGACTGGTAGTGTTGTCTTCATGGTGCATAGTATTCAGAAAAATCCCTTGAAAATAGGTTTATTTTCTGTTTGGCCCTTGGACTCATGGGCCTGCCCTGGAGAGCTTTGAGCATTGTTCTCCAGAGCAGGAATCACAGTGGGGAATCATTGATGAAGATTAAGAAATAAGTAACCTGTAGATATGAAGGAGTGTGTGTGTGTGTGTGTGTGTGTGTGTGCATGTGTGTGTGTGTGTGTGTGTATAAAGTAGGTGGTGTTGGCACATCAAGGTAGAGACCACCATTTGTGCAGTAAAGTTCATTTTGAGGGTTTCCCAAGGCTCTTTAAGGGTCACAAGTGACTGTATTTCAAGCTTCTTGGGCCTTCAGCTGCCTGAATGCAGGCAAAAGGGAAAACAGATGTGGATTTATTTAGTTTTACATATCAGAACTGTGGCAAGGGCCAAGAAGAACACTAAAGCTTTTGAATTTATTGATTCAGTGACATAGTTTTCAGAAAATTCTCAAGAGCGAAAAGATGAAACTATTCAGACATCTGTAAGAGCTTTTACTCAAAGTCTTTTCTTTCCCCTCTTGAGAGAGAAAATGATCAAAATCAGAGAAATGTAGTCAACTCTCTCTGGATATGATAGAAATAGTCTAAGAGTAGAAATGATTGGTGACAGATATTTGTCTTCTATTTTATCTCCTCTGACTGGTTTTAGCTAAATGATTCTAGAGGCTGTTTATTGTTTTTTTTTTCTTTCTTTTTATTTATTTATTTTAAAGATTTTTTTAAAAAAAATATTTATTTTGAGAGAGGGGGAATGTGTGTGTGTGTGTGTGTGCGCGCGTGCATGCCTAGAGGAGAGTGGCAGAAAGAGAGGGAGAGAGAGAAACCCAAGTAGACTCTGCACTGAGTGTGGAGCTGTGCTCCCATCTCACCATCCTGAGATCACTAACTGAGCGAAAACCAAGAATCAGACGCTCAACTGATGGCACCACCCAGGTGCCCCTATAGATTTTATTTTTAAGTAATCTCTATACCCAGCATGAGGCTAGAACTCACAACCCTAAGATCGAGAGTCACACACTCCACTGACTGAAACAGCAAGGTGCCCCTTGGTTTGTTTTTTCAATCAATGATTCATTAAGAGTTTATTCTAGGGAAGGGTGCTAATATCCCATTTCTGAAATAACATTCCTCTTTTTAAGATTACAGAAATGATAACTATTGTGCAAACGTATTCAGCCTTGAGTAATTCCACGATAGAAGGAATAGATATTATGTCAATAAAATTCAAAAACATATATCAAGGGGTTAAGAAAAAACAATATGACATTCTTGATCCAAGAAGGACAGAGTTTGATACAGATTTGTTAGAGTTCATGACAAAAATCAATGGTTTAGAGGTAAGTAATTATACATACTTTTACTTTAGTAATTATGCATACTTTCACTTCAATAAAGCTGAAAAGTAACCAATAGTACTAGAATTTATATATTTCCTATTAGAAGTTACGCTTGTGTAATTGATCAAACCTATTTGCTGCATGAAAAATTTCTTAACTAATCCACAAAATATTTTCCATCTTTTTAAATGAAAAATGAACATACTCAGTAAAAGATATCAATAAATAACCAGAAGCCCAAAGGGCTGTTATAGCTGGGGTTCATTTTTAGTTTTCATTAGATTTTGTATTTGATTTTTGTTGTGCCGAGGGGCCAATGTCATTTTTCCGGACTAAGAGAAAATATGTCATCCTTACTCTTTAAGTGTGAAAAGATTTCCCTTGGCCTTGTACTTTATGGCCATATTCTCTGTACAGCTTAGAGGACAGCTCTAAAGGAGACTTCATCCTGTTTGTCATAGCTTAAGGGGCACCAGAAGGATGAAGGGTACTTAAAAAGTATGTCTGGTGAGACTGCAACATATTTCTCTCCCACCTTTTGGGCTTACATGACCTTCGTTACTCTCTTACTATAAAATACTGTTAACCCAAGCTTAGCCCCAGAGAATGGGCTCCTCTTTGCTGTAGAATGTCCTGGAGATACAGAGAGGGACAGGATCTATACTCTATCCACTTCCTGAATATGAAATTTTTGCCATGGAATTGAGGAAAATTATATATAAATATATTTTTCATTTAAGATTCTTTAAAAATTACATTAAGGTAATCTGGGCAATATGAATAAGAATGATCCTAAAATCCTAACAATGCCTTTTCTTTCTGGCATAGATTTCCTTTCAGTTTTTGAAAATTAGACTGTTTGATATATTAAGATATGTTTTAGTTATAGTGTTTGGCTAGTTGGGCAGGGTGGAATTTGCTTCCAAAATGTTTTAGCAATTATATCTTTATAGCAGTGGGAATTTGTTTGTTTTTAAAACTATTGCTTAAATTATTTTTTAAAGATTTTATTTATTTGAGAGAGTGCGATAAGAGTGTGAGGATCCGTGCATGCATGAGCAGGGGGATGGGCAGAAGGAGAAGGAGAAGTAGATCCCTTGCTGAGCAGGGAGCCCAACGTGAGGCTTAGTCTCAGGACCTTGAGATCATGAGCTGAGCCAGTCAGAAGTTTAACAGACTGAGTCACCCAGGCGCCCCTGCTTAAATTATTTTTATGATTTTTTTTTATCATTTTATTTTTTTTTCATCATGATAAGTGTATTCTTTGTTCCTCACTCCCTATTTCCTCCATCCCCCCACCTACATCTCTCTGGTAACCATCAGTTTGTTCTCCATAGTTAAAAGTCTGTTTCTTGGTTTATCTGTCTTTTTCTCCTTATTTGTTTTGTTTCTTAAATTCCACATGAGTGAAATTATATGGTATTTGTCTTTCTCTGACTACTTGTTTCACTTAGCATTGTACTCTAGCTCTATCCATGTTGTTGCAAATGGCAAGATTTCATTTTTTTTTTATAGCTGGATAATACTCCATTGTGCATATATACCACATCTTCTTCATCTATTCATCTATTGATGGACACTTGGGCTGCTTCCATAGTTTGGATATTGTAAATAATGCTGCAATAAGTTAGAGGTGCTTGTAAATTTTTGAATTAGTGTTTTTGTAATTTTTGTGTAAATACCCAGTAGGGTGATTCCTGGATTATAGAGTAGTTCTATTTTTAATTTTTTAAGGACCCTCCATACAGCTTTCCACAGTGGCTGCACCAATTTTTATTCCTACCAATAGTGCAAGAGGGTTTCTTTTTCTCCACATCTCGCCAACACCTGTTGTTTCTTGTGTTGTTGATTTTAGCTATTTTGACAGGTGTGAAATGATCTTAATGTAGTTTTGATTTACGTTTCCTTGATGATAAGTGATGTTGAGCATCCTTTCATGTGTTTGTTGGCCATCTGTATATCTTCTTTGGAGAAATGTCTGTTCATGTCCCATTTAAAAAACATTTTATTTTATTTTATTTTATTTTATTTTATTTTATTTTATTTTAATCTTTTTATTTTCTAGAGGGAGAGCGAGCAAGGGGAGGGGCAGAGGGAAACGAAGAGTGAAAACCCCAAGCAGACTCTGGGCTTAGCATGGAGCCTGATGTGGGACTTGATCTGATTCCTGAGCCGGAATCAAGAGTCAGACACTTAATCGCCTAAGCACTCTGGTGCTCCCTGCCCATTTTTAACTGGATTATTTGTTTTTGGGTATCGAGTTCTATCAGTTCTTCATCTAGTTTGGACACTAACCATTTATTGGATGTATCATTTTTGAATATCTTCTCCCATTTAGCAGGTTGCCTTTTAGTTTTGTTGATTGTTTTCCTTTGCTGTGCAGCTTTTTTTTTTTTTTAATGTAGTCCCAATCATTTGTTTTTGCTTTTATTTCCCTTGCCTGAGGAGATATATCTAGAAGATGTTACTAGGGCCAAAGTCAGATTACTGCCTGTGCTCTCTTCAAGGACTGTTATGGTTTCAGGTCTCACATTTAGATCTTTAATCCATTTTGAGTTTATATTTGTGTGTGGTGAAAGAAAGTGGTCTGGTTTCATCCTTTTGCATGTGGCTGTCCAGTTTCCCCAACACCATTTGTTGAAAAGACTGTCATTTTCCATCATATATTCATTCTTCCTTTGTCAAAGATTAATTGCCCATATAATTTTGGGCTCATTTCTGGATTTTCTGTTCTATTCCATTGATCTATGTGTCTATTTTTATTCCAGTACCATACCATTTTAATTACTAGCACTATAATATAACTTGAAATCTGGAATTGTGATTCATCCAGTTTTTTCTTTTACAAGATTACTTTGCCTATTCAGGGTTTTTTGTGGTTCCATACAAACTTTAGGATTGTTTGTTCTAGCTCTGTGAAAAATGCTGTTGGTCTTTTGATAGGGATTACATTAAATCTGAAGATTGCTTTGGGTAGTATAGATGTTTTAACAATATTTGTTCTTCCAACTCATGAACATGGAATGTCTTTCCATATCTTTGTGCAGGTCTTTCACCTCTTTGGTTAAGTTTATTCCTAGATATTTTATTGGTTTTTGATATCATTATAAATGGGATTTTTTCTCTTAATTTCACTGCTGCTTCATTATTGGTGTATAGGAATGCAACACATTTCTGTATATTTTTATATTCTGTAACTTTATTGAATTTATTTATCAATTCTAGTAGATTTTGGTGGAATCTTTAGGGTTTTTTATAGTGTCATGTTATCTGCAAATAGTGAGTTTTATTTCTTCCTTACTAATTTGAATGCGTTTTATTTCTTTATGTTGTCTGATTGCTGTGGCTAGGACTTTCAGTGCTAGGTTGAATAGAAGTGGTGAGAGTAGACTTGTTCCTGACCTTAGAGGAAAGGCTTTCAGTTTGGGTTCTTTTGCTGTGGGTTTTTTGTATAAGGCCTTTATTATGTTGAGATATGTTCCCTCTAGGCCTACTTTGCAGAGGGTATTTATCATGAATCGATGTTATAACTTGACAGGTGCTTTTCTTGCATCTATTGAATTGTCATATGGTTTTTATTCTTTTCTCTAACTAATATTATGTATCACACCAATTGTTTTACGAATATTAAAACACCCCTGCATTCATGAAACAAATCCCACTTGATTGTGGTATATGATTTTTTAAATATTTTGTTGATTTGGTTTGCTAATATTTCATTGGGGATTTTTGCACTGATATTCATGAGATAAAGGCCCGTAGTTCTCTTTTGTTGTGATGTCTTTATCTAGTTTTGGTATCAGGGTGATATTGGCCTCATGGAATGAATTTGTAAGTTTTCCTTCCTCTTGTATTTTTTGGAATAGTTTGAGAAGAATGGATATTGACTCTTCATTAAATGTTTGGTAGAATTTGCTGTGAAGCTATCTGGTCCTAGACTTTTGTTTGTTGGGAGTCTTTCAATTACTGATTAAATTTCATTGCTGGTAATTGGTCTGTTCAAATTTTCTATTCCTACTTTAGTTTTGGGAAGTTATATGTTTTTAGGAATTTATCTATTTCTTTTAAGTTGTCCAAAGTTGTCCAACTTTTGTTAGTATATAGGTTTTCATAAATTTCATATATAGACTTATAATTGTTTGTACTTCTATAGTGTTGGTTGTTGTTTCTCCTCTTTCATTAGTGATTTTGTTTATTTGAGTCCTCTCTATCTCTCTTTTTCTTTCATGAGTCTGGCTAGAGGTTTATCAATTTTGTTGATTTTTTCAAAGAATGAGCTCCTGACTTCATTGATCTGTTCTATTGTTTTTTGTTGTTGTTTTTAGCTTTTATGTCACTTATTTCTGCTATAATATTTATTAATTCCTTCCTTCTGCTGTCTTGGGTTTTATTTGTTCTTCTTTTCTAGCTCCTTTATGTATAAGGTTAGGTTGTGTTTTTGAGATTTTTCTTGCTTCTTGTGGCAGGCCTGTGTTGCTATAAACTTCTCTCTTAGAACTCTTTTTGCTGCATCCCATATTTTTATGATTTATTAATAAAGATTATATGTTATAACAGCTTTTCTATGGTCTTAGACATAAATTTTAGCTTTCAGTGTATTTAGAGGCCCTTCTTAAATTTTTAATATTTCAAAGAGGTGTCAATGTTTAAATTTTCCTTCTTTTCTCAAAATTTTGATTAATAAACATGGCCTATATAAGTAGACCATATCCATTTATAAGTGAAAATAATTTACAAAAGTGCATTGGTTCCATTGGTTGGGTACTAGGAGAATCGAGTTCATTGCTAAGGATGGTAGGAGTGTTGGAAAATATTTTCTTCTTGTTTTTCCTTAATGTTGCAAAGGGGTTTCTGAGAGCAGCAGTGTTGGAAATCGACCCCTGGTGACCCTCGATGTCTACTATGTCATCTCAATATGCTTAGAAATTCTAAATGTTCCAAGAAATATGCTTGGTAAGGGACATACACTCCTTTTGTAAATCTCTAAGTCAGTCATAGCCAATAAATAATAAACAGCAAATGCAAACCACATATGTTATTTTAATTTTTCTAGTTGCCACATGAATAGTAGTTAAAAGAAGCAGGTGAAGTTACATGTGGCCAGTGAAGTTCTACTGGACAGTGCAATTCTAGATGCATGGATAGTAGGTGTGTTTCAGGCTACTTTAATTCTGTAGGAAAGTCATTAATTGTTGTTAAACAAAATCAGTCTCTTCCTTAATGCCCCAAATCAATTGAATATTAATATTTTATTTTAGGTACAAATACAAGCATTTATGAACAGTACTTTTGGAAAAATCTTATCTTCTCAGCAGGCCCTTCAGCTGCTTCAAAGGTATTTTTAATGCATTAAGGGGTATAGTTTCTAGGTGCGATCACTTTATATCTGAAAATGCAATTTCAAATAAGATATTTTTGGAAATCTCTCCTCTGTAAACTTTGAGACTTATATACATTAATCTTTCAATGATCATTAAATAGACTGGTAAAAATGTGAAATATAGCATGATATTTTTCATTGCATTTTTTAAAAAAAGATTTATTTATTTATTTATTCAGAGAGAGAGAGAGAGAGAGAGAGAGAGATAGAGAGGCAGAGATACAGGCAGAGGGAGAAGCAGGGTCCATGTAAGGAGCCGGATGTGCGACTCCATCCCGGGCCTCCAGGATCACACCCTGGGCTGCAGACAGCGCTAAACCGCTGTACCACCGGGGCTGCCCTCGTTGCATTTTTTGAAGCAGAAAGTCTTTCAATAAGAAAATGAAATTATTTCACATGATTTTTTTCCTCTAGCTATGTAATATATCTGAGGTTAATTCCATAAACATTATTGGAGAGGGAGCAAATAATATTTGATTCTGCATACTGCAAGAATTTCCAAGAGTGAAATTATCTAAGGGTAGTAGATCCTCAGACTTCACATTTTTCCTCCAGAGTGCTCCTGCTGCTTCCTTTCCCTCTATCTTGGCAACAGTGATCCCTGGAAGGGCAGACTGGTCAGACTAGGAGCCATTTCCTTCAAGCTCAGCGAGGGCTCATGGCCCGTATTAGGGACCCTTTGGGAACTCTTTCCTGAGAGTCAGTGCATCTGGGTTTGGGCCCAGTTTTGCTATAGTTCCACATCTCTCAAAGGATGGGTCATACCTGTGAGACCTCATGACATTGAAAGAGTCCATCCAGACTTATGAAATGATTTTGACAACTGAAAGA
The DNA here is from genome assembly GCF_048164855.1 of Canis lupus baileyi. Classification (NCBI taxonomy): domain Eukaryota; kingdom Metazoa; phylum Chordata; class Mammalia; order Carnivora; family Canidae; genus Canis; species Canis lupus. The sequence goes on along the minus strand of NC_132844.1, from coordinate 64,889,710 downwards.
ACTGCACATATATATGGCAGTACTGCTTTCTTGGCCATTTCCCTCTTGGTCTCAATCTATCTTTTTGTCCGTCCATCTCTCTTTTTTACCTCTAATACTCTGGTGTAAATTCACTGTATTATCAGGACGTTATCATCCTAGCACTTCCTATGCATCACTCTGTTTGAAAGGGGAAGTGATCTTTGGCTGACAGATCACTGTTAGGATATGGCTACTTGGAATTATGTGAGCATCAATATTGGCAGAGGGATGCTCAGTGTGCTGCCTCCATCTTGGCTAAGCCAGCCTTCCCCACTCATTTTTTCAATTTTGGTTTAAATGTCTCCTTCGAAAGGGGAGTCTTTCTCCACTCCCCAGACTTGGCTGAGTTCCCCTGATATATGCCTTTCTGGTACTCTTGTCATTTAAATAATTATGATGTAACTTGACTAAAACTACATTTTTCCAAAGCATAATTGGAGGCTCCAAGAGGCCTGGCACTATACCTGTCTTGTTCTTCTCTTTGTCTTGGGACAATGCATGAAGCCTGGTATGAATATTTGTCAAATGAGTGAATAAATGGATTTTTAGGATGGCAGCAACTCTTTTTTTTTTCAGATTTTATTTACTTATTTGAGAAAGAGAAAGAGAGATCGAGCACAGAAGCTGGCAGAGGGGCAGAGGGAGAGGGAGAAACAAACTTCCCACTGAGCAGGGAGATGGCAGCAATTCTTAAGTATGATTCCTGTTTACTTTTTAATTATTCACCTTCGATTACTTTTAGATTCCAGAAGCTGAAAATCCCCTGTCTTCAGTCAGAAATAAACCACACAATTGAGCGTATTCTTCAGTATTATGTGGCTGAACTTGAAGCTACTAAGAAGGCAAGGTTCATGTTTGTAAATAGAATAAGTACTTTAGTACAAAAAGAAAAGTATTATGAAAAGTGTTTACCATTATAATCTTGTCCCAAACTTTTCAGAATGACCCCTCATTGCTAAGTATCTCTGATATACCCCTCTATACGTTGGAAGGTGTTGACAGCATACTGGACAGCCAGAGTTACATTCCTATGCTCTTAACAACTGTTGTTGGTTTTTTTCTTTTTTTTTCTTTTTGCAACAGGATTTGTGTGTGTATAGGAAAGCCCATCTAAGTTAATACTGCTGTGTATAGAAATATGGACTCTGAAGAATATTATAACAGATATGATGTAGTTTATGTGCTCCCTCATTTGAAGATCTCCTTAAAATTTGGGATAAACTATAGAAAAAATATACATGCAATGGAAAATAAGGGTTAAGAGAGAATTAAATGTCATGCATTGTAGACATCATAGTTTCTGAGCCACAGATTATCTCTGAAGTGCATTTGCATATTTATTGACTACCTCCTGTGTATAAGACAAGTGAATACAAATGTGTTGAATATTTTTGCCTCTTCCATTGTGTTGAATTTTGAACATTAATACCAGATCTTTAATTGCAGCTTTATTACTCTCAAAAAGATGACCCCCCTCTTGCTCGAAACATGCCCCCCATAGCAGGAAAAATACTCTGGGTGAGGCAGCTGTATCGCCGGATAAGTGAACCCATCAACTATTTCTTTGTAAGCCAATAGTTACATTTGCACTATGAGGATTATGGCAGTTTTAACACAAGACATATATTTTACCTGTAATGTCTGTGCCCAATAAGTAGTTAGAACTAATGCTTTCATGAGGCAAAGAAAATTTAGTTTAAATGTGCTTGAGGGAGACTAAGCCAATTCTCTCATGTTTGGTAAGTAAGCTCACTTAACTATAGCTAATCTTTAAGGGGGAGAATCTTGTAACCTTGTGACTTTGAGTAACACGGGACACATGATCAAGGTGTTTAAAGAGTCATTGCTTTGAAAACAATAAAGTATAGGTGTAGTCCTGAGGATTACTTCTATGTGTGGACAGATAGGTCACTGACATATGTTAGCAAACGTGAAGACATTCTTAGTGTATTCCCGAATAAAGAACTGAAATCTAGAGCAAAGTATAATAGAGTATATGCATTCTCTGTGTCCTTAAGATTATTAAATTTCTGGAAAACCCAGTATACTCTTAGGCCCTGCTGGCATTCTGAAATTGTCAGTTTGCCTTCTCTTTGTTTTTTATTTGATTTGGTTTTGTAAAGAGAACCACAAAGCAGAGTTGGTTTGTGTAGGGTGGTATCTTAAACCTACATACAGAACAAAATAACTACCAAAAATAGTCTTGCAAATAATTTTAGTATTTAAGCATTATTGGATATTAAGTCTTTGTTGTTTCAGGTTCACTGCTATCAATAATTTTATTGTTCTTACTATTTGTAAAATAAAATTCAAACCCTGGCCTTAAAAAAGTAGCCAGGATGAGGAGTCCATTGTTGATGGACTCTGTAATGACAGAGCTGAGATTGCCCTGTTTTTGACATCTGTGAATCAAAACATAAAACATTCAATTTTTACATAAAGAAATTTGGCTTTTGTTCTTTGATACACAGTTACTTTTTTTTAAGTGTTGGAATTGGGGGATTTTCTCTGATATTCACGGTTGAAGGAAAATCAATCCATTGTGTCTTATCCAGAATTGTGGGGAGGGAATAGAGAATTGAAAGCGGAGGCTCTCAGCCTAGCTGGGTATAAGGCTAGAGACCTTTCTGTCTGTAATGGTTCCCTACTTCCATCTCTAGTTTGTATGGCTTTCCTCATCTGTTTTACTCTGAGGCAAAATCTAAGGCATAATTATTTGATGACATTTTAAATACTAATAGCTTTATGGTTAGAATACAAAAGCAACCAGCAGTCTTTTAATTATAAATCTTTTTTTCCCCTTAAAAAAAAAAAACAGAAAAACTCAGAAATTTTGTCAAGTATGGAAGGTAAAGCTGTCATTCGTCAGTATAACAAAATTTCCTATGTTCTGGTGGAATTCGAAGTGGTCTATCACACAGCCTGGGTCAGAGAGCTCTCACAGTTACAGTATGGTGTGTATAAAACTCCACAGTGATGCTATGGAGTGGGTATAAGGTGATTTTGAATGAATTCATGGTTCTGGAGAATTTTCATATCCCTTTTATACAACATTACAATGATTATATTTATATTTGGGGATGATGCAATTATTTTTTATAGTTGTTAATAATATTCTGATTTTATAAACAAAAGTTGCCATCACCTTAAAGTTGATATACTTTGTGACTTCCCATGAAAAGGCAGTATTTAAAAGTAAATATTGAGACTCTTCATGGATAATTTCTCCATAGATTTAGGGGAAGTTTTTCATATTCAATTTGATCATATTATAGATTCAGATCTCAGTCCTAATCAGGGAAGAAAGAATGGCACTTTTCTTGTTTTCCTCCCTCCCTTCCGTTCTTCCTTTTTCTATAACTGAATTTAAATTCACTTTTGAGCTCCAGTAAATTCATAGTATTAGGGCTGTGTCTGAGTACCTCTGCAGAGTGCCAGAGCATAGGGCAGAGTCCACTGTGAGGCAAGGGATGGATGGCTTTAAGCATCATGTGTCCATGCTGGTATCCCCTAGGGTGTTTGTTACTGTGTGGACTCCATTGGTGGTCAGTTCAGATTCCTGCTTTGTCCCATTGTAACCTTAAGCTCTTATCTGTAATCTTGGTGGAACCTTGATGTGTCCCTTGATGGGAAGATTTCTCCCTCCCATACCAGGATCCCCATTCCAACAAAATTGCAGACACAGGAAGCACAGATTCTGTGGCTGAGTCACTGGCAGTGACGATAAGGGAGGCCACTCTTTTTCATCCTCTTGGTTCCAGGCCCATATATTTCAGCTGTATGAGGACATATGCTGTTTTCCACATCATTAATTCACCCCTGCCTTTGTCCCTGAGGTCAGGGTCCCAACCCTTGCAGGTTGTCCTCCCCAACTGGCACCTTGGTTTAGCTTTTATTAAGCCAGTCATACCGGGCCAGCTGTTTGCAGGGAATGAGTGTGGGAGGACCCTATGGAGCCAATTGAAAACCAGCTAAGGAGCAATACTCTCAAAGGAGCATCAGGAGAAACTTAAAATTCACATTATGGGAAAGGAGAAGACGGAATTGTTCACTGACGTGTGGAACAGGTATTATTCTGTTTCTGCATTATCCTACACCTTCCTACTTTTCTTTGGTCCTGGTGATTTTTCCTCTTATCAGCATGTGTTCAAAAAACAAGTTCACCAATCACCTGTTCCATGTAGCTGCTCCTTATTCTTCTACAGCAGAAACTAATGTCTTCCTCCTCCAGAGTCCTCTACACAATTTATCTGCTGCTCTTTCTCATGACACTTACTGCTTTATGGATCTGTCTCATCTGCCCACACAGTCCAAGGGTACTCTCTATGTCTGTTCATCTTTGTATCCTTTAAAGAACAGTGATAACAGACACTTACGTAGCCCTTACTGTGTACTAGGCGTTGTCAAAGCACTTTACATGTGCAGCTTCCTTTAATCCTCACGGATTAAAGGAGGGGAAGCTGTGCTTATCCTCATTTTATAGATGAGGAAACTGAGGTACTACGAGATTAAGTCACCTGCACAAGATCATCGCACATCTAGGAAGTAGCAAAGCTGGGACTTAAACGTGCCTTTCTTATGAACACAGATCAGTGGAAATGAATTGCTCCGCAGTCTTCTTGTTATATTGACGTGGCTATATTTAACCATATAGGAACTCGGAATAATAATTGGGGACCTTGTATTGGCCTCTTTTAGGTGATTGCTCTATAAGGTTTAATGGAATGTCACTCAGTTCTGGAACTGACTTCCTGGCTGCAATTATTCTTAGTGGTCTCAATGACCATTTTGTCCTTTCAAGAAAGCTCATTACAGCCTTAAGGAAGATAGATTTCATTAAATGAATGTTTCAAGGTTATTTTGGAATTTACTTGAGAGGATAAATGATTTCTAGCTCAATTTTAAAAAGATTTCAAATGAATTAGGTAAAATTTTCAGTTGAAATCCTCATTCAAGCAGCATCATTAAGAACCATTTCAAGACTGATTTTTATCTGATGAGTAAAAGTCAACTAACTTCAAAGGGATATGTAGACCATTTCATTTTATGAGAAATTCAATGCAGCTGCACTCTATGAAGTAATGTGAGGCTTGGGAGATACATAAGAAATTCTCATGTTAGTAGTGTTTGTTAATATAAGATATAATTTAAACTAGCACATACTCATCGAGAAGTGTGTTATTATTATGCTTCTAGAAGTAATTCATGTTAGGATAACAAAGAAGCTAAGGCTACTTGCCACTAACTGGGATTATATATTTCAATTCATAATGAAAAGCATGCCTGCAAATACCTATTTATGTGAATGATGTTCAGAAAGTAGTTTAGGTGTAGCATAAAAAAAAAAATTTCTTCTGTATCCTAGAAGCTCACAATGCCATGGTGTTTAATAAATATTTCTTACTGATACTGAGCTTAGTTACCAGAAATTCAAATAGAGGCTTAATTCTTTCTTTAAAGAAACAGTTTGGGGTTAGTTGTGGGAAAGGGTTTATCATATGAGGTATGTCATATTTTGTAGTTGTGCACACCTTCCAGTTCTCCCAGGGGTTAAATCACAATCCATTAAAAGAAACCACATTGTATTATAGTTCTATCACACCCACTCAGAAAAGTGTTGCAGTTCATAGCATGAAGGCTATCTCCTTTTCATTTATTTTTATCTCTCTGGATCTGATTTTATGGGTTTGCAGAGATTCTGCATTCATTTATTTAAGTTTTGAGCACTGACCACATGTCAGATGCTATGCCTCATCACCTGGGATATCCAACACTATTATTCTATAAAGAAGTCAGTACCCAGTAGGGAAGGCAAGCATGTAAACACAGCTGGGAGCAGAAAAGAAATCCAGAAAAACTAATGTCAATAATTGTTTATTTGTAGCTTTACAAGCCACGCTTTTTGTGCGACACCCAGAAACAGGGAAGTTGCTGGTTAATTTTGATCCCAAAATTCTGGAAATTGTTCGGGAAACTAAGTGCATGATAAAAATGAAGCTGGATGTACCAGAACAGGCAAAGAAATTGCTAAAATTGGAAAGTAAATTGAAAGCAGACAAACTGTATTTGCAGGTAAGATAGATTATATATGTATATGTATATGTGTATATATGTATATGTGTATACATATATATATTTAAAATTTTTATTTATTAGAGACAGAGTGCAAGCAGGGGAGGGGCAAAGGAAGAGGGACTCTGAAGCCAACTCCATGCAGAGCCTGACTTGGATCTTGACCCTTCGAATTTGACATCACGACCTGAGCAACACCAAGAGTCTGATGCTTAACTGACTGAGCCACCCAGGCATCCCAAGATAGATTATATTTTAAATTATTAAATATTTTAAAATTATTTTTGAAGGAGTTTTTTTTTTGTAAAGGAAAAATATATCACTGCAGTTGTGCTGATGTGGTATTGTGGTATTGGTATTTGTTACTATGTAGATTATTTTCATTTTTCTTCAGTATTATTGAGGTACAGTTGACAAAATTATAAGACACTTAAAGTGTACACCATGATGAATTGATATACATATACATTGTGAAAGGATGCCTCTTATCTAGTTCATTCATCACTATATATATATGTGTATATTAAAACAAAAAGAAACAATGTATATTTGTTTATATATACACATATATGTTTGTTTCTTTTTGGTGAGAATGTTCTACTCTCTTAGCAAAATTCAATTATATGATGTAGTGTTATCAGTTACAGCCACTATGTTATTATACATTGGCTTTTCAGTCTTCAATCATCTTATAGCTGAAAGATTGTACCCTTTTACCAACCTCTTCCTATTTATTCTCTTCCCACCTCTAGCCCCTGGTAAGCACTTTTCTTGTTTTTACAAGTTCAGCTTTTTTAGATTCCACATACAAGTGATAGGGTATTTATCTTTGTCTGCCTTATTTCACTTAGCATAAGGCCTCCAAAGTCCATCCATGTTGTTGCAAATGGCAATGTCTTTTTTTGTCATGGCTGAATAATATTCCATTGCATATCTATACCATATTTTCTTTATCCATTCATTTATTGATGGATGTTTCCATATCTTGGCTATTGTAAATAATGCGGCAGTGAACATGGGAGTGCAGATAGCTCTTCAAGATCCTGACTTCATTTCCTATTGATCTACATCCAGAAGTGGGATTGCTCTGTCATATGGTATTTTTTTTTCATTTTTTGAGGAACCTCCATACTGTTTTCCACAGTAGCTACACCAATTTACATCCACACCAATAGCACACAAAGGTTCCCTTTTCTCCATATCTTGGCCAATACTTTTTATCTGTCTTTTTGAGAATAACCATTCTAACAGGAGTGAGGTACCATCTCATTGTGATTTTGATTTGCATTTTCCAGATGGTTAGTGATATTGATTACCATTTTTCATATACCTATTGGCCTTTTGTATGACTTTTTTGGAAAAATGTCTATTCAGCTCCTTTACACACGTTTTAACTGGATTTCTGGGGTTTTTGCTATTGAGTTGTATGAGCTCCTTACATATTTTGGATATTAACTCTTTATCAGATATATGATTTGTAATATTGTCTCCCATTCCATCGGCTACCTTTTCATTTTGTTGATAGTTTCCTTTGCTGTGCAGTAATTTTTAGTTTGACACAGTCCACTTGTTTATTTTTTGCTTTTATTGTGTGTGCTTTTGGTGTTAAATCCAAAAATCACTGTCAAGACTGATGTCAAGGAGCTTACCCCCATGTTTTCTTTTTGGAGCTTTACAGTTTCAGGTCTTAAATTTAAGTCTTGGATCCATTTTGGGTTGATTAGTGTGTGTGTGTTATGACTTTCTAGTTTTCTTTTTTTTTTTTTCCAGTTTTCCTAACACTATTTATTAAAAAGACTGCCTTTGTACTTTTTATATTTTTATCTCCTTTGTATATTTTGCTTCTTTGTACATTAATTGACCATATACACATAGATTTATTTCTGGTCTTTCTATTCTGTTCCCTTGTTTATTCTTTATTTCATTTTAAATTCCAGTATAGTTAACATATAGTGTTATATTCCCTTGTTTCTTCTTTTTTTTAAAGATTTTATTTATTTATTCATGAGAGGCACACACACACACACAGAGGCAGAGACACAGGCAGAGGGAGAAGCAGGCTCCATGCAGGGAGCCTGAGGTGGGACTAGATCCCGGGTCTCCAGGATCACACCCTGGGCTGAAGGTGGCGTTAAACCGCTGAGCCACTGAGGCTGCCCCTTTGTTTCTTCTTTATAGCATTAAAATTCTGATGTGCAAATAGAAGATTGGGAAGAGAAAAGGACTTAATAACTTTGAAACCACTAAGTAAACATTTAAACAGCTTCATATTATTTATTTGGGGAAGAATTAACTCGAAGCCACATTTCCTATCACACCATGCAATAAATCAAGAAATAGTAAAAAATTGATCATTATGTTCATCTCTAAAAAATATCTAAAAGAAAATAGATAAGCCTATTAACTCTGATTGTGCATACATTTATTTTGATTCAAGAAAAGAAATGTGGCATCAGTAACAAATATGCTTTCATATGTCAGAAGACAAGGAACAGAAAGGGGAAAAAGGTATAATGACAGATATCGTGAAAAGATAATTATCCAAGCTATTTAAAATGCGTAAATATAGAAAGATAATTAAATAATAAATATGGACAATGCAACTCTAGAAAGCTCCACTGACTTACTGTTTAAGGAGATGCTAAGATAATTTACAGGTGAAGAAAAACTATGATAAATTAATATAAATTTATGTAAGCAGCCTTAATCTTGGCAGAGCTATGAGGAAACAGGTATAATGAAACCTTCCTGGTATGAATCAAAATATGACTTCTTTAAAATAAATTAAAAGTCACACATACCATTTTGACTTTCAACAGGGTCTTCTGCAGTATTATGATGACTTATGTCAGGAAGTGCCTTCGGTATTTGTCAATCTGATGGCCCCTAAAATGAAAAAGGTTGGTAATGCAGAAGGTTTATATTGTTTAAAACTAGATTCCCGTTCTACAGATTATGAATTTGAGAACATCTATTCTTGCCTAGATCCTCTGTCTTTTCTAGTTCAGCATATAATAGCTTTATTTTTTCTATAGAATGATTTCTTGTCAACAAGTTTTGTTGCCTTTGAAAAACAACTAAATCTAAATAATGAGCACCATTCTAAGAATCCATGATTCTTCATGGACAGCCAAATATGATTAAAAAACAAAGTCACAAAAAAAAAAGTCACCTTTACCAGGTATAATGGAGGGAAATATAATTAGTAAATATAAACTATAATATTTTCAGGTAATAAAAGAAAGCTTTAAAAAATATATATATATAAACACAGATGTTCCTGTTAGTCATGGAAGCTGCTACTTTTCTTTTCTTTTTCTTTTTCTAGGTGGAATCTGTATTGAGACAAGGGCTCACAATATTAACATGGTCATCTTTAACCCTGGAAAGCTTCTTTCAAGAAGTTGACTCAGTTTTGGATATGTTTAATCAACTTCTAAAGAAGGTGTGGTAGATACATTTTTTTTTTAACCTACAGACATTAATACTCAGGCTGTAAGTAATACTTTGCTTATCTATGCAAGTTATTTATTTATTTATTTATTTATTTATTTATTTATTATGCAAGCTATTTAAAGGGAGTGACTTTTAACTAAAAGGACTTTATTAAGTTAAAAAAAATCATGCTTTATGTTTCTCTGGCTGTTTTGGGACCTTTTCATTTAGGGTTGCCTTGTTTTTTGTCTCTGAATTACTTGCCTTCAATATGTAAAAATGGTAGTTGAACTCCCCCTCTCTGCAGCTTAGAAACCATTGGGATATTGGTAGACCGTGGAAGATGGCTGAATGAGGTGCCTCAATATTAATATGAATACATCTAATATTAGTTAGATGAGACATTCATCTAATTGAAGACTGTCTTTTGATTTCTGAGATCTTTGCTACATAGAACATGCATGCCTTTTTAGATGTGCCAGGCTGTGATGGCAGCATGGTACAACAGACAAAACTTGAAGGTTTGGGAGTCAGATAAACCTAGCTACAATGATCTGTCTTTTGCTAACCATATGTTCCTTCCTAGGTTACTTTACTTATCTGAGCCTTTGTTTCTTTCACTGTATAACTTGGATAGCAATGAGTCATAGTCTAGAGTAAGGATTGCCACAGATAGCACACAGGAGATTATGGCACATGTTGCTGCTCTATAGAAGTTTAGTTCCACATCAAGGTTTCTTTGTTGATGTACTCCTAAAATCTCCACCAAATTGTGCTAGGCTCAGGAGCCAAGTTTCTAAATACAGCCCTCTAAATTATTTTAGGATTCAAGTACATTTGGATGAAAGATGAGTTTTCCTCTACACTTTACACTTTTTTTTTCTTGTTGATAGATCAATGACTTGTGTGAAATGCATATTGATACAGTTCTAAAGGAGATAACCAAAACTGTGTTAATTTCCCTGCCTGAAGGTGGTGCTACCAAAGTAGAAGATATGTTAGCGCTCAATGAGGTATGCATTTTTGTATTATGTCTGAATCATAGAAATCCTTGCTCATAAACCTAAAATGTGAATTCATAATCTAACAATGGAAATCTCTGTCAGTAGCATAGCATCTTGTCTTTTTTTGGGGAGCTTCAGATCCAAAGACTTACAAGGCTTTAACAGCTCAAGCCCATGGCTACACCCTAGATGTGGTCTTACTAATACCCCCAACTTCAGGCTGGAGTTTCCTGGGCTTCCGGCAGTGACTCACTGCTCTTCCTTTGCTGTGTTTGTTCCAGGGCGATATCGACTGACTGCCTCTTGGTTTTATCCACCACATACCTTCCCTTAAGCCACTCCCAGAAATTGGAGAGTCTCTGGAATCCTTTCCTCATTCCCATTTCCTAAATACAATCAGGCTTAAGGCAAGCAAGTTTTTGCCTTTTATTCAAAGGTTGCTTGAATTGCCACTTTTTGGTACTTCCTACCCCCCTTCCCTATGTCAGGCCTTTAAGGCTCATTTGGAGTTTAGCAACTGACGTTCTGATCTAACTTGACTGCCTCCATGTTTGGCCTAATCATATCCATTTTTCACATTGCCACTCATGATCTTAAATCCTTTCAACAGCAGAGGTGATTAGTTTCTACAGGACAAAACCTACCTAACCTCCTTAGCATCAGTATACTGAAATTCTTTGAGTACCTATTTGTCTTCCATTGGCTCAAAATCACAAGGATAGGAACCCTGTCTAATCATTTTTTGAGGCCTGGCACATAGCAGTCTCTCTCAGAAGCATTCACTTTATGTCTTGAATTAGATTTTTTCTTTCTTGCTGACCATGTGCTTCAACTGCACTCATCCTGCTGGTTAGGGTCACCTTGCTTGTGTCCTATTCAAGACAATCAAGGGTGGTTCTATCTCAAAGGGTCCAATCCAGCCAATGGGATACAGGTGACTTTGCTCATTTTTTTATGCAAATGCAGCCTTTTCTTGTTTTTAGGGGTTTGGGAAACCAGCCAGCCTCTTGCCTCAGGACAATTTAGGCATGGGTCAACCCTTCCATACCTAAATTCTAGAAGACATGGGACAAGGTCTTTCAATTGTTCTTTTGAAGTACCCTACACTTATTTCTACTTGATCTCTATCAACGATCAATCTTCCTTTCTATAATCTCAAGATCGGCACCATTTAAGAACTGCCTTCTTCAGGGATCCCTGGGTGGCGCAGCGGTTTAGCGCCTGCCTTTGGCCCAGGGCGCGATCCTGGAGACCCGGGATCGAGTCCCACATGGGGCTTCCGGTGCATGGAGCCTGCTTCTCCCTCTGCCTATTTCTTTGCCTCTCTCTCTCTCTCTCTGTGTGACTATCATAAATAAATAAAATTAAAAAAAAAAAAAAAAAAAGAACTGCCTTCTTCATAATGTATAGGATCTTAAAGTCATTTGTTCTCAGCAATGGGGCCTTGGCTATAACAGAGACAACATGAAATGACCCATGTTTTACATCTCCATTTTATAGCTACATGTTCTCGGAGCATGCAAGTTGAAAATAATTGTGTCTTCCTAGCCATTTGTTCCTTCTGTCATTGTTAAGCTTTTAATCTTTGAAGTCTATTTTGTTTGACATTAATATGGCTACACCAGACTTTCTTGGTTATTATGTTCCAGATATATCTTTTTCTGTTCTGTTTTTTTCAACCTTTCTGGATTCTATTTTAGGTTTTCTCTTCTAAAGAACACTTAGCTGGATTTTGTTTTAACCTACTGTGAAAAATCTATCATTTTTGCAAACCGCTGTATAAATTTAATGCACTCCCAATTAAAATGCCTATATATTTCTTTTCATAAATTGGATCAAATTGTATTATTTTAAAATGATGAATAATAAGAATAGGTAATAACAAATGAAAATACTTAAAGCCATTGTAACCAAATCAATATGAAATTAACAGAAAAAAACATAGTTGAGAGGAACTAAATAAAGAATCTAGGAGAAAAAGATCATAGTAAAGAAATGGATACATGTCAAAGGTATTATTTTAGTTCAGTGGGGAAAATGATGGGTTATTTAAGTGGTGCTGGCACAACACACTGTTTCTCAGGAAGAAAATATGATTAGGTGCCTATCTCTTTTAATTATTGAGGTATTCTTGACATACAATGTTAAATTAGTTTCAGGTGTATAACACAGTGATCTGACAATTCTATACATTACTCAGTGCAATACACAATAAGCATAGTCACCATCTGTCACCATACATTATTATAATATTATTGACTAGATTCCCTATGCTGTACTTTACATCTGTGTGACAGATTATAACTGGAAGTTTGTACTCCATTTGTACTCTTAATTCTCATCTCCTATTCTGTCCATCTCTCCACCCCCCACCCCCTCTGACAACCACCAATTTGTTTTTCTATACTTATCAGGCTTTTTCTATTTTTTTGTTTTGTTTTGTTTGTTCATTTGTTTCTATCCATGTTGTTGTAAATGACAAGATCTCATCCATCTTTATGGTGGGGTAATATTCTATTGTTTATATATATCACATCTTTTTTTATCCATTCATCTATTGATGGACACTTGGTCTACTTCCATAATTTGGCTATTATAAATAATGCTGCAATAAACATGGGGGTGGATGTATCCCTTTGCATTAGAGGTTTTTAATTTATTTTTTGTTTAAATACCTAGAAGTGTGATTACTGGATCATAGAGTAGTTCTGTTTTTAACTTTTTGAGGAAACTCCATACTGTTTTCCACAGTGGCCATGCCAGTTTGCATTCCCACCCAGAGTACAAAAGGATTCCTTTTTCTCCATATCCTTGCCAACACTTGTTTCCTGTGTTTTTGATTTTAGCCATTCTGACAGGTGTGAGGTGATACCTTGTTTTGATTTGTACATTCCTGATGATCATTGATGTTGAACATTTTTCCATGTGTCTTATGGCCATTTGTATATCTTTTTGGGAAACATCTTGGTGTTAAAATTTTTCCATCTTGGGACACCTGGGTTGTTCAGTGGTTGAGCATCTGCCTTTGGCTCAGGTCATGATCCCAGGGTCCTAGGATTGAGTCCCACATCAGGCCCCCATGGGGAGGCGGCTTCTCTCTCTGCCTATGTCTCTGCCTCTTTCTGTGTGTCTTTCATGAATAAATAAATAAAATTTTAAAAAATAAATTTTTTTCTGTCTTTGGTGGAATCCTTCAGGCTGGCTTCTATATTTTTTATATGACTCCAGTAATCTTTCAAAGTTTTCTTGCTTTCTGGAACTATAGCGTATCATAGCTCATCTTGTACATTTCCTGTTCCAGATCTTGGATCACCCATTTCTCATTCCTTATTCCTTTCCATGTTACTAGTGAAAAATGTTACATGGAGATCACAATGTGTGTCCTAGGAAAGGTGCTCATTTTAAACTTTTATCTATTCCTTATAGTATTATTTCTGCATCTCTAAGTAATATACTTGGTGTATTATTTCTTGAATTGGAAAAATTGAACATTACTTTCTTCCTGCTTTAATAAGTAAGTATTTAGCTCTTTGGCCTCCTATATTGCTCCTCCATTGTCTTCTCAATATAGTTATAAGATTATTTTTAGTTAAATAGTAATGGTAAATAGTAACACTTAATTATGCCTATATGAATATTAGCCAATGAAGAACTATGTATTGTACATTTATTTTTTCTTGTACATTTTTTGTCTTTCCTGGAGTTTCTAATTGCCTTTCTTTTCATATGTTCTTCCGAATACGTTATTATATCAGAGTTCCATTTTCCTCCAAGAGACTTCCTTTCAGAGCCCCCTGAATATCTGTTTTTAACTCGGGTTGATTAGTCTCTAGGTCAGCTGCAAAATTATTAATCTGGGACTCTTCCTGTCTGCTTTATTTCCTGGATTCCATATTATTCTTAGAAGAGACAGCCCTTCAGATACTGAAATGGTCTTTTCTGAGCAACTGAAATTTTCCAAAGAAGTCTCCTGTTTTCTTCCCTGGGGGTTAGGAGTAATTTCCTGCTTGTCATTTTCTTCTCACTCATCCTAGAATCTGACTATAGGTACTTTATACCAGGACTTACTTATTAACAAACAGACTACAAAGAAGCAGGGAATACCTATATAAGTGTCTTTCTTTTTGTCCTATTTACAATAATAATCATTTTATGTTGGTATGTTCCTGTAACTATTGTGGCACTATCAACTGCTCAGTGGGGAAAAATTCACACTACCAGAAAGAATTTACTTTGAATATACTAACAAAGAAATTTTACATGCATGGAAAGAGAAAAAGATCACACAAATCAGGGAAACTGGAGTAGATTAAGTGTGACCCAGTTTGAATGTGGCAATTTGTGTTGATATCACAACAGAAGAAGCTATTACTATTAGATAAGTGATAAGTCTCCAGACTGTAAGTCAAGATACAAGAGGTGGAATTTTTACGTCTGCTTTGCCATCAATATGCCCCAGTCACTTGCATTAGAGGGATCTAGGATCTGGTAATAAGTGGGCTGCTTTTCCACAAACCTATCATCAGATGGGCCATTATAATGAAGGCAAAGTAAGATTTATAATGACAGGGCAAGTCTGGTAATACTTTAGACAGAAATAAGTTTTGGAAACACACCATACATAATGCTAATTCTGGAGGTAGGTTAGTTTGGACCAACCAGTGGTTTCCAACTGTATTTGGGAAAGAAGGATATTTGCAGTCTGGAAAGTGGTCTTTGACTTGGAGCATCTAACTTTGATTTTAGGAGAGATTATGTGCATTATTGAAAAGCTATCATCCACTGGTTTCAAACTGGATCTTTTGTTCTATGATGCTGAGGCTGGGACTCTGCAAACTACATTTATCTTTGGCCAGCTGGCTCCCTTTTAGGCTTTGCCAAGACTGGTGCTAGAAGGAGGGTAGAGGGAAGAGAAGGGACTTACTCTTTCCTGTTTTTCTTCCTGTTCCAATAAAATCAGACAACCTCTCTTGATTGGCAGTGGCAGTTAATTCTAGGTCCTAGCTTTTTCCCTACCCTTCCAAAACCAGCTTCTTGTGCTTCTCAGATATCCCAATACCACAAGGTCCCTCCCTGAGAGAGTAGCACCAGCTGGGTGGCTCCCTCACTTCCCAGTGCCAGGTTCTAAAAACTCCAGCCTCTTGCCTTTGCTCTCACGAAGGTTCGGGAGCTGTTTCTTGCAGTAACTCTCCATGTGACTTTTGTGTCCTCTTTTGCCTTTCTTGGTCCTTTAACAGTTGTTTAATCACTTCTCTATATCACATTCTCTCATTCTGTCGGTTAAAATAGCTGGTGTGGCACCTGTTTTCCTGACTGAACCCTGACTGACGTATCTGTATCTCGATAGGTATACAAATGGAATAGAAAATCAGGGAAAGGTGATCGAGTTATGATAGGAAAACTGGTAAATACATTAAAGGGTATTAAAAGTTATTTCAACAAAATCAAACTTGACTCTGTAGAGACAGAAAGGAGATTCATGGCTGCCAGGTCTGTGAAGATGGGTGAATGAAGAGGGACTGCTAATGAGTGTGGGGATTCTTTTGGGGGGAGATGAAAATGTTCTGGAAATAGGTAGCAGTGATGGTTGCACAACTCTGCAAATATACTAAAAATTGATTAATTGTACACTCTACAAGGGTGGATTTTGTGATATTATGTTGTGAATTTTTTTTCTCTCTCTCTCTCTCTGTCTTTATTTATTTATTATTATTATTATTATTATTATTATTATTATTATTATTATTATTTTCTCTCTGTCTTTTAAAGAGGTCACTTGAACAGCTCAGTCAGAGAAGTGTCTGCCTTCGGCTCAGATCATGATCCTAGTGTCTGGGGATCAAGCCCTCCATGGGGCTTCCTGCTCAGTGGAGAGTCTGCTTCTCCTTCTCCCTCTGCCCTTTCCCCCTGCTTATGCATGTGCTCTCTCTCTCTCTCAAACAAATAAATAAAATCTTAAAAAAAAAAAAAAAAAAAGAAGGAAGGAAAAAAAAATCAATTTGTTTGCCAGGCTGTCCCTGGACGGCCCTTCAGTACAGTCTGTTCTTCACTGAGTTCTAAGAATGGTCCATGGAGAAAGTTCTGACCTCTTTTCAAAATCTAGGTCCTCCAAATGGGCCCGAAATCCTGCGCCTTCTTGCTTTCTTGGCAGCCTTCCTCCCCCAGTCGTCTTCCCTCTTTTCTCAATCTTCATTTTTCCTCTCCACCAGACCTCTCCTACTAGCAGTCTAATATGTTCTATTGTTTTTTCCTTGCTAACAAACAAAAACCTGCCCACACCACCCTTCATTTTTCTTTTGAAAGATTTTATATATTTATTTGAGAGAATGAGAGAGAGAACAAGGAGAGGGAGCAGGAGAGGGAGAAGCAGGCTCCCCGCTAAGCAGAGAACCTGATGTGGGGCTCAATCCCAGGGCCCTGAGATCATGACCTGAGCTGAAGGCAGATGCTTAACCATCTGAGCTCCCCAGGAACCCCTCCCTTCACTTCTCATTCACAACCAAACTTCCCATGCCTGCTCTCTTCCTTTATCATCTTTAATTTCCCATCTCCATTAATTTTCCCCAATTCCTGGCTCAAATTATCTCTGAAACAAATTATTATTTTTAATAACTTTGTGGACATATAATTCACACAATGTACAATTTACCCATTAAAAGCATACAATTCAGTGGTTTTAGTTTATTTACGGAGCTGTGCAACCATCATCACAATTTTAGAACATTTCATCTCAATCCTCAGCCCTAGGCAGCCACGAATCTGTTTTCTGCCTCTTTAGAGTTGCTTTTCCCCCTGCTAATCTGAAGTGGCTCTCACCACTGTCATTCCAATGTTTACCACTCTGTTGGATAAATCAGAAAGGATGGAATAAAAGAGTGATGGAACCAGATGGAAAGAGTTGGTGGGGTATGGAGGGGATCAGAGAATATCTTCAGGTAGGGGAAGGAACATCATTTCTTCTGAGACTGAGAATAGGTGAGAATGGGTTCAGATACACATGAAGTGGTATAAATGAGAGCGAGAGTCTTAGAAGTAGCTCTCTCAATCCAGTAGCCAAATAAGGAACACACAAGGGCAGTACATGAGAATTATGGGACTTTCTGAGGCTTGTCTGGGCAGAGGTTTGCATAGACAGGCTCGGGTCCCTTTGCAGAAGTGGGTTTGAAGGCCTACATTGGCTGCTCCTATTTATTTTTTCTCTTTCCTAAAATGTATGGACATGGTAGACATGTCAGAAGATCTAGTCAATTTTATAGGCCAGTTTTCTTTTCTGAAAAAAATTTTTAAAGATTTTATTTATTTATTCATGAGAGACACACAGAGAGAAGCAGAGACATAGGCAGAGGGAGAAGCAGGCTCCCTGTGGGGAGCCCAATGTGGAACTCAATCCTAGGACTCTGGGCATGACCTGAGCCAAAGGCAGACACTCAACCACTGAGCCACCCAGGTGCCCCTTCTTTTCTGAATTTAATTTGTTCTTAATTTTTTCCCAAAGCCTATCAGAAAAGTTCAGAAAGGCAGAGCACAGGTTTTAAAATCAGATAGCACTGGTTTCAAACTCCTATGTTCCCTGGCTGCTATATAACCTTGGACAAGTTTCTGATTCTTTCTGAGCCTGTTTTCTCCTTTGTGAAAGTGGTTGTCATTTAATTAAATGAATTATTACACATGAAACTCTCTTTTAAAAAAAAAGATTTTATTTATTTATTCATGAAAGAGAGAGAGAGAGAGAGAG
The DNA here is from genome assembly GCF_048164855.1 of Canis lupus baileyi. Classification (NCBI taxonomy): domain Eukaryota; kingdom Metazoa; phylum Chordata; class Mammalia; order Carnivora; family Canidae; genus Canis; species Canis lupus. The sequence goes on along the minus strand of NC_132844.1, from coordinate 64,871,443 downwards.
GCAGAGACACAGGCAGAGGGAGAAGCAGGCTCCACACAGGGAGCCTGATGTGGGACTCGATCCTGGAGTCCCAGGATTGCGTCCCAGGCCAAAGGCAGATGCTAAACTGCTGAGCCACCCAGGGATCCCCACATGAAGCTCTTAAGTTGACGCCTGGCATAAGTGAGCACCAGGCTCACTTTAAAACCTTATTCTGTTTGAATCTCAAACCAACTCTTTGAATTGTCCTTTTTTTGAAGCACCTTTCATTTTCAACTTTTGACATCCTCCTCTCTCTTGTTCTTCAGCCTTCTTTTTTAACAAAAAAAAAAAAAATTTATTTTAAGTAAACACTATACCCAACATGAAACTAGAACTCATGATCCTAAGGTTAAGAGTCATATGCTCTACTGACTGAGCCAGCCAGGTGCCATTCACCATAAAAATGTGAATGTAGATGTCTGTGGGTGACTGAGTCAGATAAAAGTCAAAGACTTTGAGATTCTTTTTCTCCTCCTTTTCTTTGCTTGGGCCTTAGCAGCTATGCCTTTAGCCATTGACAATTTTGGATCTAAAATATTATGCTATTGGAAACTATCTCTAGTCATTTTCAAGTGGTGTTAATTATACTTTTATAAATTATATTAATTTTTACACATCTGTAAATTAATAGTCATTGCCTTATTTAATAGACATACACAAAAGAATGGGCTGATGTTCTAAATCACAAAAGTAAGCATGTAGAAGAAGCTGTCAAAGAACTTATATCAATATTTGAAAATATTTATGAAGTTAAGTACAGTGGGAAAACAGCAAAACCATCACCAGGTAACTTTGCTAGTTATATTTGAGTTATAATATTATAATCATAAGAGCTATAGATATGTTCTCAAGTAAGTGCTTTCTGCTTAGCAATTACTAAAATTCCAGACTCCCTGAAGGAAAGCATGTGTTCAGCATAACCCACATCATTTGCACAAACTACTTAGGCATAGGAAGTCCTTTTTGTCAGCTAGAGAATGGTGGGAATCAGATGCCAACCAAGGGCCCATGTTGCAAGTAGTCTCAGTACTGTTATTCTCATCTCTCTGTCTCTGTCTCTCTCTCTTTTTTCTTTTCCTTTTTTTTTCTCTCTTTTTTCTTTTAGCACAGCATTCTAAAATGTCTGGAGACATTTTTGGTCATCACACAACATGAGGGATGCTACTGGCATCTAGTGGGTAGAGCTCAGGGATGCTGCTGAACATTCTACAGTGCACAGGATAGCCTTCAATAACCGAGATTATCAGTAGTGCTGAGACTAAAAACCTATGAACTTAAATAAGTATCCATAGCCTTGGAACTGGAGGGTATTATGCTAAGCAAAATAAGTCAATCAGAGAAAAACAATTACCATATGATCTCATTCATATATGGAATTTAAGAAACAAAATAGAGGATCATAGGGGAAGGGAGGGAAAAAGAAAACCAGATGAAATCAAAGAGACAAACCATAAGAGATTCTTAATCATAGGATACAAACTGAGGCTTGTTGGAGGGGAAGGGAGTAGGGGTAGGGGGTAACTGGGTGATGGAAATTAAAGAGGGTACGTGATGTGCAATGAGCACTGGGTATTAATATGAGACTGATGAATCACTGAATTCTGCCTCTGAAACTAATCATACACTCTGTGTTAATTAGTTGAATTTAAATTAACAAAAATAAATATCCACAATGAGTCTTCTTTCTCTTAGTTTTTCTACCTAATTAGCTTTCTTCAGAAATGTCAAGAACCCCCAAATATCAGCTCATTAAGTTAGAATACTCAAAAGGGTAAACACATATTTTAGAAATATAATATGTAAAGCCCTCTTAAAATGTTTAATTCTATATACTAAGAAGGAGTATATTTATTTCTTTGTAGAATTATGATTCTTTTGGGTGAGTGGTTTAAATTGAATTCAAAGGTGATTCCTACTGAAACAAGTCTTACATTTTTAGATTAAGAACTTTTCAAGAAGGGGTTTCCTAAGAAGGTCTGGTCACATGATGTAAAACCAAATGCTCAACATTAAATGTTATATTTTTGTCTTCTCTTTTATCCATAGAACAGAGGAAACATGTTGCTTTTGGAAGTGAAACAGAAGAGGGTGAGAGCACTGATTATGAGGCTAATATTCCTGAGGTTCATGTTAATGATAAAGAAGATGAATTTAAGAAGGTATTTATTATGAGAATACCTCATTCAATTTAGCAGAATTACGACTCCTTGGATCATAGATGACCCCAAATGGTGCTTTTTCAGTTCTGCAGTTCTGCAGCCAACCTGTATGGACTTACAACCAACCTGTATTTATAACAAAATCTAGAAAGTATAATTTTCAATTCTACACTATAGGATCTGGCAAGATATAGCAATCCTTCTAGTTTTCCCCAGCACCATCAATTTTTTTTTTCTTCTTTTTTTTTAATTTATTTTTTATTGGTGTTCAATTTACTAACATACAGAATAACACCCAGTGCCCGTCACCCATTCACTCCCACCCCCCGCCCTCCTCCCCTTCTACCACCCCTAGTTCGTTTCCCAGAGTTAGCAGTCTTTACGTTCTGTCTCCCTTTCTGATATTTCCCACACATTTCTTCTCCCTTCCCTTATATTCCCTTTCACTATTATTTATATTCCCCAAATGAATGAGAACATATAATGTTTGTCCTTCTCCGACTGACTTACTTCACTCAGCATAATACCCTCCAGTTCCATCCACGTTGAAGCAAATGGTGGGTATTTGTCATTTCTAATAGCTGAGTAATATTCCATTGTATACATAAACCACATCTTCTTTATCCATTCATCTTTCGTTGGACACCGAGGCTCCTTCCACAGTTTGGCTATCGTGGCCATTGCTGCTATAAACATCGGGGTGCAGGTGTCCCGGCGTTTCATTGCATTTGTATCTTTGGGGTAAATCCCCAACAGTGCAATTGCTGGGTCGTAGGGCAGGTATATTTTTAACTGTTTGAGGAACCTCCACACAGTTTTCCAGAGTGGCTGCACCAGTTCACATTCCCACCAACAGTGTAAGAGGGTTCCCTTTTCTCCGCATCCTCTCCAACATTTGTTGTTTCCTGCCTTGTTAATTTTCCCCATTCTCACTGGTGTGAGGTGGTATCTCATTGTAGTTTTGATTTGTATTTACCTGATGGCAAGTGATGCAGAACATTTTCTCATATGCATGTTGGCCATGTCTATGTCTTCCTCTGTGAGATTTCTGTTCATGTCTTTTGCCCATTTCATGATTGGATTGTTTGTTTCTTTGGTGTTGAGTTTAATAGTTCTTTATAGATCTTGGAAACTAGCCCTTTATCTGATATGTCATTTGCAAATATCTTCTCCCATTCTGTAGGTTGTCTTTGAGTTTTGTTGACTATATCCTTTGCTGTGCAAAAGCTTCTTATCTTGATGAAGTCCCAATAGTTCATTTTTGCTTTTGTTTCTTTTGTCTTCGTGGATGTATCTTGCAAGAAGTTACTATGGCCGAGTTCAAAAAGGGTGTTGCCTGTGTTCTTCTCTAGGATTTTGATGGAATCTTGTCTCACATTTAGATCTTTCATCCATTTTGAGTTTATCTTTGTGTATGGTGAAAGAGAGTGGTCTAGTTTCATTCTTCTGCATGTGGATGTCCAATTTTCCCAGCACCATTTATTGAAGAGACTGTCTTTCTTCCAATGGATAGTCTTTCCTCCTTTATTGAATATTAGTTGCCCATAAAGTTCAGGGTCCACTTCTGGATTCTCTATTCTGTTCCACTGATCTATGTGTCTGTTTTTGTGCCAGTACCACACTGTCTTGATGACCACAGCTTTGTAGTACAACCTGAAATCTGGCATTGTGATGCCCCCAGATATGGTTTTCTTTTTTAAAATTCCCCTGGCTATTCGGGGTCTTTTCTGATTCCACACAAATCTTAAAATAATTTGTTCTAACTCTCTGAAGAAAGTCCATGGTATTTTGATAGGGATTGCATTAAACGTGTATATTGCCCTGGGTAACATTGACATTTTCACAATATTAATTCTGCCAATCCATGAGCATGGAATATTTTTCCATCTCTTTGTGTCTTCCTCAATTTCTTTCAGAAGTGTTCTATAGTTTTGAGGGTATAGATCCTTTACATCTTTGGTTAGGTTTATTCCTAGGTATCTTATGCTTTTGGGTGCAATTGTAAATGGGATTGACTCCTTAATTTCTCTTTCTTCAGTCTCATTGTTAGTGTATAGAAATGCCACTGACTTCTGGGCATTGATTTTGTATCCTGCCACGCTACCGAATTGCTGTATGAGTTCTAGCAATCTTGGGGTGGAGACTTTTGGGTTTTCTATGTAGAGTATCATGTCATCGGCGAAGAGGGAGAGTTTGACTTCTTCTTTGCCAATTTGAATGCCTTTAATGTCTTTTTGTTGTCTGATTGCTGAGGCTAGGACTTCCAGTACTATGTTGAACAGCAGTGGTGAGAGTGGACATCCCTGTCTTGTTCCTGATCTTAGGGGAAAGGCTCCTAGTGCTTCCCCATTGAGAATGATATTTGCTGTGGGCTTTTCATAGATGCTTTTAAGATGTCGAGGAATGTTCCCTCTATTCCTACACTCTGAAGAGTTTTGATCAGGAATGGATGCTCTATTTTGTCAAATGCTTTCTCTGCATCCAATGAGAGGATCATATGGTTCTTGGTTTTTCTCTTGCTGATATGATGAATCACATTGATTGTTTTACGGGTGTTGAACCAGCCTTGTGTCCCAGGGATAAATCCTACTTGGTCATGGTGAATAATTTTCTTAATGTACTGTTGGATCCTATTGGCCAGTATCTTGTTGAGAATTTTTGCATCCATGTTCATCAGGGATATTGGTCTGTAATTCTCCTTTTTGGTGGGGTCTTTGTCTGGTTTTGGAATTAAGGTGATGCTGGCTTCATAGAACGAATTTGGAAGTACTCCATCTCTTTCTATCTTTCCAAACAGCTTTAGGAGAATAGGTATGATTTCTTCTTTAAACGTTTGATAAAATTCCCCTGGGAAGCCATCTGGCCCTGGACTCTTGTGTCTTGGGAGGTTTTTGATGATTGCTTCAATTTCCTCCCTGGTTATTGGCCTGTTCAGGTTTTCTATTTCTTCCTGTTCCAGTTTTGGTAGTTTGTGGCTTTCCAGGAATGCGTCCATTTCTTCTAGATTGCCTAATTTATTGGCGTATAGCTGTTCATAATATGTTTTTAAAATCGTTTGTATTTCCTTGGTGTTGGTAGTGATCTCTCCTTTCTCATTCATGATTTTATTAATTTGAGTCTTCTCTCTCTTCTTTTTAATAAGGCTGGCTAATGGTTTATCTATCTTATTAATTCTTTCAAAGAACCAACTCCTGGTTCTGTTGATCTGTTCCACAGTTCTTCTGGTCTCGATTTCGTTGAGTTCTGCTCGAATCTTTATTAACTCCCTTCTTCTCTTGGGTGTAGGATCTATTTGCTGTTTTTTCTCTAGCTCCTTTATGTGTAAGGTTAGCTTTTGTATTTGAGTTCTTTCCAGTTTTTGAATGGATGCTTGTATTGCGATGTATTTCCCCCTTAGGACTGCTTTTGCTGCATCCCAAAGATTTTGAACGGTTGTATCTTCATTCTCATTAGTTTCCATGAATCTTTTTAATTCTTCCTTAATTTCCTGGTTGACCCTTTTATCTTTTAGCAGGATAGTCCTTAACCTCCACGTGTTTGAGGTCCTTCCAAACTTCTTGTTGTGATTTAGTTCTAATTTCAAGGCATTATGGTCCGAGAATATGCAGGGGACAATCCCAATCTTTTGGTATCGGTTCAGACCCGATTTGTGTCCCAATATGTGGTCTATTCTGGAGAAAGTTCCATGTGCGCTTGAGAAGAATGTGTATTCAGTTGAGTTTGGATGTAAAGTTCTGTAGATATCTGTGAAATCCATCTGGTCCAGTGTATCATTTAAAGCTCTCGTTTCTTTGGAGATGTTGTGCTTAGAAGACCTATCGAGTATAGAAAGAGCTAGATTGAAGTCACCAAGTATAAGTGTATTATTATCTAAGTATTTCTTCACTTTGGTTAATAATTGATTTATATATTTGGCAGCTCCCACATTCGGAGCATATATATTGAGGATTGTTAAGTCCTCTTGTTGAATAGATCCTTTAAGTATGATATAGTGTCCCTCTTCATCTCTCACTACAGTCTTTGGGGTAAATTTTAGTTTATCTGATATAAGGATGGCTACCCCTGCTTTCTTTTGAGGACCATTCGAATGGTAAATGGTTCTCCAACCTTTTATTTTCAGGCTGTAGGTGTCCTTCTGTCTAAAATGAGTCTCTTGTAGACAGCAAATAGATGGGTCCTGCTTTTTTATCCAGTCTGAAACCCTGCGCCTTTTGATGGGGTCATTAAGCCCGTTCACATTCAGAGTTACTATTGAGAGATAGGAGTTTAGTGTCATCATGATATCTATTCAGTCTTTGTTTTTGTGGACTGTTCCACTGAACTTCTTCTTAAAGGGGAATTTTAAGAGTCCCCCTTAAAATTTCTTGCAGAGCTGGTTTGGAGGTCACATATTCTTTTAGTTGCTGCCTGTCTTGGAAGCTCTTTATCTCTCCTTCCATTTTGAATGAGAGCCTTGCTGGATAAAGTATTCTTGGTTGCATGTTCTTTTCATTTAGGACCCTGAATATATCCTGCCAGCCCTTTCTGGCCTGCCAGGTCTCTGTGGAGAGGTCTGCTGTTACCCTAATACTCCTCCCCATAAAAGTCAGGGATTTCTTGTCTCTTGCTGCTTTAAGGATCTTCTCCTTATCTTTGGAATTTGCAAGCTTCACAATTAAATGTCGAGGTGTTGAACGGTTTTTATTGATTTTAGGGGGGGATCTCTCTATTTCCTGGATCTGAATGCCTGTTTCCCTTCCCAGATTAGGAAAGTTTTCAGCTAGAATTTGTTCAAATACATATTCTGGCCCTCTGTCCCTTTCGGCGCCCTCGGGAACCCCAATTAAACGTAGGTTTTTCTTCCTCAGGCTGTCGTTTATTTCCCTTAATCTATCTTCATGGTCTTTTAATTGTTTGTCTCTTTTTTCCTCACTTTCCCTCTTTGCTATCAACTTGTCTTCTATGTCACTCACTCGTTCTTCCACCTCGTTAACCCTCGTCGTTAGGACTTCTAGTTTGGATTGCATCTCATTCAATTGATTTTTAATTTCTGCCTGATTAGCTCTAAATTCTGCAGTCATGAAGTCTCTTGAGTCCTTTATACTTTTTTCTAGAGCCACCAGTAGCTGTATAATAGTGCTTCTGAATTGGCTTTCTGACATTGAATTGTAATCCAGATTTTGTAACTCTGTGGGAGAGAGGACTGTTTCTGATTCTTTCTTTTGAGGTGAGGTTTTCCTTCTAGTCATTTTGCTCAGTGCAGAGTGGCCAAAAGCAAGTTGTATTGGGAAAAAGAGAAAAAGAGAGGAGAGAAAGAAGGAAAGAAAAGAGAAAGAAAAAAAAGGGGAAGAGAAAAAAAAACGAAAGAAAAAAAAAGAAGAAAAAGAGAAAGAAAGAAAGGAGAAAAAAAAGGGGGGTGGGGGAAGGAAACAAATCAAAAAGCAAAACAAAACAAACAAAAACAAAACAAAACAAAACAAAACAAAACAAAAAAAACCAAAAAAAAAAAAAAAAAAAAAAGAACCACAGGAGGGTATCTTCTGATTCTGTGTTCTTTAAGTCCCTTGGCTTCTCCTGGAAGTTGTCAGTCTAGCTGGTGTTCTGGGGGAGGGGCCTGTTGTGCTGATTTTCAGGTGTCAGCAGTTGGGGGAGCTGCTGTGTCCCTGCCTGGCGCAGGGCTCAGTGGGGGTTGTTTACCCCGTGAGGCCGCAGGAGGAACAGCCCCAGTGGCGGGGCAGCTCTGGAAACCTGGATTCAGCTCCGGCAGGAACTCCGCCTGCAGGGCCTGGAGGCTCCGGGGCGGGGCCGCTGATCTGCTCAGCTGGGGCAGGAGCGTCCTCGCTGTCCTGGGCCCTCCCGGCCTCTGCCTGTCCCGGAGGAGGCCGGATCCTGGGCTGTGTCCCGGCGCCCTGTGCTCCGGAGCCTGCGCTGGTGGATTCGCGCTCCCGGGCCGCGCAGCCCCCTCCGCGGAGCCGCCGCCCGAGCCCCTCCGAGCTGCTCCTGGAACCGCGCAGGCCCCTCTGCACGGAGCCTCTTCCTCTGCCCGAGCCCGGCCGAGCTGCTCCCGGGGCCGCGCAGCCCTCTCCACGCAGCCCCCTCCGCGGAGCCGCCGCCCGAGCTCCCCGAGCTGCTCCGGGTCCCGCCGTGCGCGCTGCAGCCCTTAGGGAGCTCGGCGCACTCTCGTGGGCGCGCAGTTGCTGTTACTGTCCCGGGGAGCCCGAGGGCATCCCCTCCCTCCTGGGTCCTGCTCCACCTCCCCGCGAGCCCCTTTCCGCCCGGGAAGGTCGGTGCAGCTCCTGCGTCTCCGGGACGGGGCTCTCCTGTCCTGGGGACACTCGCCCCGGCCTCAGCCCGGCTCCTCGCGGGGCCCCTCCCCCTTGGAGGCCTTTGTTTCTTTACTTCTTTTTCCCCGTCTTCCTACCTTGATAGAAGCGCGAACTCTTCTCACTGTTGCATTCCAGCTGGTCTCTCTTTAAATCTCAGGCCGAATTCATAGATTTTCAGGATAATTTGAAGGTTTTCTAGGTAGTTTGGTGGAGACGGGTGATTTGGAGACCCTGCTCTTCCGCCATCTTCCACAATGTTATCGCACCATCAATTTTTAATGTGATTTTGTCAATACAGTTTATATAATTATCTCCCTCTATTGTGATTGACCATGTTTTCTTATACAGTAAGTGTCATGGGATTGTAGTGCCAATCCATTTGACTCAAGAGTGAAGAATTTTGTTTTCAGTTACCGTGTTTAATGAAATTACCTATATTGCAAGGCCAGATTTTGATTCACTTGGGCCCAAGGATTGCATTTTTTATTAGCACCACAGGGATGACCAGTGGACTCCCCTCCAGGAGAAAGCCTGTGTGGGCAGGTTGTCACATTTTGTTGAGATGTGTCGAGAATGGATTTTGAGAAGGACTCATGGGGTTTCTTGTTCCTTTTTAGGCCTCCCTCTTTTGGTCATGTATCAGTTCTGAATGCCACTCCACATTTGTGCTAACACCTGCTTTCTCCTCCTTCAGCCAGTTTTTTTTAATCCTTCATACTTATCTTCTTTTCCTTCTTCCTATATTTTACACACTTTTATACCTCTATACCTTCTATATACACACCGGAAAACAATTTTGGAAATAAGCAGCATACATTGGATCTACTTTCAATTTCTTGCTCAAGGAGGACATCACCAATGGGTAGAGAAGTACTTCCCCACTGAAACTAGATTTTAGCTATAGATTTCCTCTCAGTACCATGCTCCAAGCTGCCATTATCAATTGGTAGGAATCAGCTGGAGAGAGGGAGTGTATGCCCACGCCATTGGCTCTTCTCTTCCAATTGCATTCCCTTTGACACTGGCAGGGGTCCTTAGAGCAAGTTTGGTTATCATCAGAGTCTCTTGAATTGGGGGATCACTGGGAGCTGCATTAGTGCAGTCACCTCCTAAAGAGCCTCTGCCTCTCAAATCCATCATCCTCCACATTAGCCTGGTGATTCACCAACCCCGATCATGTTCCTCTTTGCTCATGCTGATAACCCTGCTTTCTGACCCAACTCAAACTGACTAGTCTACCCTGTCTCAGAGGAGCAGGGCGTAGAGTAGAAAGAAACGGTATGGCCAGAGCTTGGTCCTGGTTGTGTGACTCACTGCAAGCAAGACATGATGCCCAGATCCCTGGTGAGGCTCAGTATCTGTCCTGTGCTCTGACCAATAAACCTGGCAACTCCTCTGGAGGGAAAGAACCGCTTAGAGAGAGAGGCCCACCATGGTCCCAGGGTGATGGAAGCTTCATCCCATATATTTTGGAGTACATTTATCCTCCAAACTGAGCTTTCCGTAAGATAAAGACTAAATATCCTCTTGTGTCCATACCCTTTAAGTGTTAAGAAATGTACCTCACTTAATAAGTGCTCCAGTTTCGTTGAGTGAATTATTGAGGCCTGAGCAAACTAGGAATATTTTGAGCAAACTGAGCAGAGGGAGAGAGAGAATCTTAAGCAGACTAATGCCCAACACAGAGGCTGATGCAGAGCTTGAACACCTGACCCTGAGATCAGATCTGAGCCAAAATCAAGAGTCAGATGCTCAACTGACTAAGCCTCCTAGGTGCCCCTGGTGGCTATATTCTTAATTTTTCCAAAGTGGCTGCATCAATTTACCATCCTACCAATAGTATATGAAGGTTCTCTTTTCTCTACATTTTCTCCAACACTTGTTATTTTTTATATTTTTGATAACAGCCATTCTAACATGTTAGGTGTTAGGTGGATACCTAATGGTTTTGATGTGCATTTCCCTAATAATTAGCGAATTTGAGCATCTTTTCATGGGCCTGTTTTCTTTGGAGAAATGTCTATTCAGATACTCTGCCCATTTTAAAATTGAGGTGTCTAGTTGTTATTGAGTTCTATGAGTTCTTTACATATTTTGGATACTAACCTCTTATTGGATGTAAGGCTTGCAAATATGTTTTACCATTTAGTAGGTTACCTTTTCATTTTGATGATGGTTCCCTTTGATGTGTAGAAGCTTCAATTTTATATTGTCCCATTTGTTCCTTTTTGTTTTTAGAATCAGACCCACAAAGCCTTCGCCAAGACTGATGTCAAGGAGCTTACCACCTATATTTTCTTTTAGGAATCTTATGCTTTCTGGCCTTACATTCAAGTATTTAATCCATTTTGAGTTAATTTTTGTGCCTGGTATAATGTAGTGGTCTGAATTCATTTGTTTGCACATGGATGTCCAGTTTCCCCAGTACCATTTGTTGAAGAGATTTTCTTTTTTCCACTGTGTATCCTTGGATCCTTTGTCGCAGATTAATTGTTCTTATACAAGTGGGCTTATTTCTGAGTAGTCAGTTCTGTTCCATTGATCTCTGTGTCTGTTTTTGAATCAATACCATATTATTTTAATTACTGTAGCTTTTTAGTTCAGTTTGAAATCAGGGAGCATGATATCTCCATCTTTGTTCTTTCTTAAGATAGCTTTGGCTATTGGGGATCTTTTGTGGTTCCATACAAATTTTAGAATTATTTGGTCTGTTTCTTTGAAGTATGCCATTGGGATTTTGGTAGGGATTACATTTAATCTGTAGTTGGCATTTGGATATGTACATTTTAATAATAATAATTCTTCCATGACATGAGCACGGACTATATTCCCGTTTATTTGTGATTTCTTCATTTCTTTCATCAGTGTCTTACAGTTTTCAGTGTACAGATCTTTCACTTCTTTGCTTATATTTATTACCTAGGTGCTTTATTCTTTTTGATGCAATTGTAAATGGAGTTATTTTCTTAATTTCTTTTTCTGATAGCTTGTTATTAGTATATAGAAATGAAATAAACTCTTTGTGTATTTATTTTGCATCCTGCAACTTTATTGAATTCATTTATTAGTACTAACAGTTTTTTTGGTGGGCATCTTTAGGGTTTTCTATATATAGCAGCATGTCATCTGCAAATACTGAGTGTTTTACTTCCTGTTTCTTGCCTACATACTATGACTATGTCCTCCAATATTATCTTGAATAAAAGTGGGGACAGTGAGCATCATTGCTTTGTTCTTGTTCTTAAAGGAGAAGCTTTCAGTTTTTCACTATTGAGTATGATGTTAGCTATTGGACTGTCATATATGGGCTTTATTATGTTCTATACCTGTTTGTTGAGAATTTTTATCATAAATGATAATAAATTTTGTCAAATGCTTTTCCTGTATCTATTGAGATTAACATATGATTTTAATCTTTCATTTTGTTAATGTGTTGTATGATGTTACTTGATTTCATCTTGTTAATGTGTTGTATGATATTTAACCATCTTTGTATCCCTGGAAATAAATCCCATTTAATCATGGTGTATGATCCTTTTAATGTATTGTTGAATTTGGTTTCCTAATAGTTTGTTGAGGATTTTTGCATCTATGTTCATTAAAGATATTGAGGTATACTTTTCTTTTTGTGTGGTGTTCTTTCTGGTTTTGGTATAGGGTAAGACTGGCCTTGTAAAATCTGTTTGGAAGACTTCCTTCCTTTTCAGTGTTTTGGAAGTTTTGAGGAGGATAGGTATTAAATCTTCATTTCAGTGTTTGGTTAGATTTGTTGGTGAAGTCATCTGGTCCTGGAATTGTTTTGAGAGTTTTTTTAAAAAAAGATTTTATTTATTCATGAGTGATACAGAGAGAGACAGAGATAGGCAGAGACACAGGCAGAGGAAGAAGCAGGCTCCACGTAGGAAGCCTGACGTGGGACTTGATCCCAAGTCTCCAGGATCATGCCTTGGGCTGAAGGTGGTGCTAAACCACTGTGCTAAACCGCTGAGCCACCCAGGCTACCCTGAGAGGTATTTTATTACTGTTTCAATCTCCTGAATAGTATTGGCCTATTAATATTTTCTATTTCTTCAAGATTCAGTCTTGGAAGATTGTGTGTTTCTAGGAATTTATTCACTTCTTCTAATATGACCACTTTGTTGGCATATAATTGTTTGTAGTAGTTTCTTATGATCTTTTGTATTTCTAGTTGTAACTTCTCTTTTATTTCTGGTTTTATTTCTTTAGGTCTAGCTAAAGGTTTGTCGATTGTGTTTATCTTTTTAAAGGAACGGCTTTTAGTGTCTTTGACCTTTTCTAAATTGCTTTCCTTTAATTTCTATTTCATTTAGTTTAACTCATATATATTATTTCCCTTCTACCAATTTTGGGATTTTTTTGTCCTTCTTTTCCTAGTGTCTTTATTTTATTTTTTTAAAAGATTTTTATTTGTATGTAACAAATTGTTTTTCTTTTCCTGCTTTTAGGATTATCTCCTTTATCCTTAACTTTTACCATTTTAATTACAATGTGTCTTGGTGTGTATATCTTTGAGTTCATCTTATTTGGAACTTTGTGCTTTATGCACGTGGATATCTAATTCCTTCTTCAGACTAGGGAAAATTTTAGCCTTAACTTCTTTAAATAATTTTTCTGGCTCTTTTTGTCTCTCTCTCTCTTCTCCTTCTGAGTTCCTTATAAGCACTTTTACCACTTGATGTTGTTCCAAAGGTTCCTTAAGATAATTTCACTTTTCTTAATTCTGTTTTTATTTTGCTGCTTTGGGTGAATTCCACTGCTTTGTCTTCTAGCTCACTGATCTGTTCTCTGCTTCATCCAGTCTGCTGTTGAACCCCTCTAGTGTATTTTTCAGTTCAGTTATAACTTCTCTTAGATACTTTCTTGTATTTTCTCTCTCTTTGTTGAAGTTCTCACTATGTTCATCCATTCTTCTCCCAAGTTTGGTGAGCCTCTTTATGTCTATTTGTACTCTTTATCAGGTAGATTGCTTATCTCTGTTACATCTAGTTCTTTTCCTGAGTTTTTTTTCCCCCTTGTTCTTTTGTTTGGAACATGTTTCTCTGTCTCCTAATTTTGCCTAATTCCCATGTGTTTGTTTCTATGTATTAGGTAAGTCTGCTACGTCTCATAGACTTAAAGGAATGGCCTTATGCCCAGAAGTTCAGTCTTCCCTCATCATCAGAACGAGGCACTCAAGGGTATCCCTTATGTGGGCTTTGTGTGCCCTTCAATTGTGGCAGAACTGTGGCTGTGGCACAGCAATGGGTGGGCCTGGCACTAAGTCTAGTGTAGAACATGACTGTGACTGCTGTGGTACATTGGTGGGTGGGTGATCTTGCTATACCACCATATTGAACCCAACTATCAATATTATTTCTTGTTACAGGAATGTAAAGAAATCTATGCCTTTTTCTCTCATCAATTACTAGACAGTCTTCAAAAAGCTACACAGTTATCTTTGGACACGATGAAAAAAAGAATATTTGTTTTAAGGCAAGTTGATGATATGCTAAATAAGCCTGGTAATACTGTCATAACATAATGCTAATAGTACCTCTTATTTTTATTATTTTAAAAATTATAAAATTCAAATAGCATTTATGAAAAAACTGTATGAAAATATATGTGTAGTACCTCAAGAACAGCGATCAGATGAACAACCATATTCCTAGCACCCAGGCCAAGACAAAGAACATTGAACACTATTGGTCCCCTTACCAGGCTTTTCTCTGTGCACCCAAACGTAACCACTATCCCATCCCAATAATAAACTTCATGTTTATTATTGTCTTAATTTTCCTTGCAGTTTACCATGTTTGTATCCCTAATCAATGTATCACTACATTTTGTCTGTACCTGAACTATGTTCAGTATTATGTTTTTGAGATCCATCTATGTTGATATAATTCATTATACATAATCTGTTTTTTCTACTGATGATGGTCATTTGGGTTTCCAGTTTGAGCTATTCTGAATAAAGCCTCTGTGAACATTTTTTTTACCTGTCTCCTACACTTGTTATGAATGGAATGGTTGGGCCCTGGGGTATGTGCATGCCTCACTTTACCATGTGATGCCCAGCATGAGAGTCCCCATCATTCCTCATCCTTGCACACAATTGATATTGTTCAATTAAAAAATTCTTACCAGCAAGTGGGTGTGAAGTTGCATCTCACTGGGATTTAAATGATCATTTTCTTAAAAAGAATTGATCATTTTTTGGTTACTGATGAGGTTGAACATGTTTTCATGTTTATGAGCCATTTGTGCCTTCATTTCCTTGAAATGTGTGTTTTTTTCTTTCTCTTGTCTTATCTTGGCTTGGTTGACTTTCTTCCCTTCTTTCCTTTCTTCATTTATTTCTTTTTACCTATTTTTCTATTGGATTAGACTTATTCATGGATGTTCTTGATATATTACTTTGTTGATGATAATATAGCATATATCTTCTTCCTGTTGTGCCTCTCTTTTCATTCTTTTTTATGGTGTCTTTTACTGAGTTTAAAGTATTAAAATTTATCAACTTTTTTGGAAAATATTCAAACTTTTTTATCTTTGTGATTTTTTATGTCTTTTATAAGAAATCGTTCTTTACCTCATAATGTCTTCTAAAATTCTATACTTTTGTCTTTTATACTTAGGGATTTAACCCACATAGTCTTGATTTTTGCGTTTACTGTGAGGTAGGAGGTCAATATATTTTTTCCATATGTTTCATTAATTAACTAAACAAAGTTTGTTGAAAATTACTTTTTTCTTTGAGAGGATTATTTAAAGTACATTGAATCTATAGGTGATTTTGGAGAGAGTCAGCATCCTTACGATATTGAGTCTACCATCCAGAATCATGGATTACCTCTCCATTTAAGTCTTCTTTACTATTTTTCAATGAAGTTTTATAATTCTCTGTGTAAAATTCTTGTACATTTTTGTTGGATTTATTCATTGGCTATTTATGGCTGAATTTTAATTTAATCACATGATTATAATCTCCCAATGTGACTGTGAACTTGACAAATTTTCCTTCTGTTTTGATCAGTTCTTGTTTGATGTGTTTTAAGACAATGCTGTTAGGTGCATGCAAGGTCATAGTAGTTAAATCTACTTAGGATGTATTTTTTACTTTTTATTTTATTCCTTTTGTATATTAATCCTAATTACTCAAATGGTTTTTAGTTTGTTATTAATTTTACTTTACCAGCTTTTTTGGCATATCACTTTTTAGCCCTTTTTCCAACCTTACTGGGCAGTTTTTTTCTTTTATTTCTTAAAAACATCACATGCCTGATGATGATTATTATTTTTAAAGATTTTATTTATTTATTTCAGAGAGAGAGCACAGGAGGGGAGGGTGTTCAGGTAGATGGAGAAAGAGAAGCTGTGTCCCAGCTGAGCAGGGAGCCCAACATGGGGCTCAATCCCAGGACCCCAGGATCATGATCTGAGCCAAAGGCAGACACTTAACAGACTGAGCCACCTCAGCACCCCTATGCCTGATTATTTTTATTCAATCTGATTATCTCTGCTTTTTAAAAGAGTTTAATTAGTTCACATTTATTATGATTTTTTATGTAGTTACACTTAATTTATGACATTTAATTTTATGTATTCTTTTTAGTATCTGTTTTCTTTGGTTCATTTCATTATCTCAGTTATCTTTGGGATGGATAATATTTTCCTTTTATTTTCTTTACAGGACTTCAGTTATTTAAGTAGTTACCCTTAAATTGAGACTATTGTATATCTTGCTCCAGCTTAAAAAAAAATACTGTCTATGGTTATTCAGTTTTCTGGTCTTATTTCTAACTACAAGGGTCTTGATGTGCTTTACTCACTGAACTGTACCTACCTCATTATTGCTGCTTGACGTTTTAGTTTTTACCTTTTTCTGAACACTTAAAAATAATTTATTTACTGGCATATTTTATTAAAATCTCTGATTCTGTATATGTCTTGTATCCCACTGGTTCCTTAAGATATAGGAAGGGTAAACTCTCTTATTCTTCATTTGAAGTCTGAAAAATGCCTTTTTTGCTTTCATACTCTCAGGACAGTTTGGTTGGATAAAAAATTTTTGTTTGTCTCTCAGCACTTTGAAAAAGTATTTCACTTTTTCTGACTTACATGGTTGCTGATGAGAAGTCTGCAGTAAGTCTAACTGAAGATTGTTTTTTATCCTTGATGTTCTATAACTTTCTTTCCATGTGTGGATTTGTCTTTATTTAATTCTGCTTTGTTCTCAGTGTGTACTTTCTTACTGAGGACAAATAGCATTCCTTAATTCTGGAAAACCCTCAGCAATTTCCTCTTCAGTTATTGCTTCTGGGACATTCCTTTCATTCCCCTACGAAACTCCTTCCTTATTCTTATGGAACTTCTCATAATTGAGTGTTGAGTAGATTAACCACATGATTTATTGTTCCAACCAGGACACTCTTTTGAGTGAAGAGGCACTATCCAGATGAAGTGTCAGGACAGATTTAATCTGGAACTGTCCTGGGGACACAGGACATGGAATTTTGGTCTGTCCTCCCGGTTTGCTAACTACTCTGTCACATGTTTTGTCTTTTTTGCCTTTCTGGGCTACATTATGAGCACATGGCTCTCTTTCTAGTCTAAAGATGATCTCATCATTTGCATCTTAAATATTTCAATTAATACTTTTTTTTAAAATTCTCCAGATACTGTATCATTTCTCCTTTTCAATTTACACTATTTATTATTTTGGGAGAAGATAGCCTTCATTTATCTCTTTGAAAATTCTCAATATACTTATTTTAGAGTTTGTCATACTTTTATACATTGATTTTATCTGGAGTGAGTTTTTGTTTCAATTATTAATTCCTTTGGTCCTCTTTCTTACTGAAAGACTTATTCGTGCCCATGGGGATTTTAGTTTACAAGGACCTCTTTGAGTGAGAAGTGTGGGTGCCTGCACGTGTGCCTGTGTAAGTGTGTGTGTGTGTGTGTGTGTGTGTGTGTGTTTTTCTCTCCCCCCCACCTCCCTATCTGGGAGTTTCACCTTTGTCTCCCATGATCCTGGGAACCTTGAGTAGAGAATCAGGTCTTTTTTTTTTTTTTTTTTTGTAATAATAAATTTATTTTTTATTGGTGTTCAATTTGCCAACATACAGAATAACACCCAGTGCTTATCCCGTCAAGTGCCCACCTCAGTGCCCGCCACCCAGTCACCCCCACCCCCCTTCCTCCTCCCCTTCCACCACCCCTAGTTCGTTTCTCAGAGTTAGGAGTCTTCCATGTTCTGTCTCCCTTTCTGATATTTCTATGTCTTTCTGATATTTCCTACCCATTTCTTCTCCCTTCCCCTCTATTCCCTTTCACTATTATTTATATTCCCCAAATGAATGAGACCATATAATGTTTGTCCTTCTCCGATTGACTTATTTTACTCAGCATAATACCCTCCGTTCCATCCACGTCAAAGCAAATGGTGGGTATTTGTCATTTCTAATGGCTGAGTAATATTCCATTGTATACATAAACCACATCTTCTTTATCCATTCATCTCAGAACCAGGTCTTATTTGTTCATGATGACTGCCCCCAGAGATACTGGGGATATGGCAGGGTCAGCTAGGGAGCACACAAGTGGCCTGACTTAATCACCTTCTGGTTATGCTGTGGATTTGTTTCATCACCCCAAGCCCAGATCTTCTGGAGATGTAGCTGCAGACATGGACTATATTTTGTTTTCACTTTGCCTCTTTATAAGTGGAGGAGCATCGTTTTAGTTTCTGGCTTCCAGTACCAAACCAGGCTGAGGTCCTACCTCATACGGAGTACTTTCAGTGCCCTATGGTCTGCAGGAGTCAACCTTTTACTGTCACTGCCTAATTCCCAGCTACAACCCTGTTTATGTATTCCTGACCTTGTTCTGGTTAATGGAGATACTAACCTGGTATATGAGCACTCTCATGTCCTTTATATTCGATGCATGATTGTTAGGTATTTGACACAAAGAGGGGTTTTTGAAGTCTGAACTCTCTATGCCACATTGACTTACAAGTCCTGCAGTATTTAAGCAATTTTTGAAGAGATATACATAAGCATAATACTTGAACATCCTTCTTTGTCTAAAATGTCTTTTTCTTACCCTAACACACGAGTGCTAGTTTGGTCAGCTCGAATCACATTTTCTTTCTCTCACACTCTACAAATCCTGTTTTGTTTTTTAAGATTTTTTTTAGTCATGAAACACACAGAGAGAGAAACAGAGACATAGGCAGAGGAAGAAGCAGACTCCCCGCAGGGATCCCAATGTGGGACTCCATCCCAGGACCCCAGGATCATGACCCACGCACCTTGCAAATACTGTTTTGTTGGCTTCTTTTGTTTCCACTTTCAGACAGAGTTCTGCTGTTAATCCAGCTTTCTAAGTAACACCCTGTTGTTTTGATGCTTACAGGATTTCCCCTTTTAACCTGGAAATTCACAAATTTTATGTTTATGTGTAGGTAATTTTTCTCATTAATCCTTTCAGGCACGTAGAGAATCTTTTGAAGATGATAAAACAGTTTCTTTCTTAAGGTTAGGGAAGAGCTGTGCTTTAATTGACCATACGTAGAATTCATGGGCTGCATTGAGGTAGTAAAGCATCTCTGAGCTGAGCGACCCTCTGTAAGTTACTCAACCTCTCTCTACCTTAGTTTCTTTATACACAAAGTGCAAAAATTAATCATAGGATCTGTCTCACATAGTTAATGTGAGCACAAAATGTGTTAATTCACGGAAAGTGTTTGGAAAAGTGCCTGGCATACATTAAACATTCAGTAAACATTACTCTTTTTTATCTTTTTTACCTTTTCTTTAAGAAGTATCTATCTTTTGGTATTTTGCATATGAAATTTTAGAGAATTCTTTAAGCTGTAATGTGTCAAATAAGTTACTGAATGATCCAGTGTGCTGTTCACTGCCTCTGTTGCTTAGGCGGTTTTTGCTTTATAAAACTCTTTCTTGTCCTGGGATTGTGTCCTTTTAAATACAGTGAAATACACTGATTTTATTGTTGCATTTTGGATTTCACAATGAGACTATGAATTAGAGGTTTTTCCCCCTTTATTTGCTTGCTTTTGGTTCAAAGATTTCCTTGCAATAATATGTTTATCAGTGTGCTAAAGCTGGGCCTTCAGGTTGAACTGCAAAGGCTTTATCTTTCTTATGATTCTCCTCCCCCATCTGCTTACCTATAAATGGAGATGTTGTTTTTCAGTATAACAGCAATTTCTTGCTATGGAGAGCAATAAAACATTTATTATAATTTTGTTTGAGATGGGGACAGAGGTCAAAAAAGGTGGAGATAAGCAAACTAATCTGCAGCTCTGATGTGTGTTTTCATTACTTGTGCTCGTGTGTCTGTATGTATGTACTTCTGTCTGAGCATGAGTATGTTGTTTAAAAAAGTAGGTTTTAGGGGCACCTGGGTGGCTCAGTTAGTTAAGTGTTGATCTTGATTTCGGCTTAGGTCCTGATCCCGGTGTCAGGCTCTGTGCTGGGTGTATAGCTTGCTTAAGATTCTCTCTCTTCTCCCCTTGCTCACCACCCCTTCCCCCCGAAACAAAACAAAACAAAACAAAACAAAACAGCAGTTTTTGGAAGGCTTTGGCCAGAAATCTCTTGTATAATCTTGCAAAAAAGTGTATATAAAAAAGTATATGAAGCTATATATTTTTTGTTGGTGATCTTGTCTGGCATCTCTTACAGGGCTAGGAACAGGATGTGCTTTTATTTTTTTATTTTTTCTTTAAGATTTTATTTATTTAAGAGAGAGACAGATCACAAATCAGAAAGGCAGAGGGAGAGGGAGAAGCAGACTCCCAGCTGAGCAGGGAACCTGATGCAAGGCTCAATCCCAGGACCCCAGATCATGACCAAAGCAGAAGGCAGACACTTAACCGACTGAGCCATTCAGGTGCCCCTAGGATATGCTTTTAGTAAACATTATTAAATGGTTATTACTGAGAGAAAGCAACATTAGAATATGAGAAAATGTACAGAAGACTAATATTTCACTTATAATAATATTAAAGCATCATGTTTTCTTAGTTCTCTGAAATGTATGGTTTCATTATAAATAATATTCCTCATGCAATTTGGTATTTTGAAAATGGTCTTTATTTTTAGGATTGAGAATGTTAGCATAGCTGCCATTTCAAAATTTTATGAAATTTTAGGTTAAGTTTTATAAGTTACATGTGTATCTTATTCCAGCCAATATGGACGAAAACGATCAGAAGATGTTATTTCCTTTATAAAAACTGAAGTACACCTTGCGATTCCAAATGTGGTAAGTATAATTAAATATTCAAGTTAATACAATTACATTTGGGTAATTTTCACCCCAGTTTTTAACAAAAATTGGAACATTATTTTTTTATCTATTATAAAAAATTCTCTGCATAGTTCATGAGGTATTGAAGGTTAGTGTAAGAGATGAGTTAAGCATCTATTCAGCCATCCGTTAGCAAGTACTCTAAAAGTATTCTTGCTTTTTCTTTCTTTAAGCATTAAATTATCTAAATAGTCCATGTCAGAAGTCCAAATCCCTACCCCAAACACAAAACTGTGAGGTAACCAAGAATGGCAGAAGAGAAAGAAAGGAAGAGCCTATGCCCCAAGCACAGAGATTCTTGTGCCTTCTCCTGGCACTTATATCTACCACCATCCTAGCTGTCACTTGGCATTTGGAACTCCAGTCACACAGGATGACTGAGGTGCACTCTGTGAGGGGCCACGGGATAAGGCTGGGCAAGAACAATCTGTGACTCATCTACCACTACCTATACCTACACGGTTTGGCCTCCTGGAGGACAGCTTCTGTGCTTATTTGGCACATTTCAGAGAACTGAAGTCCAAACGTTGGCAGGATAGCTTCTTCAGTCAATTTGCTTCTTGGGCTCCAACACATAGTCCACAATTTCTGGCTATATCCAGCCACCCTGGCAGGGAAAGGATGACAAGTACTATGCTTGACCTGTTAGCCTGCAGGAAATGAAAAAATGGGAAAACCTCAGGATAGGGAGAATCCGTGGCCTACCCTCCTCTAATACCCATTCCCTCCAAGCAACCTTCCACTGGGCCAGCTGAGGCTTTCCTACCTTTCCTACCCAATGGGGGACAGGTTGGTGAGAAGCAGAGGGATGGGTGGCGTGTGCCGCCAGTACCAGGAATCTGTTTATTCACTCCACAGGTAATGGTTCCTAGTTTGGATGACATTCAACAAGCCATTAACCGGATGATCCAGCTAACCCTGGAGGTCAGCAGAGGAGTGGCCCACTGGGGGCAACAGCAGACCCGTCACATAAAGCCTGTTGTCACCAGCCCCAGCCGTACTACTACTGAAGTGACCCATTTAAATACAGCAAAACCTGGGAAGAAGGAAGAGAGTAAGAATGTTAAAACAAATCTCAGATGAATAGAATCTTAGAATTATAACAACTAGTCAACAATCTTTGTGATTCTTCCTGGGTACAACAGCATATAGAGTCTTAAAATTTTAATTCCAAGGTAGTTAACAAGCAGTGTTATATTAGTTTCAGGAATATAGTGTAATGATTCAACATTTCCAAATATTACTCTGTGCTCACCAAGATAAGTGTGCTCTCAATCCCCTTCACCTATTTTACCCAGCCCCCAACCTACTTCCCCTCTGGTAACCGTTTGTTCTCTAGAGTTAGGAGTCTGTTTTTTGGTTTGTCTCTCTTTTTTTTTCTTTTTCATTTGTTTTGTTTCTTAAATTCCATACATGAGTGAAATAATATGGTATTTGTCTTTCTCTGACTGGCTTATTTCACTTAGCATTATACTCTCTAGCTCCAACCATCTTGTTGCAAATGGCAAGATTCCATTCTTTCTTATGGCTGATTAGTCATTTTTACATGTCTATTTGTTAAATTTTGCATTAAAAATAAAAAATGAGTGTTCTCCATCCTCCATCATAAATATAACATACAGACATTTCCATCTAGAGTTTAGAAATAGGAGAACAGGGGATCCCTGGGTGGTGCAGCGGTTTAGCACCTGCCTTTGGCCCAGGGCGCGATCCTGGAGACCTGGGATCGAATCCCACGTCGGTCTCCCGGTGCATGGAGCCTGCCTGCTTCTCCCTCTGCCTGTGTCTCTGCCTCTCTCTCTCTCTCTCTCTCTCTGATGTGACTATCATAAATAAAAAAAAAAAAAAAAAAGAAATAGGAGAACAAGGATTTTTATCACCGTTCTATCATAATCTTAGATTCAAAGAAAAATTATAAGAAGACTTGGTACTAATTCTACTTTCGGCATTGTATTTGGTGCAATGAACTTAGTTTGCTGGAACATAGTGCTTAGAAGTTTGAGGTCATGTGTTCTTTGTATGTTCAGTACATATAAGCTATTATTCCCTTAAGTAATTATCAGTGTGATAAGCCACTGACCCAAAGTTCCATGTACATTTTTGGACACTTTTGTGTAGAAAGCCAAACTATTGATAAGTAAAAATTGCATGTATTTAGGATATAAATGTAATATCTTGATATAGGTATATATTGTGAAATGATTACCACAATCACAGTAATTAACATGTCCATCACCTCCCACAGTTACCATTTTTTGGTGTATGCATGTGGTAAGAAGATTTGAAATCTACTCTCTTAGCAAATTTCAAGTGTACAAGACATTAGTATTATCTGTAGTCACTATGCTGTACATTAAATCTCCAGAACTTATTTATCATATAACTGAGAGTTTGTACCCTTTGATCAAGATCTCCCCTTTCCTCCACTCCTCAGCCTCTGGTAACCACTGTGCTACTCTGTGTTACTATGAGTTTGACTTTTTTTGACAATGGAATATTATGCAGCCTTAAAAAGAAGGAAATCCTGCCACTGGTGACAATAAGGATGAACCCAAAGGATGTTATGCTAAATAAAATAAACCAGACACAGACAAATATCATATAACCTCATTGATATGTGGAATCTAAAAAAAAGTCAAATACTTTTTCTAAAACTGTATCATCTCCATTGGTAACCAGGAAAATGCGAATTAAAAACAATAAAATACCATGCAAATTACATGAATAGATGGCCCAGGCTCCATACCCCCTTTCTATGTTGCACTAACACTGTTCTCTCTGATTATATCTGTGGTCTCAGGGGGTATTCCCTACAACCAGCTAATGGAGGATGAAAAATCTTAGACCCAGTCTATCTTGAGTTGGTTTGATACATTGGTGTAAGCTAAAAATGGACTCCTACCACACTATAGCCTAAAAGGAATGGCCCTTAAGGACAGCAAGAAGGGAAATTCTCCACAGTAGGTAGAGCTTTAAGCAGCATATCCTTTTAAAGAAGATGGAAATGTCTGAAGGAAAGATATACATGGACTCTTGGACAGTGATGAGTGGCTGGACTGGTTGTTCAGGACCTAGAAGGAGCAACATTGGAAAATTGGAGGCAAGGAGGTCTGGGAAAGAAAACTTGCGAGGTCTATGTATACACATAAAAGTGGTGGCAAAAGAGCTATTAGTTCCATCTTTTTTTTCAGAGATGTTAAATAATTTGTGCAGAGTCACAAACCTAGTGATAGGGCTGGGAAGGAATCCAGGGAAGAGAACTAGAATTCAATTCTCTGACCTTTGGTCCAATAATTGCCACTATTCTTTATTTTCTCCCTAGTTCATTCCATATATCTTTCTATTATTATAGCAGGCTAATTTAAAAACCACTAGGTGCAAGAGCCTTTGGACTTAACTGCAACCTTGCAAGTAAGAATTCTATTTTCTGTCAAATTATCAACTCAGTATAATAAAGACATTTGCAGACATGCAATGTCTTAAAATATGTACCCTCAATGCACCCTTTGTCACAAAGTTATTAAAGGTGTACTCTTCCACATGAGAAAACAAAGCAAGAAGACAAGCAAAAAGGAGACATAGGATATTGGAAATGGGAATGAACTATAGCAGAGGTGAAGGGAATTCCTAGATGAATGATAAAAGATGAATACACCATGACAATCGTATTATAAGCAGAGAGGGCAACCAGTTGACTCAAGAGATAGATGAGTTTTTACTGCCTTCACCAAAATGCCTGATGACATTATACTGTCTTTTAACTTGAAGACTGAATGCCTGGGTAAGTCTGGTCCACATTCTTGGCTGTGTTTTTTGTTATCACATATGCTGATGAAGTTGCGAACTACTCCTATTGACCTAGGTCAGTTGAGGAAACTCAGTTCATTCTTTGGAAGTGTTTTGCTTTGACTTGCTACTGGAAGCTAGAGGGAAGGAATTGTGATTTGAAGAAAAAAAGATTAGGGGCACCTGGCTGCCTCAGTCGGTTAAGCATCTGACTCTTGATTTCAGCTCAGGTCATCATCTCAGAGTCCTGGCACCAAGCCCTGTGTCTGGCTCTACGCTCAGCAGGGGTTCTGCTTGAGGATTCTCTCCTTATCTCTCTGCTCCCCGCCCCCCCCCACACACCTCTTTCTCTCTCTCTCTCAAATAAATAGATAAATGTTTAAAAGGAATTAAAAAAAAAAACACGGAAAAAGATTAGCCCACTGCTCTGGCCATATTCCTGCTGGACTCCTTTACATGGCTCATAAACATAGACCTGCCAGATGCTCTGATTATAATGAGGCCTGTGTTTTCCAGATTATAAATGATAGGACTTACCTATGATCCTACCACATGGCTTCCCCCCAAAAGGGCTTTTGTAAATTTGGAGGAAAGCTGAAGCCAAACTAGATGCAGACTGTTTAGCTTTTTTTTTTTTTCCTCCCGAGAACATTCTTCTAACATGGGCAATTAATGTTCTTACCTTTACAACTAGGTTTGTGCTTAGTGCTTAGTTAAAAAAATTAAATAATTAGGGATCCCTGGGTGGCGCAGCTGTTTGGCGCCTGCCTTTGGCCCAGGTCGTGATCCTGGACACCCGGGATCGAATCCTACGTCGGGCTCCCGGTGCATGGAGCCTGCTTCTCCCTCTGCCTGTGTCTCTGCCTCTCTCTCTCTCTCTGTGTGACTATCATAAAAAAAAAAAATAAAAAAAAAAAATTAAATAATTACTCAGCCATTAGAAACGACAAATACCCACCATTTGCTTCGATGTGGATGGAACTGGAGGGTATTATGCTAAGTGAAATAAGTCAATCGGAGAAGGACAAACATTATATGGTCTCATTCATTTGGGGAATATAAATAATAGTGAAAGGGAATAAAGGGGAAAGGAGAAAAAATAAGTGGGAAATATCAGAAAGGGAGACAGAACATGGAAGACTCCTAACTCTGGGAAACAAACTAGGGGTGGTGGAAGGGGTGGAGGGCAGCAGGTGGGGGTGACTGGGTGGCGGGCACTGAGGTGGGCACTTGACGGGATGAGCACTGGGTGTTATTCTGTATGTTGGCAAATTGAACACCAATAAAAAATAAATTTATTATTAAAAAAGTTAAATAATATATTGTTTAGAGGTAAGCATGTTGGCTTACCTTCAAAGAAAATTCAGGATCTTGGTTGTTACCTCTGGGAGAAAGAGAGGAATATATGATTGAAGAGGGCCTAGAGAAGACTACTGAAATATTAGCACCATGGTCTCCTTAATCTGGGTGTTGAATACATTGAAATTATTTTCCTTCTTATTTAATGGATGTTTTATATATGTCATATTCTTCTTTAACTACTGTTTTGTATATGCTGTTGTATATATGATATATTTTAGTTACTCATACATATCCTCCTAAAACACTAGGACTATGAAGCATTTTCTGCTAATGGTATCTGTGGAAAAATTTAGAAGCATTTATTTCCCATTAAAATGAAGAATAAAACAAGGAAACCTGCTATCATCACTTCTATTCAATATTTTATTGAAGAAATCAGACAATAAAAGATGAGATAATTGGAAGGGAAGACTAAGATTGTCCTTACTTTAAAGATCATGCATAGGAAATCCAATGAATCTAGAAACAACTATTAGAACAGTAATGCTTATGTATAAAAGACCAACATACAAAAGTATTTCTATAATAGCCAATAATTAGATTACAATGTAATAGAATTATATGTCAATTATATCTCAGTAAAGCTGGGGAAAATGTAATAGAAAATAATGGATTTTTCAGTAGCAAAAAACCATAAGGAACTTAATAAATAAATTAAAAAATATTGCATAGCATTTTACTGAATGGTATAATGGAAGATAGGAATAAATCCACAACATGAAGAACTCAATTTTTTATTTTTTATTTTTATTTTTTTAACTCAATTTTTTAATTAATTTATAAGCTCAGTACAACTCCAATGGAATCACAACAGAATTTTTTCTACAATTTGTTAAATTAATTTTAATTTTTGGGTAAAGTCATATGGAGGTGCAGTCAAAAATAGCTTAAAATATTGGTGAAGGAAAACAAGGTAGGAAGTCCTGTCCTGCCATATGTAGCAGGAAGGAGTGTTATTAACCTCGACTAACACACTCTCCTAATGGTCCAAGAATAGATAGATCAGTGGAACAGGACAAAGGGCAGAAACATTTGTATATACGAAAATTAGATATATGACACAGCTAGATTTACAAATCAGGGGGAAAGAATGTGCTATTAAATAAATGATATTAGAGACTTTTATTCATATAGAAAAACTTGAACCTAAATTAGATTTTAAAAGCATCTTAAATTCATATCCATTATTCTATATTTTATAGCACTGTTAAATATATGTATTCTAAAACACTTTGAATAAAACATAACAATAAATTTATAACATTAGGGTAGGGAAAAATTTTCAAGAACAAAGCTCAAACCATTGAAGAAAATATGTTTAAATTTGACTTCTTTATAAAGCATTCCTTAAAGAATCCTTAAATTTAAGTGATCATGCTGGAATCTTTAACAAAATGTCAGCAAACTGAATCCAGAAACATATAAAAAGAAGCATATATTATGACCAAAAGAGGCTTATCCAGAAATACAAGGTTGGTTTAACTCTAAAATACAACCTATTAATAAAATAAAGGACAAAATCACTTGATCACCTCAGTAGACACAGAAAGGATTTGGCAAAATCCAACTTTCCTTCATGATAAACATATTCAATGATCTGGGGTTAGAACTGAACTTCTTCAACCTACTAAAAGGCAACTATGAAAAGCCTACAGTCAACATCATACTTAATGGTGAAAGACTAAATTATTTCCCCCTAAGATGAAGAACAAGTTAAGAATGCCACCTTTCACAACGTCTATATAACATTATACTAGCAATTCAATCTGGATTTAATAAGAAATTAAAGATATGCAGATTGGAAAGGAAGAAACAAAACGGGCTTTATTAACAGATAACATCACGTATGCAAAAACATCCTTGGAATACATACACATGCAAAATGATTAGAATTAACAAATGAGTTCAACAAGTGTACAGGGTATAAGATCAACATACAAAGCTCAATTGTATTTCTAAATACTAGAAATGAATAATCTGAAAATGAAATTAAAAAAACAATTTCAAGGGATCCCTGGGTGGCGCCGCGGTTTGGCGCCTGCCTTTGGCCCAGGGCGCGATCCTGGAGATCAGGGATCGAATCCCACATCAGGCTCCCGGTGCATGGAGCCTGCTTCTCCCTCTGCCTATGTCTCTGCCTCTCTCTCTCTCTCTGTGACTATCATAAATAAATAAAAAAAAATTTAAAAAAAAAGAAAAAAGAAACTTCAAAAAAAAAACAATTTCATTCACAATAATATCATAAAGAATAAATTTTACAGAAGAAATGTAAAGCCTGTACACTGGAAGCTACAAAACATTGCTGAAAGATACACCATGTTCATGGGTTAGAAGACTCATTACTGCTAAGGTGGCAGTTCTCCCAAATTAATCTATAGATTTAGTGGAATCTCAATCAAAATCTCAAAGTGGTTTTACAGAAATTGAGTTGATCCTGAGATTTGAATAGGGAGTAGGAAAATTCAAAGAAACTATAATATCCAATACAACTTTTAAGAAGGATATTAAAGCTGGAGTACGTGTGTGAGTTGATTTCAAAACATACTATAAAGTTACAGTAATCAAAACAATGTAGTGTTGGCCTAAGGATAGACATTTAGATCAATGGGATGGAATAGGCAATTCAGATATAAACTTCAGAGTCAACTGAATTTCTGAAGGGATGTCGAGTCAAAAAATGGGGAAATGGGTTGTCTCTTTAATACATGGTGCTCGAACAATTAGACATGTAGATGCAAAAAAAATGAAATTGGTCTCTTACCTCACACCATGCAAAGAAATGAACACAAAGTCAATTACAGAAGAAATAAAAGTATAAAAATTTTAGAAGAGAACATGTAAGAAGTTTGTGATGAGGTTAGGCAAAAATTTGTCAGGACAACAAAAAACATGATCCATTACAAAGAAAATTGACAAATTGGACTTCAACCAAATTAAAAACTTTTGCTCTTTAAAATATATCATTTTAAAAAATTAAAAAGGGAAGCCACACATTTGGAGAAAATATTTGCAACTTGTACATCTGATATAAAGTACTTGTATTCAGGATATATAAAGAACTCAAACTAAGTAATAAGATCATCACCCTCCCCAAATGGGCAAAAGATGAGTTCAACAAAGAAGATATATAACTGGCTAAAAAACACATGAAAAGATGCTCAACACCATTAGTTATTATGGAAATACAGGTTAAAACCATTATGATATACCACTGCACATCTATTGGAATTGGTAAAATTGAAAAATAATCTACTAATTTTTGACAAAGAACATGAACTCTGATGCATCACTGAGGGAAGTGTATGAAATGGTATAGCTACTTTGAAACCAGTTTGACACTTAAAAAGTTGAACATACCTGTATCATTTGGCTCAGGAATTCCATCCCTAGGAATTTACCCAAGAGAAATGAAATCATATATCCATGTAAAGATGTGAGTGTTCACTGCTGCATTATTTGTAATAGCTTCAAATTGCTAGCCAGATGTCCAAAAACTGGTCAGTGGACAAACAAAATGAGGCATAGCTACACAGTGGAATACTTCTGTGCAATAAAAGGGAATTGCCAGGACATGCAACATTAGTTACTTAATTAATTAAGCCAATACCTTGTACTTTCTTTTGCTTTAATTTTGATTAAAATTAAGACAAAAGAATAAATGAGTGACCTGGTCTTAGAGGAGACTATGGCAGGTTCAACAGGAATGTCCTTTTAAGAGACGCTTCTCAGCTTTGGCTAATTGTTGCCATGCAGGAACATGTGCCCTGGACTACTAGATTTAATCTTTTTATTTTCATTTATTTTTTAAAATTTTTTGAGAGAGAGAGAAGGGACAGAGAGAATCTTAAGCAGGCTCCATGCCCAACATGGAGCCCAATGTAGGGCTCGACATGGGGCTAGATCTCACAACCCTGAGATCATAACCTAAGCCAAAATCAAGAGTTGGACACTTAATCAACTCAGCCACCCAGGCACCTTAGATGAAACCTTTTTATTTAGTTATTTTTTATTTTTTTTTATTTTGATGAAACCTTTTTAAAAGAGAAGTTAGAAATCTGGAATTTTGCATGAACGATTATCCTTTTTAATTGTTCACAAACGCCTTGAAAAAAGTAAGGCATTGTTTGGGCCAAACAAAACTATCAGTATAGTTGGTTTGATGGAGAATACCTAATTGAAAATTTTGATCAAGAAGTGACATGATCAGATTTTGGCAAGAGATATTTATAATGGTGGTTGATAGTGATTGCATGATTTCTATATACCAGATGCTGAGCTGAGAGGATGAACATATGTTGTCTCATTTAATCCTCCATGAAGATCCAAAACTGGCCTAAGGTTACTTGGGTAATAAGCATGGTGCCTCTCTTTCAACCACCATGCTGTTTGGTAGAGCAACAATGTGAGCTCTTTTGACCTTTTCTCAGAGGAGTTATTTGGGTAGGAGGGTTTAATCAGTGTTTTTAAGTTCTTTTCTCTGAAAACAGTTTTCCCACATTAAAGAAATCTACACCTCAAAATCTGACACAGTGGTTTAATAAGATTAAGTGAAGGTTTAAAGGAATAGCTCTTAATTATTTGGAGGGAGAGTCTTTTAAAAACTACAAAAAAGTCTATAAATATTAACATTGATAATATTTAAAGTTGAATAGAAAAGTTATATACATATAAAAACATGTGTTTTCAGGATCCTTTGAAGAAATTATTCCTGCAAGGAAGCTGAAGAATTTTTATCCAGGGGTAGCAGAGCACAAAGACATTTCCAAGTTGGTTCTTCTCCTTTCTTCTTCTGTGAATTCTCTACAAAAGGTGGCTCATGAGGCCTTGCAGGACTTTCAGAAGTACAAGACGCTCTGGACAGAGGACCGGGATGTGAAAGTGAAGGTGTATTTCTGCTGCCTGGGATGTAGTTTGGGTTTGAATTGTTTGTATCTAACTTGCATGAGAGGACCAGGAAAGTGTTAGTGATCGTGACAGGAACTCATGAGCAGAGATCAGGAATCTGTAAATGCTAAGCACCTAACATATTAGAGTTTCTGCAATTTTCACATTGACATTCTGAGGCAACTGAGAGGAAGGAGGCTCAGATAGATTTCTTTTAATTTGTGTAAACAATTGAGTACCAATTAGGCTCCAGACACATTCGGAGGCTGGGTATTCAAGAATATATTACACTTACAGAGATTCAGCTGTATTTTTGGCTAGAGACTCAAGGACACATGAATAACTTAGTTACTCCTGGTAGGCTATGACATTCTCTCACATAGCTTCATTTTCCAATACTATCAGTTCATCCCTTTCTTTACTGAGCCACTGGCCTGATGTACAAGTGGATAAGTATATATATATATTTTTTAAAAAAGGGCAGTGTGAGATTTATACTGCCAAAAAACTAAAGAAAACATTGTTTCTTTACTACAGGAGTTTTTAGCTAACAACCCCTCTCTGACTGAAATCAGATCAGAAATTCTACACTTCGCCACTTTTGAACAGGAGATTGATGAATTGAAGCCTATTATTGTTGTGGGAGCACTTGAATTGCATACAGGTGTTTTAATAATATTATGTAAAGTATTTGTATTTTCACATGAAACGTTGCCTTATTTAGAAAGCAGTTATGAGGGACGCCTGGGTGGCTCAGTGGTTGAGCATCTGCCTTCAGCTCAGGTCATAATCCCAGGGGCCTGGGATCAAGTCCTGCATCAGGCTCCGTATAGGGAGCCTGCTTCTCCCTCTGCCTGTGTCTCTGCCTCTTTCTGTGTGTCTCTCATGAATAAGTAAATAAAATCTTAAAAAAAGAAAGAAATCTACTTCGGTACCATACTGTAAATATCAAATATTTCCTGACCACCAATATTGTTCATATATATGTTGTATAAATGCATTTATATAATTTGTATGTTATATAATATACTATTATATATTATTTGTAAATAATACTATACTAGGGTGGCTTAATATACTGACTATAATGCAATTCCCCAATTGGCAGTCAGACAACTAAACTATAGGTGAAACTCCTTTTCAGGTTTCTCTGAGGAGGGAGTTGTATACATGAGCTAGGAGTCAAACAATTTGAGGTTTCCTGAGAAGTTAATCCATTTGGGGTTAGAGTATCAAAGGATGATGAAACAGCCACTTACTATCTGAAATAAAAAGCCCAAACTTATTTTATTGATTAGGAGAGTAAATGAGAGTGATGCTGGGCAGGCACAGTGTCCCCCGCAGAGTACATTCATACTGGGTGTCCGGACAGCACGGGGTTTAAGGACTGTGGGTATAAATAGGTTATTATCATCTGTAGAAGATGTTTACTCAAATGAGACTGTTGTTGATTGGTTGGCACTCAGAGATGGGCTTATTAAATAGGTTCTTTTTGATTGGTTGACATTCAGAAGGGAGGGCCCGATGCTGATTGGTTGGCAAACGTATGTGAGGGTCCTGCCTGGGTGGCTCAGTGGTTGAACATTTGCATTTGGATCATCCTGATTCCAGGGTCCTGGTATGAGTCCCACACTGGGTTCCCCTTGGGGAGCCTGCTTCTCCCCCTGCCTGTTTCTGCCACGCTCTCTGTGTCTCTCATGAATAAATAAATAAAATCTTTTTTTTTTTTTTAAGTATGTGAACTGAGGTCAGTTGGTCTATGGCTTAGGTTTAAAACTGGGATATGGTGGCTACTTACTGCCATGGTTACAGCAGTACAGTATTATCCGAAGTTTTTGAGAAGATTTTATTCTCAGGAAGTATTTGAATGACCCATTTTACATCAACTCTACATATTAAGTAGACTTTCAGATCTATCCTTAAAAAGCAAGTATAACTATGGCTCTCAAATTTGACTATGAAGGTTACCTGACCTCTTTAATTCCATCTCTTCTGCTGGTAACAATGACAGTACTCACCTCATGAGCTGCTTTAGATGAGACACTTAGCATACTACCTGGAACATATCTGATGTTCAATAAATATTGAATACTGTTTTTAAAAAAGATTTATTTATTTGAGAGAGAGAGAGTGTGCACATGGTGTGGGGGTAGGGACAAAGGGAGAGGGAGAGAGAATCTCAAGTAGACTCCCAGCTGAGTATGGAGCCCAACTTAGGGCTCGATCCCACCACCTAAGATCCTGACCCGAGCTGAAATCAAGAGTCAGCAGCTCAACCAACTGAGCCACCCAGGCTCCCCTTAAATACTGTTATTCTATCTATCAAGAAGGAATTTAATTTGGGGAACAGTCACAAGTACTTGAAGGGAATATTTAGTTAGAAATCAGAAACTATGCCTTGGGCAATAATTCCAGGAACTGTATGTAGACTTTTGGAAAGTTAGTTTACCTATTATTTAAATTTCCTATTTGTTTTCTCATAGTGGGTAGCACTGTGATTTCTCATACAAAAATCAACTCTAGCACAGTGTCAGAGTTGGCTGGGGGCTCAATTCTTTTTTTTTTTAAAGATTTTATTTATTCAGGAGATAGAGAGAGAGAGGCAGAGACACAGGCAGAGGGAGAAGCAGGCTCCATGCAGGGAGCCTGACATGGGACTTGATCCCAGGTCTCCAGGATCACATCCTGGGCTGAAGGCGGCACTAAACCGCTGAGCCACCCGGGCTGCCCATGGGGGGCTCCATTCTAGAGAGAGGAAACTAAGAAATGGAATAGGCAGCAGCAGTTCTAAAGAAGGGGAAGAGTGGGCTGAATGCTTGGGGCCTGAGGAAAAGGAGACTAGGCCTGTAAAGTGCAGACTCCATGAGAGGATCTCACAGCTTCAACCAACAAGCCAGCTGTGTGTCTCCTCTCAGGCCACCATCAACTCAGCTACCTAGTCTTCTCAGTCTAACTGTTGGAAGTTGATGGGGGAGCAACCATGTTGCAAGCCTGGTGGGGCTAGGGCCCGAGGGGTACCAAGAGAAGTAAAGAAGAGTGTGTAGGAATTGATAAGATAGAGTTGACTAGTTAGAGCTGTGGTCATCAGATAGGACAGTGCAGTTATAAATGCTCAGATTAGACATGAAGTAAATAGTTACAGAATGCCAGGTGTATTCCATTTTGATCTTTCTCTCTCTACCCCAGAGCCAATGAAGTTGGCCTTATCCATTGAGGCTAAGGCATGGAAGATGTTACTCTGTCGATACTTGAATGAAGAGTACAAAAAGAAAATGTCCGACATGATAGCATTCATCAATGAATACTTGAAAAAGTTATCTAGACCCATTCGTGATTTAGATGATGTCAGGTTTGCAATGGAAGCATTATCATCTATCCGTGATAATGAAATTCAAATGGACATGACTTTGGGACCAATTGAAGTAAGAAGTAATCGCATTTTTCTGTCTGAAATGCCTTTTTTTTTTTTTTTAAGAGAGACACACTAAAAAATTGATCCTGTTAACGTATATCCTTCATCTATTTTATGGCATAGTCTGTCTGTTTCTCCTTTCTGATTTGATGTCCTTGGAGGGGTTTTGACAATTACCGACAGTGAACAGTACACAAAGGAATATATTAATATATTAACATTGCTCTGAACTGTTCTAGACAATGTTTGTTTTTTTATGCTAGCACCAACATTTTACAGAAATGAATGGTTGTATTCTTTTATGTCAATCTTAACATGTTAGGCAAGTTCCCCAAATATCTTTGGCTTTCCTTAGAAACCACTTATAGGTCATTCATGACCAGTGGCATACCAAGGGAAGCATGGTGGGAGCAGTCTACTTAGGCTTAATAGTAAATTGTTTGAACTAACATCAAGCAGAGATTTTTTAGGGTAGAGTACTATATTAGTTTCCTACTTCGGCTATAACAAATTACCATAAACCTAATGGCTTAAAACAACGTAAATGTATTATTTTACACTTTTACAGATCATAAATCTGAAAATGAATTTTATGGGGCTAAAATCAAGATGTCAGAAGGGCTGTACTCTTTCTGGAGGCTTCAGGAGAGAGTCTGTGCCTTGTCTTTTCTAGCTTCCAGAAGCCACCTGCATTCCTTGACTCCCAGCCACTCCCAGCAATGGTGTCACTCCTGCCCCTGCTTCAGTCTTCACGTCTTCTCTGGCTTGACTCTCCTGCCTCCCTCTTTCCCTTATATGGACCTTTGGGTCCACCCGGTTTGTCCAGGATAATCTCCCCATCTTAAGTTTTTTTTTTTCTTAACTTAATCGCATCTACAAAGTCCCTTTTGTCATGTAAAGTTACACAATCAAAAGCTCTGGAGATTGAAATGTGGACAATGTTGGAGAGACCATTATTTTGTCTACCCAAGTATTTTATGACTGATATTTAAATTCTTAGTTCATGGTGATAATAAAAATATGACTCTTAATTTATTACTATTTTTTTTAAGAGAGAGGGAGCACATGTGAGTCAGTGGTGGAGGAGGGGCAGAGAGAGAAAGGGAGAGAATGGATCTTAAGTAGGTTTCATGCCCAGTGCAGACCCCAGTGTGGGGCTTGATCTCACAACCCTGAGATCACAACCTGAGTTGAAATCAAGAGTTGGACACTTAACCAACAGTCATCCAGGTGCCCCAGAAACTTTATTCTTCAGCATAAATTCTTTTAATAAATCCAATTGCCAATCCATCCCTTTGACAATCCAAGTTTCTTTTCTTCAGAGTATCTCCCATATCATTGTTTCATTCTATTCTTTACATAGCCAACCCATATTT